>NC_133617.1:328389133-328743508 GCF_048593235.1 Sminthopsis crassicaudata | reverse complement strand
TGGGACACTAATACATTGCTGGTGGAGTTGTGAAAGAATCCAGCCATTCTGGAGAGCAATCTGGAATTATGCCCAAAAAGTTATCAAACTGTGCATACCCTTTGACCCAGCAGCGCTACTACTGGGATTATATCCCAAAGAAATACTAAAGAGCGGAAAGAGACATATATGTGCCAAAATGTTTGTGGCAGCTCTTTTTGTTGTGGCTAGAAACTGGAAGATGAATGGATGTCCATCAGTTGGAGAATGGTTGGGTAAATTGTGGTATATGAAAGTTATGGAATATTATTGCTCGGTAAGAAATGACCAGCAGGAGGAATATAGAGAGGCCTGGAGAGACTTAAATCAACTGATGCTGAGTGAAATGAGCAGAACCAGAAGATCACTGTACACTTCAACAACAATACTGTATGGGGATGTATTCTGATGGAAGTGGAAATCTTCAACATAAAGAAGATCCAACTCACTTCCAGTTGATCAATGATGGACAGAGGTAGATACACCCAGAGAAGAAACACTGGGAGGGGAATGTAAATTGTTAGCACTAATATCTGTCTGCCCAGGTTGCATGTACCTTCGGATTCTAATGTTTATTGTGCAACAAGAAAATGATATTCACACACATGTATAGTACTTAGACTATATTGTAACACATGTAAAATGTATGGTATTGCCTGTCGTCGGGGGGAGGGAATAAGGGAGGGGAGGTAATTTGGAAAAATGAATACAAGGGATAATATTATAAAACATATATATATATATAATAAAAAAAATTAAAAAAAAAAATAAAATAAAGAACTATGTCAAATGTATAAAAATACAAGTCATTCCCTAATTGATAAGTGGTCAAAGGATATAAACAGACAATTTTCAGATGATGAAATTAAAGCTATTATACTTACATGAAAAAATGCTCTACATCACTATTGATTAGAAAAATGCAAATTAAAACAACTCTGAGGTACCACCTCACATCTCTCAGATTGGCTAAGATGACAGGAAAAGATAATGATAAATGTTGGAGGGGATGTGGGAAAATTGGAATACTAATGCATTGGTGATAGAGTTGTGAAATGATCTGTTAGGATTACTAAGTGAGAACTGAGGTTGTCTGGATAGTGACAAGGTGAGAATTCAGGTTTTCTGGACAATTACAAGGTGAGAACTCAGGTTGACTTGATAGAAGGAGCAAGCCCATTGGCTGAAGTGGTTCTTCCCAGAAGCCCTTGCATTATTCCACGCCCATTCTCTGGGAGGATAAAAAGAGACAGCACTGGGCGCAGAGAGCAGATCGGCCTGGAGAAGGATAAGAGCTGGAGGAGATTCAGAGCCAGGATTCAAGAAGAAGACTCTGAAGTGCATCAGGCTTGACGGGGCTCTCTGCAGGAAGGGAAGTCACTTCTAAGGACAAGAGTTAACAGCAACTGCCTGGAGACAACGGTTCACTACAGGAAGAAGAATCTGTCTGAGAGATTTGAGTAGACACAGCAGATCTCTTCCCAGAGAGCGATCCAGCAGCTTCTGGAGACGACAGCTCGTTACATTTGGCGTCCACACGTGGGGCAAGGACTTTTGCTTATCCTGACAAGAAGAGCTAGACCAGACCTTCGCAATTTGGCGCCCGAACAGGGACAGACACGGTCCTGATTCCAGTGGAAAAGCCTCCCATCCAGATCTCAGTCTCTCTAACCCAGAACCGTGAGTAACGAGGAAACTTTGTTAAAGATTAAGTGAGCGTGCTAATAGATAAATAAGGAACTTGTTAAGGGCTAAACCAGCAATCTCTTATAGTGAAATGGGGCAAACACCTTCTGTTCAAGGAAAATGTTTAGAGAGCATCATCAAGGTTATGAAAAGCCAAGGCTTGATTATAATTTTAGAGGAGATTACTGAACTTTTAAGAACTGTGAAGGTCATATGTCCTTCTTTTTCTCTGGAAGAAGAATTGGATCCAGATGAGTGGAAATTAGTAGGAGAGCAATTAGGTGAACAGTACAATTACCTTTGTGACATTTTACCCTTTGGTTCCAGACCAAACTCAGTTTCCAAAGATACAATTCATACCTACAATTTAATCCAAATGGCTTTAAAAAATGTTATTCTAAAGGAAGAGATGAAGGAGCAAAATGGGGAAGTGTCAACTAAACTAGGTGAAAAGGATGAATCAGATAACAATGAAGTTAAGTACAATTCTGAGCAACAGCAACAGGAGCACCTCCCATCTCCTCCCTCAATTAACCCTTCATGGGTGGAGCAAGAAGGAGGAGCGGAAGAGGCAGAAACACAAACAGAATTGCCTGTGAAGCAGCCTAAGCCTATGACAAGATTAGAAAAAGCATTGCTTAAAGCTAAGAGAGAAGGACAGGATATAAGTGATTTTATACATGCATATCCTGTGATTGAAAATACTGACTCTGTAGGTAAAAAAAGGAGAAGATATACACCTTTAGATTTGAATAAAATTAAGGATTTGAAAAAAGGTTGTACCCTTTATGGGGTTACATCAGCTTATGTCAAAATGTTACTAGATGGTTTGTCTTATGAAGTCCTAACCCCGAATGATTGGAAATCCATAGCAAGGACATGTCTGGAACCTGGAGAAAATTTATTATGGCTTGCGGAATTTCATGAATTATGTAAAATTCAAGTCAGGTGCAATTTGGAAATAGGAGTTAACACACAATTCACTTTTGAGCACTTAGCTGGTGAAGGTCAGTATGGAGAGAATTCGGAACAGATTAATTATACCATGACAATATATGAACAAATTGCTAAGGCTGCAATAAAAGCTTGGGGTGTCCTTCCTGGACAGAAAGATCGTGGAGAGGCTTTCACTAAAATACAGCAAGGTCTCAATGAACCTTTTGCAGATTTTGTGGGACGTTTGCAAACTGCTGTCAAAAGAACTATTGGAGAAAATTCAGCTACAGAAATAATGACCAGACATCTGGCTAAGGAAAATGCCAATGAGATTTGCAAAAGAATTATATGGGGATTAGACAAAGATGCTCCTTTAGAGGAGATCATAAGACGCTGTGCTACAGTGGGAACAAATGCTTTTTACACCCGGACAATGATGAACGTGGAAAGACAGGGTCCCTCCTGGCAAGGGACTTCTAGAGAAACTCGGCGATGTTTTCAATGTGGAAAAATTGGGCATCTAAGAGCTCAGTGTAGATATGGAGATACAGTGAGAAGACAGAGTGAGAGAAGACCTAAAACCCCATGTCCAAAATGCAACAGAGGACTCCATTGGGCATCAGAGTGTAGATTAATTCAGGGAAATGGGATGAGGGGCCCTGGACCTGGGCCCCAGGCAAAAAAGACTTGGGGCATGATGGCAGCTGATGTTACACCCAAAGAACCTTTAGAAGGCCAGGACTCTGATTTAATCAACCAGCAGAAAAGCAATCACATGGCAGAAAGGGATTACCTGATAAGTGAGTCAAAAGGCAATCAGATTGCAAAAATGGATTACACTTGGGGAGAATACAGGCCTTTTAAACCAACATGGCTGTATCCAGTGCAAACAATTCCAATGTAATTGCCAGATGATGAGAAGAGATTTAGAAAGTGGTAAATAGAAGGTAATTAGATAGGTTAAATGCCTGGGAGAGAGGGTTTGCTTGTATTTCTTCAGCAGGAGAAGGAATCAGATGGGTGCCAACGAGTCATATTCGCCTTGTCCATCAGAGAGAGACAGAAAAAGAGAAAGACCTCAAAATAAAGGAGAAGATCTAAGAAACATCTTACACCGAAAGAGCATGGCTAATAAAAAGACTGTTAAAGAACTTTAAAAACCAGCAGGAATCATTGGACTTCCTCACACAAGATGAGACTAATGGACAATGGACTTATGGACATTTATAAATTTTCAATTTATGATTATGTTATATACTTCTAGCATGTGTTACGTTACTATGTTACTATGTACTTATGTAATTTATGTAATTATCTGTAATACTTCCCATATTGATGGATTTATGTTTCAAGGTCATTTATGTAATTATGTGTAATACCTTCCATATTGATGGATTTATGTTTCAAGGTCATGACTGTCCTATGTTCTAAATCAAAAGAAAGGGGGAGATGTTAGGATTACTAAGTGAGAACTGAGGTTGTCTGGACAGTGACAAGGTGAGAATTCAGGTTTTCTGGACAATTACAAGGTGAGAACTCAGGTTGACTTGATAGAAGGAGCAAGCCCATTGGCTGAAGTGGTTCTTCCCAGAAGCCCTTGCATTATTCCACGCCCATTCTCTGGGAGGATAAAAAGAGACAGCACTGGGCGCAGAGAGCAGATCGGCCTGGAGAAGGATAAGAGCTGGAGGAGATTCAGAGCCAGGATTCAAGAAGAAGACTCTGAAGTGCATCAGGCTTGACGGGGCTCTCTGCAGGAAGGGAAGTCACTTCTAAGGACAAGAGTTAACAGCAACTGCCTGGAGACAACGGTTCACTACAGGAAGAAGAATCTGTCTGAGAGATTTGAGTAGACACAGCAGATCTCTTCCCAGAGAGCGATCCAGCAGCTTCTGGAGACGACAGCTCGTTACAATGATCCATCCATTTTGGAGAGCAACCTGTAACTATGCCCAAAGGGCTATAAAACTGTGCATACTCTTTCACCCAAAAGTGCCATTACAAGGTCTGTATCCCAAGGAAATCATAAAGGGGAAAGGACCCACATTTTCATAATGTTTGTAGCAGCTCTTTTTGTAATAGCAAAGAATTGGAAAAGGAGTGGATGCCCATTAATGGGTGAATGGCTCAACAAGTTGTGGTACATGAAGGTAATAGAATATTATTGCTCTATAAAAAAATAATGAATAAGCTGATTTACATGAACTGATGCTGAGCAAAACAAGCAGAAGCAGGAATATATTGTACACAGTAACAGCAAGAATGTGTGATGACCATCTATGAAAAGCGTGGTTCTTCTCAGTGGTTCAGTGATCCTAAGCAGTTCCAATGGACTTTGCACAGAAAATGTCATCTGCATCTAGGAAAAAAAAAAAAAGAACTATGGAGACTGAATGTAAATCAACACATACTATGCTCACTTCTTTTCTGTTTGTTTTTTTTTAATCTCTCCCATGGTTTTTCCATTTTGCTCTGATTTTTCTCTCCCAACATGATTCATAAAGCAATTTATATAAAAAAATAAACTTACTCCAATAAAAAAGAAAATATTATGGAAGTGTTCAGCCCATCTCTCTAGGATCATGCCTAAAAGCATGATGTGTGGAAAAGCAGTGTGGAAAGCAGCCCCCCACTAGAGGTTCTAGTCTTCCCTGAATATACCCTGTATCCCTAAATAAAACAGAATTAAGTGATTGTAGAGGGCTGAAACTCTGAAAAAGATGTGCTTGAATCAGACAAGAGAGCACTTAAGGCTAATTACCTATTTGATGTTAAGATAATAGCTCTATATTAGCATTTATTTAGATGATGGTTCTCCTCATGATTCAGCTTGTGAGGTAATTGTAGGAAGGATTGGAAAGCTGGGGGAGAGAAGTCAGAGGCACTTGACAAGAGGAGAGAGGCTGGATACTTCATACTTCAGAATCCAGGATACATCTCTGGCAAGTTTCATGGCAGCTTGCCTGCCTCCTTTACTTTTCCCCCTAAAGACCCAGGACTTTGATTTATCTTGACTCTGGCTGATTCTGAGGCCCTCCAGGGAACTAGTATGGACATTATAAATGACCTACCCAGAATCATATAGTTAGCAAATCTGAAGTCGGATTTGAATTCAGAAAGAGGAGTCTCTCTAACTCCACGTATGGTAATTTGTCAACTGTGCCACTTAGATACCCCTGAACAGGGAGTAAGAAGAATGGGAAGGTAGGAAGGAACTAGGTTATGAAAAAATTTCAATGCAAAACAGAATTTTTGTATTTGATCTTGGAAGTGATAAGGAGGCAGTAGAATTTATTGGGGGGGGGTGTAACAAGATCATACTTTCTCTTTAGGAAAATTACTTTAATGATTAAATGGATGGTAGATTGGAATGGAGAAGATTGAGGCAGAAAGACTAACAAATTGTTCTAATAATCCAGATGTGGGATGATGAGGAACTGCGCTAGAGTATATGCAGTGTCAGAAGAGAGAAGTGGTATATTGGAGAAATTTTGCAAAAGTGAAATTCAGTAGGTCTTAGTAACAGGAGCAGGGGATATGGGGTTGAGATGTGGGTGAAAAAAAAAAGTTAAGGATGACTTCTAGATTTCAAACCTGAGGGATTGAAAGGATGATGTTGCCCTACAGTAAAAAGGAAGATAGAAGTAAGTAGGGTTTAGGAGAAAAGATAATAAGATACAATTCTGTTAACTCATTGAAAATTAAGTTCCAAAACAAATTTAAACACTTAAAAATTATTTAAGAAGAGGAATACAAATAAAAGGAATAAAATACAATTTTAGTAATTCTGATTGGGATAAGTAAACCAAAGTGGCTAGAAAGGTGACAAGGAACCTGATAAGATACCCTTTAAGAATTGTAAAAATCAGATCTGCAAGAATCTGTAGTCACAATTATAGAATCTGAAATTCATTTCTGAAGGGTTATTTATGTGCTTTTAATGAGACAGTTGAAAGGATTTAATGAGGGTGGGAAAAGGTTTTTTTGGTAAGTACTTTCAGCTTCGACCATTATGTAAGTTTATAATATGAAGGAACCTTATATGTCATCTAGTTCAAACTTCTTTACCAAGTGGACACTCTTTTCTGAAACATCCTTCTGCTTAAATAAATTTATTGGTGGGGAGTCCATGACCTTATAAGACTGCTCAACCCATTTTTCTAACAGATATGAAGATTTTCTTTTCCTTGAACCAAAATTTTCTACATTACATTTCCATCCTTTTAACAAGATAGTTAAGCAAAACTAATAACACAATGATCTCATCTAAAAATTCAAGCAAGATTTCAGTTCTTAACACCCTCACTTCTGTATTAAAATTTTTTTAGCAGAAATCTATTTTCTCTTCCTCCTACTACCTCTACTCTATGGAAAAAAAGAAATTTCAAATATATAATACTCATTGTTTGTAACCACTAGGGGGCGATCAATAAGAGCATTTTACAGTGGGAAAATGTTTACATTATTGTCTAAAGGCTCCTGGGGGGGGGAAATTAAAGGCATATCACAAATAGACTTTGGCATAGCCTCTCCCTTCCATTTGGAGGAGAGGGTTTTTGGAAAGGGAACAGATCCTTGAAGAAAGTTGATTCATAGCTTAACTGATAAAGCTCAATGTAAGATACCTTATTAAATGTCCATTATGTACAAGGAACTGATAAAATATAATTAAGAACATAATATGAAGCAAACTTTTATAAATTAAATCTAAGAATTTTCAAGCATTGTACCAGCTGCTCCCTAAAGAAACACCATCTGGAATATATAAAAAATATTTTTTGAATTGTATCATTGAATTGAAACAAGACTGGTGTGCTGTATAGTAATTAAGCTGTTGGCTTCTCTTCTCATTCCAATAAATACATATAGTTAAGAACTGTTTCTCTATCAAATACATATTTTCAAAATATTAGCCACAAGTCCGGGAATGGCTAGTTATCAGGTTGTTATATTATGTAAGGCAGTTATTTAAACCTAATTTGCATATGTATAACTAATCAAATTTATTTGTGCATTTTAATTATCTATTCTTCATGTAAAATACCACTTTCAGAAACTTCTCAAGCCTCAAGTTCATGTTGTAATTTAGATGCTTTTATTTCTCAAAATCCTAGAGTCTTCCTAGTTTAGGAAGACAGCTGAAGTGAACAAAGCAAGGTCTATTCTAAAGGCTACTTAATCCTTGTGGTCCCCACAACAAAGCAACTATAACAGAGAGGATGTCAAAGTTGGTTGTTGTCCTTCATGCTCAAAAAGGACTCAAATGACTTCCCTAACTTAAGCTCAAGGTATAGTGTGTCCAACTGTGACTGACCAAATTAATATGAGCTTGGAAAACTCTACCATTGGTTGAACACAAATAGATCACATAAACATTTGGAGTGGAGATATCTCTAAATTTGTACATATCATGTTTCTTTTGAACCATTGCAATTCTGCTTTGCTCCATAGAGTACAATGCAGCATCTTTTTTGATGCAGGGATACCATGATACATGGTCCTATGCCAGTGTCTCCCATATCTTACAACTGATTCCACAGGATGTTGAAGTGGCAGCAAAGTAACAGAGCATTGAAAGAAAGGAATTTTGGAAATCATATTCCAGAAGAACAGCTGAAACCCAGGAACAGCATAAAACTATGTTGTGGTAAAACCACCTGGACTTTGCCCTCTTGTGGTACTGTGAGTTGTGTAGACTGTGCAGGGAAAGGTGGGGGGAATGTCCTCTCTCAGTAACCTAAATCACAGAAGGTAGTTCAATAAGTCATAAGAACTGTAAATTTCTCTGAAAAGTGAGAAAGTTTTCTTGATTAATGGGTATGAGTTCTTTCTGTATTTTTGCTATGTAAATAAAACTTTTTCTATGTTTAGAGCTCTTGTTGAGATTGTAGGGATGTTTTAGAAAAGCAAAATGAGTCAGACGCATAATACAAAATGAACCACAGTATACCTGGGTGGAGTGCAAGCCAGATAAATAGGGTGATCTTCAGATCCCCATGTCATTATAAATGTCTGGGATTCCTAGAAAAACAGTATTAATGGTTTCTTTGTATATGAATTTCCTTATGTATTCAGTAAAAATTATCTAGGTGGGTTAACAATTTCAAATCATTTGAGAAGTATTGCTTCTGACTGCCTCTGTGGGATCCCTCTATACCTTTCATAGGAACTATTTGTTAACCTTTACCCTATTAAACAGTCTATTTTCTCTCCTTCCTGCTCTAATACCAAGAATTGTTCAAAATAATATGTATCTCAGTTGAGGCTGAACATAGGTTAGACTGAGTTAAGTGGAAAAAAGAGAAAACCTCAACAAATTATTTTGGCCACCAACACAGAGCAGTCTAATCTAGAGATGAAAACCAGAGTTTTAGAATGTGAGCTTCTTGTGGGTAGGAATTGTTTTGCATCACCAGTGTTTAGAATAGTGTATGTCACATGGGGAGTATTTAATAAAGACATTTTGACAGGCTATTAATAAAAATGATAAGGTAATATTTTAACAATGGTTTCTAAATGTCTCCATTAAAAGTTCCAATAAAATAAATTCTAGTTTAAGGTCTTATTCAGTACCACTTTTCAGAACCTTAGCTAGGAAACCTGGTAAAATGCCAGCTCCTTTATTTGGTTTCCTGACAGAATGTTGAAATGGAGGTAACCTAGTGATATACTCATTTTTCAAAGCCTAATACTTTTATTTTCTATGCATTAAGCCTGAGTTCCACTCAGTCCTTTTTTTGGGGCACTAAGATAATCTTGGGTTTTTAAAAGGTACAGCCATAGGAGCACAGGTCCCAGAAGATTTTAACCAATGTGGAAAGGCTTCAAGTGCAGCCTGGTCGCCAACTCTGAATGAACGTAAGAAAACCAGCTTCACCAAGTTTAGAGACTCTCATTACTTAAAAGTCAGACACCAGGTGTTGAAGTTTTTCAACTGTAACTCATTGAACCACCTATATTGCAGCAGGTAAGACTAGGCCAAGTTACTATTTGCATTAGTGGAGGAAACACCCACATCTATAAATTAACAGATCATTAAAGCATTAATGTATAAGTACTGAGCAATGCATGAAGCAATGAAGTTCAATGCATGATGAATGGAAGCTGAAGCAAAAATTTCACTGTCTTGACAGCAAGGAAGCACAATGAACTAAGACATGAGTTTGTATTCTGCTTGTAATTAATTATCAAGTATAATCAGAGTGCCATTGGCTTTTATTTGGTCCTGGGCTTAACTCAGGCCAGTCACTTGGTAGTTTCATGTTCCATAAAATATGACTTCATAGATTACTCCACAGTTAACAACAGTGGTTTATTTAGCTACAGCGGGCCAAAAATATTCAAAAAGGATAGATTCTTTCCTGATTATATTTTAATGTAGTTTTTTGGGAGCATTCAGGAATGAGTTTGACACATCTGCTTTAGGCAATTCTCTAAGTCTATACCTTTCAGACAAGGTACCAACCAATATCAGCAGAGGAAGTGCCCTCACCTAGATGTTTTCTATATGAAATGAAATCACAAAACTATCCCTTCTTCATGTCTTATTTTATATAAACTACATTTTTACTAACCTTATAGTACATCCTGAACCTTAAAAGCCTTAATTTGAATAGGTAACCCTAGCAATGAAAAATATAAGAGCTCACAGTCTACCAAAGTGTGATCTTTGGGTCACAAGAACAATGAGTTTTTGAAAGTAGCTTTGAGGGGGCAGCTAGATGGCTCAGTGGATAGAGCACCAGCCCGGAATTCAGGAGGATCCGAGTTCATATATGGTCTCACACACTTAACACTTCCTAGCTGTGTGACTCTGGACAAGTCACTTAACCCGAGCCTCAGGGGGAAGAAAAAAAAAAGTAGCTTTGAAAACTCTTGGAAAGAAGAAAGAATCCATCATGTAGAGCCATAAGGAGGAGTAGGGGAAATGAAAGAGATGGATCCTGCTCTGCAGAGAGCCCTGGCCTCTGTGGTACATGAAATCCTCCATTTGTGATACAGAGAATATTAGAAAACAGGATCTAAACGGATAGCCTGAAATTGTGTTGAAACTGCTTAAAGTGGAAATTTTCTAGTGCTATCCAAAGATGCATGTTCATTCAAAATAATAGAAATAGAGGGCATAATTTTTTATAATAATCCTAAAGATAGTTCTGCATTCCTCCTGAAAGGGGGAAGGGATTGATAAGGTTAATAATAATAGCTAGTCTTTTTAAAACCCTTTCAGATTTGCCAACCACTTCATAGATTCTCTTATTTTGCCTTCACAAAAAACCTGGTGAAGTAAGTGCTGTTTGAGGACAAAAAGAAGTATGAGAGAAAGAGGGAGAAAAGCAGAAAGAAAGAGACAACTGATGAGCTCACTGGTCTAGCAAGGAATCATAGATATAGAGAAAGTCTTCATATATCATTCTTATATTATTTCCACTTCTTCCAGTCTAGTCAGAGAATAAAATAAAACCTTCCCCTTACTAGAGAGGCAATAATCCTATTCCTCAGTTCCATCTGCAATTTGGAAGCAAAAACTCTGTGCATTCCAAGCTTGATGCTGGATATGATGGTCACTCTGTGGGCTATTATTCAATTCAAGAGGCAATTTAATAAATATCTGCTATGATATTCAAGGCATTGTGCATGACTTTGGGGATATAGAAACAAAATACTACCTGATCTCAAGGATCTTAGATTCTGGGGAGAGGGCTAGAAAAGAGAATTAAAAATAAAGGTTGGCAGGGTGGCACTTCTCATCGAATTGGATATGTATTCTGGCCCCTTTCTATAGATCATGTGCTCTGACATCTTGCTTAAATGCTGCAGAACATGGATATTACAATTACAGATTGGTCCTTTGGTTCCCCCTGATTGGGATTAAGACAAAGATGAGTGCTAAACTAGGAAGTGCAGACCATTTGGGGAGTGCTACTTTGAGGTCATCCAGTATTTTCTTTCCTTTGTGCTTCAGTTAAGAGGAAGGGATTTCTCCTTCCTTGTTTCCCCAGGTAGCAATGGATGGGACAAGCACATGGCAGGAGGAACTACTCTTGCTGAAGTTAACCTGAGGTTGAACCTAAAGGCCCTGGCTGCCTCCTGAGCACAAGTCAGCAAACAGTAATTCTGAAGAATTGACCAACAGAGCATAATTCTGTTGCTAATTTTATGAGTTAAAAAGGTTGAGGATTCCAGAGTCAGGTGTTGGCTGTCTAATGGGAGGTGATTCTTTTCCAAAAAGAATAACAAGATAACGCTGAACTTGTAAGCTTAAAGAGCAGTCCCTGAGTGGCCAGTTTATCTGGAATTTGTAAAAGTTGCTTATACAACTGCCTAAGGCAGAAATGAAATAGTTGTCCAATGGTCCCACAAAGGGCTTTAGTATTTTGGAGAGGGCACAATAAGTGTTATGGCTAGTTGTTTTCTGGTTAAGTATCCAGTCTAGTAATTAGTCAGTCAATAAACACTTATTAAGCACCAACAAAGAGCATTGTGTTGTCCTGGTGATGCCAAAGAAGGCCAAAAGATGGTTTCTCCTTTTCAAGGAACCCACAGAATAATTGATAACATGTAAACAGCTACATTGAAACAAGATATATGTATAAATACATATATATATATATACATATATATGATAAATTGGAAATAATAAACAGAAGGAAGATATTAGAATTAAGGGAATAGGGAAAGCCTTTCAGTAAGACAGAAATATCAGCTTATTGGTCACACAAGGCCTATAAAACACCTGAATGTGTTCAAACTATATCAAACAAATGTTAAAGATTTTAAACAATTCGAACAATGTATAACTATATATATATACACATATATATATATATATATATACATATATATATATGCAATAAAACATAAAGTTAGGTTGTAGTTTTCAAAGTAAATATGTCATCACAGAGTTCCATTTCTAGCTGAGTTTGCAACTACTGCTTGTAGAAGATAGGATTTTAGCTGAGATTTGACATCCAGGAGATGAAGATGTGCAAGGAAAGCACTCTAGGCATGCTTGGGAGTCAGAAAATAGAGTGTCTTATTTGAGGAACAGCTAGGAGGTCAGAGTCACTAAATTGTAGAATTGAATGTGGGAGTTAGTATAAAATATAACTGTTTTATATTATATTTTTATATATATTTAAAAATTTTTTTAATATTATATATATATATATATATATATATATATAGTTGGAGAGGGGGCAGGTTATGAAAAAAGCTTTTAACACCAAAGAGATAATTTTTACTTGACACAGGTGGGTGTTGGGGAGCTACTGATAGTGCTTTGGGAGTAGGGAAAGGACATGGCCAGACTTATACTTTAAGAAGATAAGTGGAGGATAGACTGGAGTGGAAATATCTTTCCACTGGTTGGCAAGGTGCCCATTGAGGAAACTATTATAATAGTCAAAGTATAAGATGACAAGGATTTGTACCAGAGTAGTGAGAGTGTCAGAGGAAAGAAGAGATTTATGTGAGATATTATTATGTAGGTAAAATTGATAGACCTTGGCAATAGATTAGATATGGGGGAAGGTGAGAAAATAAGGAGATGAGGATGATACCTAGGTTGGGAGTTTAGGAGACGGAGAAAATGGTCTCCTGGACAATAATAAGGAAGTTAGGAAGAGAGGAGGGTTGGGAAAAGGAAAAGATAATGATTTCAGTTGAATTTGAGATGTCTACAGGACATCCAATTGGAAATGTCCAATAGGCAATTGGAGTTGCAAGACTGGGGGTTAACAGAGAGATTAGGGCCGGATAAGCATTGGTATAGAGAGAATGATTGAATCCATGTGAGCAATGAAATCATCATGTGAAATAATAAAAAAGAAAAACAGAAGAGAACCCACAACAGAAGGGTCTCTTGTGTCTCAAGAATTTTCTTTTGGTATAAGAGACAAGCCACTGTCTCATACCTTATAACTGTTTTGTACACTGAGTATTCTTTGGGGAGACTCTAGATATGAAAGATAAATTGTTTTGTTTAGTTGATTTTCCACTGAAATTGTACTTTAGAAGAGGGATCTTAATAAGCCAAAGAAGGTTAAAAAGTTTGACTCTTGTTATAGGTCCATCTCTAACCTAGCTGGTTAGCTAGGTTTAGAGGTTTAGAGAATTAGAGAATTAGCATTCTCTAATTCAGGCTTAATGTTGGGGGGGATGAAGTAAGGCACTCATGAATCATTGAAGGAAGGAAATTCACTTTGTTCAAACACAGCAAGGGAGAAAGAAAGAAGGTCAAAGTTGAAGAATAACATGCAAAAGCACAGAGGCTGGAGATGGAATTTCATATACAGGGAATAGGCAGGAAGCCAGTTTTTTGGGAACATGAAATGTGTGCAGGAACATAATATAAAGTTGGCTTGGAGATGTTTGAATAATATTGCAAAGGGCTTTAAATGAAAAGCAGTTTTCTAAAGAAAACAGGAAGCCATTTCTTGAACAAGGATGGGGTGACATTAAGCTCTGTCAATTGTGTGATTGATGGATTTAAAAGGGAGGGAAGAAAGAAAACATTAAGTGCCTACTATATAAGTTTTAAGTACTTTAAAGCTGTTTTACATTTGATCCTCAAAATAATTCTGCTTGATGGGTGCTATTATTATTCCCATTTCACAGTTGAGGAAACTGAGTCAGGAAGTAAATGATCTAGTCACTTAGCTAGTGTTTAAGACTGGATTTGAACTTCTGTTCCTAATACCAAGAGCAGCTCTTTAACCACAGTGCAGCCAGCTGCCTTTACAGAGAAGAACCTGGAGGCAGGAAAATCAATTAGGAGGCTTTTATTATAGTGTGGGTGAGAGATGACAAGGATATGAAATACAGTAGTGACTCTGTCAGTGACAGAGATGTGCAGGCAGTGTCAAGATATTAGGAGACACGCTGTTTTCCAGAACTAAGGCCCAGCAAGCAAGCTGTGCCCTAATCTTGACATAACAAACCTTTGTACTAACCCTCAATGATCTTACCTCTGGCGAAATCACATAATTATTGTATTACTTTGACCAGCACCAGATGTTTTCTGAGCTCAAGCAAGTTCTGGTCATGAAACCAACTTGTCACGTTGAATCCAACTTGTCACATTATTGCTATTATCACTCATCTTCAGGATGAGTGATACAGCTCATTGAGCAACTATGTAACTATTGAGATCTGCTCATACTGCCTGCTGTCCCCCCATAAGGGATAGGGACCTGGCACATGTGCTGGATCCCTCCTTGCTTGCAAGCTGTTTCCCTTGTTTCAAAATTCAAGTTCTATTTGTTTCCTGCCTCTCCTGCCTCTAGCGTGCTCTGTTCAACTCCAGCCACCCACATACTAGAGTTCAAAAGTTGTCAACTTGTCAGTTGACAAGAATAAAGATAGAATAGACAAGATTTAGCAGCTGATTTAGATGTGGGAATGGAGAGAGACTAGAGAGAGAGAGAGGAGTCACTGAGTATCAAATACAGAGGCTCCTTACCTATAGAGCTCCTTCTTTGTCCAACACATGGACTATGATCACTTCCTTCTCCTAGACTTATTGTTCTGCCTGGGGAACACAAAGAAATGTACTGACACTGAAGGACATTGCTAATATATATTCATACTTGAAATCTCCTTATGAAAAGAATATATCTGCATATCTTTATAACTTGCTTGTGTTATAAATAAATAAAAGTTATAAATAAAAGTCGTCAATTTTCCTGTCAACAGTACTTGCTAAAGAACTGTTTCCACATGATGCTAGCCAAGCATGGTCTAAAGGAAAGTATTCCTCTTCTGGGTGACTACGTAGTCATTTTTTTTTAACAGTTAAGTTCTGATTCATCCTTGATTTCAGTTATCTCTCACAACTGATTACCTCTGTCAGCAGACTAAGAGAGCAATGTAGTCTGAAAAAACGGGCAAACCATTAAGCAGAAGTGGGTGGTAGGGAAGGAAAGAGTTTTTTTAAACTCACTGGCAGTTTTGAAACAGCAAAGTGAAGTGCAGTGGACACCTGGGTTGGAAAGAGGAGCCTTGGGCACTCTTTCCCTAGGTCACCATGAAACCAAGAATGCAAGGTATGGCTATTTTTCTGTCTCTATATTTCATTGTGAAATAAATGTGAATAAATAAAGATAGAATGGATTTTGCTACCACCTTATTATTAAGTTTCAAAACACCCAAAGAACCATCAGAGATCCAAGAACTGGGAGTCCTAACAGAATTTGCCATCTGACAAGACCAGTGAGGACTGAGTGAGTGATCTGCTCAATCTAACCCAGCAGTGGAACTTCCAGGCAATTGAGATACCATGTCCTACAAATGTGGGTGAGATTCACCCATCAGTTACACCTTGCCTGGATGCTAGAGTGGTATGAGAAACATTCTGCAGCAATCTCCTATATTTTGAGCCCTTTCTCTTTAGGGAGTGAGGTATAGAACGGGAGAGTATATTCCTGTTCAGGAAGTTTTGTGCTTCAATACTTGCTGTATTTTCTCAGGAAATACCCTTTTGTCAAAGCATTTTTAAAAATGGAAAGAAAGCCCTTTGCCACAAATCTAACATCATGTGGAATTTAAATATCCAAATAGCAAGGCACTGGGCCAGTTCTATCAAGCTTTTAATATCAACTTCAAGTAAAGATAAAACTGATAGGAGGAGGCCTAACTTTTTTATTTCTGTAAATATACAAATGCCTGGGCTTGAGATCAGGAGGGGTGATGGAAAAGCAGATCTTGCCATTTTATCTGTACTTCCTCAAACTGGCAGCAACAAAAGCTGCTCAGGGCTGCTTCTCTGCCTTTCCTGCTACCTTCCTTTTTCTCTCTTCTGTCCTCTTTTCTTCCTGAAAGCTAAAGGCAATGGGAGGGAGGGAGGGAAGAAGGAAGAGAAGCATATAGGAAGGGGGAGCAGCACAAAAGAGTTTTAGTTCGGATTTTCCCTACCTCAAACCTTGGTTCAGATATATAGACAGAGCAGAGGCTCTTTGGGCCTTGGCTTCCTCATCTTTGGGCTCAGCTTCCTCATGCAGGTTGGACTATGACCTTTACAAGCCTTTCTAACACAAAAATGCCATGGTCTTGTTATTTTAAAGAGTAGCTCTAACTTAACAGCCAAACCACCTAAGTTTCAGTCAAGTTAAATCAAGGAAGTGGACAAGAGTTCAGAGCCCAAGAGTGTAAGGGTAATTTATATACAGTTAAAACATAATTTACCAAAGGGATATCTGACCAAGTAACTGGGGATAATAGTCTTATACCTATTACATATATTTGGAACTAGAAGAAGAGGAAGCATGTCCTAATGAAAAAAATAGGGGACTTGGAACACCTTACTTTTCATTCTCTGCAACTTAATAGATGCATGAATTTTCCTATCCTTCTGAATCTTAGTATCCTCATCTATAAAATGGGGCTAATGTCTAAATATGAACTATTTTTGTAAATATTATGGGTTGTTATAACATCTCTCAGAAAACTGAGTCAGTCATTATTTATGGACTAATCATTCATTCATACAAAGCAATGAAAGCCACTTCAGGGACTCCTTGAGCTTCTCTTGAAGTCCTTCAAAGTACAGGAAGTACTTTGAATATAAACATTAACTTCAGACTGAGCATCCTATGGGAATGAAGTTAGTAAATTTGTCCTTTATACTTGCACCTGCATTATTTCTTATATATTCTAGCCTTCAGAATGCAATGTTTGAATGAATAACCATATTATAAAGAAAACTTATTTCCTCAGGGAAGGGATTCTTGTCTTTTTATGTCTGGTGAAGCCTATGGAAACCTTCTCAGACTACTGTTTTAAATGAAAATAAATGCATAAAATAACAGAGAAAACCAATTATATTGAAATAGTTATTAAAATATTTAAAAAATAAATTTACAGACCCCAGAATCTTAGTATATATGAATAACTTTAAAGGTCAGGACTCAATAGATAAAAAGAAACAGTATGAGCCAATGTTATTTTAAGAAAATACAAACAAGGGTAACAAATCAAAATAAGAGTAGAAATCACAAATTTAAAACTGAGACATGAAAGATAAAGGAGTGTGACCCAAGTGCCAAGATTTCTTGCATTGACGATTCCATAATTTTAAGTCATATATAATAGGAAAATAATTCTTAGAGTCCACCATTGGTGCATTTGGAGTATTTTAGTTTATTGGGATTTTTTGAAGGGAACAGAGGGTTAAACTTAATAGAAACTTGCAGTTTATGGAAGCACTGATGAACTGGGAGGTCATGTCTAAACCATTCATTTATTCTTTGTTTTATAGCAGTCATGTTTGTTCCAGTGAAATAAACATACCATATTTTGTTAGTTCTAAACTATAAACAAGTCAAGAACACTTGGACGGTGAGCACCATGTCCTGAGAGGAGGAAGGAATTTTTGACAATACATTATAATAACAAGCTGGAAGTGAATCTGAACCTAGAGCGATGGAAGATAATTAAAAAGAAATATATGGTTAGAAATGTTAACTCTGTAGCTATCCATCTTTTACTCACCAGGAAATGCCATTATTGTAACTTCAGAATATGGCTCCAGATTATGTACCCGGTGTGATGTATTTTTTTTTCCCTTTTGGCCCATAATTTCACTAGTATAGGGAATGCCCAGCATGGAAATTTCCTTTGCTAATGCAAATTAAGAATTTGCCTGTAACTAATTTACATAATGCTTTATAATTTACCTAGAGTCTTCCTGACAAAAATCTTGTAGCATAATGCAAATAAAATTATCCAGTTTTATAGCTGAGGAAAGTTAGGAGTTAAGTGGCTTATTCATCAACATAACAACTAGTATATTTAAGAACCAGGTCTCCCAGTTTTCCAGTCAAGCAATTTTTTTAGGAGGATTAAAATAGACTGCAACATTTTGGGATTTAGGACCTTGCTAAATACTATTATAGAAACAAAATTAATGTGATATCCTCAGAGGAAGCCACTTTAAGTAACATTTTCCTAATTTTTTTTCCCTTAAAAGAATTTGAGAAAAGTCATAGAATATAAAATATGAATCCTGCCTCTTTTTACTACCAGGGTGTCTTTTCAATGCACTTCACCACCCTTGAACTTCAATTCCTTCATCTGTAAAGTGAGGGAATTGTACAACATTGCCTCTAATATCACTTTCTACTCTAAATCCATGAACCTATGAACCTATGAAAATTCTGAGGGGAAAAAAAATGCTTCTATTTCCACACACAAATGATATAAGCTTTTCTACTTCGACACATTTCTGTGCAACAAGAAGAAAGAAATTAACTTGGGCAGGGGTTACCAAATCCTCTCCATCCATAATCCATCTATGTAGCTGTCTGGTCATAGGAAAGATGGATGCCTTTGCAGAACCATCCCAATACATAGAGAAGTGTGAGGTCTAGGTCTGTCCTCAAGCCTTAACATTTTCATACGGTCAAAATCTGATTAAGCTTAATGTGCAACGTTCTGGGAAATGATGGAATAAGAACTATCTTAGGGTCAATCCTTCTTCCACTCCACAAAACAATATTTTAAGCACCTCTTAAATGTGGAAATCTCAGCCCTAATAGGAAAGTGAAAGGAAATTCTTACAGGAAAAACAAAAAACAAAACAACTTCCCATCATTTCTGGCACTTCTTTGATTCTCCCATTGAAAACCTCATTACCCTCTGCTATATTCCATGCACTAACCCAAGGCAGCCCTGCTTTATGGCTGTCACAGTTTTCAGCAGCAGCATCTTTCTGGGTTAACTTCTTGGTTGGCTCCTGAGCAGGGAGGACCTTGATCCCAGTCTATATCAAAGCCATTTCTCTAAAGATTAAAGGATATAAACAGACATTTCTCAAAGGAAGAAATCCATGCTATCAATAGCTATGTGAAAAAATTCAAATTATTAATTATTAAAGAAATGCAAATTAAAGCAACTCTGAGGTTGGAGGGACTTCAAGAAAACTGACACATTAATGATGCATTGTTGTTTAAACTGTAAATTGGGTGAATCATTCTGAAAAGCAATTTGGAACTAGTATCAAAAGATACTAACCTATACTTTTGAGGCAGCAATAACACTATTATCCCTATACTTCTAGAGATCAAAGAAAGAAGGAAATTATCCACATGTACAAAAATTAGACTATAGGGATGTTCATCAAATGAAAAATGGATGAACAGATTATGGTAAATGAATGTAACAATACTATTATGCCATTAAAGAATGAGATAATAAATAGATTAGAGAAACAGAAAATAGTCTACCTCTCAGACCTGTGGAGGAGGAAGGAATTTATGACCAGAGGACAACTAGAGATCATTATTGATCACAAAATAGAAGATTTTGATTACATCAAACTAAAAAGTTTCTGTACAAACAATACTAATGCAAACAAGATTAGAAGGGAAGTAACAAATTAGGAAAATATTTTTAAAAGTAAAGGTTCTGACAAAAGTCTAATTTCCAAAATATATAGAGAACTGACCCTAATTTATAAGAAATCAAACCATTCTCCAATTGATAAATGGTCAAAGGATATGAACAGACAATTCTCAGATGATGAAATTGAAACTATTTCCACTCATATGAAAGAGTGTTCCAAATCACTACTGATCAGAGAAATGCAAATTAAGACAACTCTGAGATACCACTACACACATGTCAGATTGGCTAAGATGACAGGAACAAATAATGATGAATGTTGGAGGAGATGTGGGAAAACTGGGACACTGATACATTGTTGGTGGAGTTGTGAAAGAATCCAGCCATTCTGGAGAGCAATTTGGAACTATGCCCAAAAAGTTATCAAACTGTGCATATCCTTTCACCCAGCATTGCTGTTATTGGGATTATATTCCAAAGAAATACTAAAGAAGGGAAAGGGACCTGTATGTGCCAAAATGTTTGTGGCAGCTCTTTTCGTAGTGGCTAGAAACTGGAAGATGAATGGATGTCCATCAATTGGAGAATGGTTGGGTAAATTATGGTATATGAAGGTTATGGAATATTATTCTCTGTAAGAAATGACCAGCAGGAGGAATACAGAGAGGCTTGGAGAGACTTACATCAACTGATGCTGAGTGAAATGAACAGAACCAGAAGATCGCTGTACACTTCAATGCTGTATGAAGAGGTATTCTGATGGAAGTAGATATCTTCAACATAAAGAAGATCCAACTCACTTCCAGTTGATCAATGATGGACAGAAATAACTACACCCAGAGAAGGAACACTGGGAAGTGAATGTAAATTGTTAGCATTACTGTCTATCTACTCAGGTTACTTATACCTTCGGAAGCTAATACTTAATGTGCAACAAGAAAATGGTATTTACACACATATATTGTATCTAGGTTATATTGTAACACATGTAAAATGTATGGGATTACCTGTCATTGGGGGGAGGGAGTGGAGGGAGGGAGGGGATAATTTGGAAAAATGAATACAAGGGATAATATTATAAAAAAATAAGTAAATATAAAAAAATACTATTATGCCACAAGAAATGACAAAAGGAAGAGTTTCAGAGAAATCTAGAAAAATTTGCATGAAATGATGCAAAGCATGGTGAACAGAGCTAGGAAAATGACATATAACAATAACAGCATTATGAAGACATAGGACTTTGAATTACTTATGAATTCTAATCAGTGAAATAACCAACTACAATTCTAGAGGACTGATATGAAGATACAGAATGGACTATGCATGAATTTGGTTTTTTTTTTTTTTAATATGCATATTTGTTGAAAAGAGTTTATCCTTTCTTTTTTTTTAATTGTGGATATGAGGTGAAGCCAAGATGGTAGAGAGGACACATGTTTCTTTTTGATCTTCTCCAACTACCATCACACTAATTACAAAATCCAGCCTCTGAATTAGCTCTGGACTGGCAGAATCCATGAATATCGGGAGTGTAACAAATTACCAGCAGAAGACAATTTTGAAGATTGCCAGAAGAGGTTTGTTTTAATCAGGCACAGAGGGAGGCAGGCCAAGTGCAAGCAGGCTGAGTACAGACACTTAGCACAGGCAGCACAGACAGGAATGGTGCGAACTCCGTGTGGAAATCTACAGCAGTGTTGGCTACTCTGCCCTGGATGCTAGCCAATAGATTAGCAGAGGAGTTATAAAACACCCAACACAAACACAAAAGTTAAATAGTGAATCCCCAAACTCCAGAAACTCACAGGACCTGGCCACACTCACCCAGCATCAGGAGTGAATCAGCATGGAGTAAGCACAGCCATAGAGGAAGTTTGGACAACCTGTTTCCCTAAAAACAGATCTCAATTTTTAAAAAAATGAATATAAAAGGAAAAAGAACTCTGACCATAAATAGATTTTATGGTGAAAGAGAAGAACAGATTTTAAAGCCCAAGGAGACTAAAAGCAGATTGTCTCCAGATGAAGCCCCAAAGGGTGATATAAATTTGTCCCCATCACACAAGACTCTCCTAGAAGAAACTGTAAAAGATCTTTAAAGAGAGCTGGAAGAAAAATGGGAAAGGAAATGAGAATTTTATAAGAGGGTTTGGAAAAGGTAACACAGAAATTATCTGAAGAAAATTCATTACAAAATAGTAAAATGGGAAAAGCATATAATTCCACAAAAAATAGATTTAACAAAATGGAAAAAGAAAACAACCCCCTGAAAAATAGAATCTGTGAAATAGAAAAAGAAATAAATTCCTTAAAAACAGAATTTGTGAAATGGAAAAAGAAAACTTTTTAAAAATCAGAATTTATGAAATGGGGAAAAAAATCCATAGAATAAAACAACTCATTTAAAAAATCAATTGGACAAATACAAAAAGAAGTTTAAAAAAGTAAATGAAGAAAACAATTTACAAAAAATCAAAACTGAACAAATGGAAATGAATAACTTAATGAGATATAAAGAATCAGTCAAGCAAAAGCAAAAAATGAAAAAAATAGAAAAAAATGTAAAAAAACCTACTTGCAAAAACAACTGATATGGAAAACAGATCTAGGAGAGACAATCTAAGGATTATTGGACTTCCAGAAAACCATGATGAAAAAAGAGCCTAGACACTATTTTCCAGGAAATAATCAAAGAGAACTGCCCAGATGTCATATAATCAGAAGATTAAATAGCCATTGAAAGAATTCACTGTACACCTACTGAAAGAGACCCCAAAATTAAAACTCCAAGGAATATTGTGGCTAAATTTCAAAATTATTGGACTAAGGAAAAATATTACAAATAATCAGAAAAAACAATTCAAATATTGAGGAGCCACAATAGGGATTATCCAGGACCTAGCAGCTTCCATCTTAAAGGATCAAAGGGCCTGAAATCTGACATTCCAAAAGACAAAGGAACTTGGCATGCAGCCAAGAATAAATTACTACACAAAACTGAGCATTTCCTTTCAGGGAAGAAGATGGATATTCAATGAAACAGGTGAATTCCTTTCATTTCTGATGAAAAGACCAGAGCTACACAAAAAATTTGACCTCCAAATATAGGATTCAAGAGAAGCATAAAAGGGTAAAAAGAAAAGAACTCTTAAGAACTCTATTTCTATTATGGGTATACATAGAGAGTATGTATAATTTGATTTTCCTGTTATAATATAAAAAAGAAACTGGAGGTGGAAAGGGCATTGTACTGGAAAAAAGGGAAAGTAGAAGTAAAATGAGGGAAATTATATTTCAGGAAGAGGCAAGAAGGGAGGAGGATGAACATTGTATGAATCTTACTCTCATCAGATTTGACTCAAAGAGAAAATATTAGATATGTTTGGTATCACAGAGAAACTTCTCTCATCTTATAGAAAAGTGGGAGGGGAAAGGCAAAAAGGGAAAGGGTAGACTAAGTAGAAGGGAAAACAGAAATAGTAGAGGACAGGTATAAGAAAGGGGGAGGGATTCTAAAGAGGGAGCCAAGTGGTGCTCATAAAAAAAATACTGGGGAGGAAGGAAAGAGGAAAAGGAAAGAGAAAACTATAATTTGGGATTAATGTCAGGAAATACAAAATTAGTAGTTTTAACTGTAATGTGAATGGGGTGAACTCTCCCATAAAGCAGAAGCAGATAGCAGACTGGATTGAAAGCCAGAATTCTACAATATGTTGTTTACAAGAAACACATTTAAAGCAGAGTGATACATACAAAGTAAAGGTAAAAGGCTGGAGCAGAATGTATTATGCTTCAGGTAAAGTAAAAAAAGCAGGAGCAGCCATCCTTATTTCAGATCAAGCAAAACCAAAAATTGATCTAATTAAAAGAGATAAGAAGAAAACTATATCTTACTAAAGGGTACCACAGATAATGAAGCAATATCAATACTAAACATGTATGCATCAAGTGGTATAGCATGGAACTTTCTAAAGGAGAAGTTAAGAGACCTACAAGAAGAAATAGACAGCAAAACTGTAATAATGGAAGTTCTCAACATTACTCTCTCAGAATTAGTTAAATCAAGCTACAAAATAAATAATAAAGAAGTTAAAGAGGTAAATAGAAGACTAAAAATAGATCTTTGGATACATATATGATAGATATTTGAAGAAAATTGAATGGAAACAGAAAAGAATTTACTTTTTTTCAATAGTTCTATACAAAAATTGGCCATATATTAGGACATAAAACTTCAAAATCAAATGCAGAAAGGCAGAAATATTAATGCATTTTTTTCAGACCACAATACAACAACAATTACATTCAATAAAAAGGGGGAAATAGACCAAAAAGTAATTGGAAACTAAATAATTTCATCCTAAAGAATGAATGGGTGAAACAGCAAATCATAGACACAATTAATAATTTCATCCAAGAGAATGACAACATACCAAAATTTGTGGGATGCACCAAAGCAGTAATAAGGGGAAATTTTATAACTCTAGATGCTTACTTGCATAAAATAGAGAAAGAGATCAATGAATTGGGCTTGCAACTTTTAAAAAAGCTACAAAAAGAGCAAATTAAAAATCCTCAATCAAATACCAAACTTGAAACTCTAAAAATAAAAGGAGAGATTAATAAAATTGAAAGTAAAAAACTACTGAATTAATAAATTAACAAAAGAGTTGATTTTATGGGGAAAAACAAAACAAAACAGATAAACCTTTAGTTAATTCGATTAGAAAAAGGAAAGAGGAAAATCAAATTGTTAGTCTCAAAAATGAAAAGGGAAAACTTTTCACCAAATGAAGAGGAAATTAGAGCAATATATAAGAGTTGCTATGCCCAAATTTATGCCAATAAATTTTATAACCTAAGCGAAATGGAGGAATACCCACAAAAATATAGATTGCCCAAATTAACAGAAGAGGAAGTAAATTACTTAAACAGTCCCATTTTAGAAAAAAAGATATAAAACAAGCTACTAATCAACTACCTAAGAAAAAATCTCCAGGGACAGATGGATTTACATGTGAATTCTACCAAACATTTAAAGAATAATTAATTCTAATACTACATAAACTATTTGAAAAAATAGGGAATGAAGGACTCCTACTAAATTCCTTTTATGACATAGACATGATATTGATACCTAAACCAGGTAGGAAGAAAACAGAGAAAGAAAACTATCAACCAATCTCCCTAATTAATATTGATGCAAAAATCTTAAATAAAATATTACTAAAGAGATTAAAGAAAATTATCTCCCAGATAATACACCATGATCAAATAGGACTTATACCAGGAATGCAAGGCTGGTTCAATATTAGGAAAGCTATTAGCATAATTGACTATATCAATAACCAAATTAACAAAAACCATATGATTACCTCAATAGATGCAGAAAAAGCATTTGATAAAATCCAGCATCCATCCCTATTAAAAACACTAAAGAGTATAGGAATAAATGGACTTTTCCTTAAAATAGTCAGAAGTATTTATTTAAAACCATCAGCAAGCATCACATGTAATGGGGATAAAGTGGAACCATTCCCAATAAGATCAGGAGTGAAACACTGTTATCCACTATCATCATTACTCTTCAATATTGTATTAGAAATGCTAGCTTTGGCAATAAGAGAAGAAAAAGAGATTAAAGAAATTAGAGTAGGTAATGAGGAAACCAAATTATCACTCTTTGAAAATGACATGATGGTACATTTATTTCTTTATTTATATTAATTTTATAATTATTATGTTTTTTATTTACTAGTTTTTATTTACCAAATATATGCACTGGTAATTTTACAACATTAACAATTGTCAAACCTTTTGTTCTAATTTTTCCCCTCCTTTCCCCCCCCCCCCCCCCGCAATATGGCAGGTTGAGCAATACATGTTAAATATGTTAAAGTAGAAATTAAATACAATATATGTATACATGTCCAAACAGTTGTTTTGCAGTACAAAAAAAAAACACAAAAAAACGGACTTTGAAATAGTATGCAATTAGCCTGTGAAAGAAATCCAAAATGCAGGTAGACAAAAATAGAGGGATTGTGAATTCTATGTAGTGGTTAATAGTCATTTCCCAGAATTCTTTTGCTGGGTGTAGCTGGTTCAGTTCATTACTGCTCTATTGGAATTGGTTTGGTTCATCTCATTGTTGAAGATGGCCACATCCATCAGAATTGATCATCACATAGTATTATTGTTGAAGTATAATCTTCTGGGCCTGTTCATTTCACTCAGCATCAGTTCATGTAAGTCTCTCCAGGCCTTTCTGAAATCATCCTGTATAACTTTTTTTTTTTTTGACAGTACATATGCATGGGTAATTTTTTACAACATTATCCCTTGCACTCAACTTCTGTCCGAATTTTCCCCTCCTTCCCTCCACTCCCTCCCCTAGATGACAGGCAGTCCCATACATGTTAAATATGTTATAGTATATCCTAGATATAATATATGTGTGCAGAACTGAATTTCTTGTTGCACAGGAAGAATTAGATTCAGAAGGTAAAAATAACCTGGGAAGAAAAACAAAAATGCAAACAGTTTATAGTCATTTCCCAGTGTTCCTTCTCTGGGTGTAGCTGAATCTGTCCATCATTGATCAATTGGAACTGAATTGGATCTTCTCTTTGTTGAAGATATCCACTTCCATCAGAATATATCCTCATAAGTATTTTTGTTGAAGTATATAATAATCGCCTGGTTCTGCTCATTTCACTCAGCATCATTTCATGTAAGTCTCTCCAAGCCTCTCTGTATTCATCCTGCTGGTCATTTCTTACAGAACAATAATATTCCATAACATTTATATACCATAATTTACCCAACCATTCTCCAATTGATGGGCATCCATTCATTTTCCAGTTTCTAGCCACTACAAAAAAGGCTGCAAACATTTTGGCACATACAGGTCCCTTTCCCTTCTTTAGTATTTCTTTGGGATATAAGCCCAGTAGTAGCACTTCTGGGCTAAAGGGTGTGCACAATTTGATAACTTTTTGGGCA
Source organism: Sminthopsis crassicaudata (assembly GCF_048593235.1). Taxonomy (NCBI): domain Eukaryota; kingdom Metazoa; phylum Chordata; class Mammalia; order Dasyuromorphia; family Dasyuridae; genus Sminthopsis; species Sminthopsis crassicaudata. Next base: position 328,716,523 of record NC_133617.1, on the reverse strand, counting down.
TAATTCCAGATTGCTCTCCAGAATGGTTGGATTCTTTTACAACTCCACCAACAAAGCATTAGTGTCCCAGTTTTCCCACATCCCCTCCAACATTCATCATTATTTGTTCCTGTCATCTTAGCCAATCTGACAGGTGTGTAGTGGTATCTCAGAGTTGTCCTAATTTGCATTTCTCTGATCAATAGTGATTTGGAATACTCATATGAGTAGAAATAGTTTCAATTTCATCATCTGAAAACTGTCTGTTCATTTCCTTTGACCATTTATCAATTGATTTCTTATAAATCAGAGTCAGTTCTCTATATATTTTGGAAATAAGGCCTTTATCAGAATCTTTAACTGTAAAAATGTTTTCCTAGTTTGTTACTTCCCTTCTAATCTTGTTTGCATTAGTTTTGTTTGTACAAAAGCTTTTTAACTTGAAGTAATCAAAATTTTCTATTTTGTGAGCAATAATGATCTCTAGTTCTCCTTTGTTCACAAATTCCTTCCTCCTCCACAAGTCTGAGAGGTAAACTATCCTATGTTCCTCTAATTTATTTATGATCTTGTTCTTTATGCCTAAATCATGGACCCATTTTGATCTTGTTTTGGTATGTGGTGTTAAATGTGGGTCCATGCCTAGTTTCTGCCATACTAATTTCCAGTTTTTCCAGCAGTTTTTGTCAAATAATGAATTCTTATCCCAAAAGTTGAGATCTTTGGTTTGTCAAACACTAGATTGCTATAGTTATTCACTATTTTGTAGTGAACCTAACCTATTCCACTGATCAACTAGTCTATTTCTTAGCCAATACCAAATGGTTTCTGTGACTGCTGCTTTATAATATAGTTTTAGATCAAGTACAGCTAGGCCACCTTCATTTAATTTTTTTTTTTATTAATTCCCTTGAAATTCTCGACCTTTTGTTCTTCCATCTGAATTTTTATTTTGTATCCTGTAACTTTGCTAAAGTTGTGAATTATTTCTATTAACTTTTTAGTAGAATCTCTGGGGTTCTCTAAGTATACCACATGATAGTATATTTAAAGAACCCTAGAGAATAAACAAAAAAAATTATTAGAAACAATCCACAACTTTATCAAAGTTTCCGGATACAAAATCAATCCACATAAATCATTTTTCTACATCACTAACAAAATCCAATAGCAAGAAATACAAGAGAAATTCCATTTAAAATAACTGTCAATAGTATAAAATATTTGGGAATCTATCTGGCAAGGGAAAGTCAGGAACTATATGAGTAAAACTACAAAACTCTTTCCATACAAATAAAGTCAGATCTAAGCAATTGAAAAAATATCAAATGCTCTTGGATAGGTCGAACGAATATAATAAAGATGACAATACTACCTAACCTAACCTATTTATTTAGTGCTATACTAATCAGACTCCCAAGAAACTATTTTACTGACCTAGAAAAAATAACAACAAAATTCATCTGGAAGAACAAAAGGCCTAGAATTTCAAGGGAATTAATGAAAAAAAAAAAAAGGCAAAAGAAGGTGGCTTAACTGTAACAGATCTAAAACTATATTATAAAGCAACGGTCATCAAAACCATTTAGTATTGGCTAAGAAATAGAATAGTTGATTGGTGAAATATGTTAAGTTCACAGGACAAAATAGTCAATAACTATAGCAATCTAGTGTTTGGCAAATCCAAAAACCCCGGGTTTTGGGCTAAGAATTCACTATTTGACAAAAACTGGTGGCAAACTGAAAACTAGTATAGCAGAAACTAGTCATTGACCCACATCTAATATCATATACCAAGATAAGGTCGAAATGGGTTTATGAGCTAGACATAAAGAATGATATTATAAACAAATTAGAAGAATATAGGATAGTTTAACTCTCAGATCTGTGGAGGAGGAAGGAATTTGTGACAAAAGAACTAGAGATAATTATTGATCACAAAATAGACAATTTTGATTATATTAAATTAAAAAGGTTTTTACAAACAAAACTAGAAGGGAAAACATTTTTACATTCAAAGGTCCTGATAAAGGCCTCATTTCTAAAATATATAGAGAATTGACTCAATTTATAAGAATTCCAATCATTCTCCAATTGATAAATGGTCAAAGGATATGAAGAGACAATTTTCAGATGAAGAAACTGAAACTATTTGTAGTCATATAAAAAGGTGCTCCAAATCACTATTGATCAGAGAAATGCAAATTAAGACAATTCTGAGATACCACTACACAGACTGGCTAAGATGAGAGGAAAAGATTATGAATGATGTTGGAAAGGATGTGGGAAAACTGGGATACTGACACATTGTTGATGGAACTATGAATGTATCCAACCATTCTGGAGAACAATTTGGAACTATGATCAAAAAGTTATCAAACTGTGCACACCCTTTGGCCCAGAAATGCTACTACTGGGCTTATGTCCTAAAGAAATACTAAAGAAGGGAAAGAGAGCTGTATGCGCCAAAATGTTTGTGGCAGCCTTTTTTGTAGTGGCTAGAAACTGGAAAATGAATGGATGCCCATCAATTGGAGAATGGTTGGGTAAATTATGGTATATGAATGCTATGGAATATTATTGTTCTGTAAGAAATGACCAGCAGGATGAATACAGAGAGGCTTGGAGAGACTTACATGAAATGATGCTGAGTGAAATGAGCAGAACCAGGAGATCATTATACACGGCAACAACAAGACTACACAATGATCAATTCTGATGGACGTGGCTCTCTTCAACAATGAGATGATTCAAACCAGTCCCAATTGTTCAGTGATGAAGAGAGCCATCTACACCCAGAGAGAGGACTGTGGAAACTGAGTGTGGACCACACCATAGCATTTTCATTCTTTCTGTTGTTGTTTGTTTGCATTTTGTTTTCTTTCTCAGATTTTTTTTTCCTTCTTGTGTAGCAAGATAACTGTATAAATATGTATGTATACATATGTTGGATTTAACATGTATTGGACTACCTGCTAATCTAGAAGAGAAAGTGGGGTGAAATAGGGGAAAATTTGGAATAGAAAATTACCTATGTATATATTTTGTAAATAAAAAAATTATTTATTTAGTCCTATACTAATAATTTCAAGGGAATTAATGAAATTAATTAAAATATATAATATAAAATATAATTATAAAATATAAAATATTTTAAATATAAATAAACTAAATATATAAAATATAAATATTAAATAAGCTAAAATAAAATTGTGAATATGGAGGGGGAAAATAAATGCTTATAAAAAATAAAATAACTTTTTCTAAAAGGAAAAGTAGAAAAAAAAAAAGAATAAATTAAAATAAAAACAAGGAGTCAAGGGTTGCACAGAGTATAGGACAGCAGAGGAATTAAAGAGGAAAGACCAAATCAGATTAATGTAACTAAAACAAACTACAAAGACTAAATAGGCTTAGGCTTAAAAGAAGATATACTTTATTTTCAACAGAGACACTCTAGAAGCTTTCCCAATACAAAAAGAAGTAAAAGTAAGATATTCCCTCTCCTTATTATTCTTTGGCATTAAAAAATGATATCTATAAAAATAACACAAGAGAACAAAATTAAAAATATACCTATCATCTAAGAAAAGGTGAAATTGTTGTTATTTGCAGATGACATTCTGGTATACTTAGAAGGCACCTAAGAATCATCAAAGAAAATAATTGTCATAGTTTTGCCAAGGTAAAAATATATTAAATAAACCCACTGAAATCAGGGCCACCTGTATAATATTAACAAAATGCAAGAATAAATGAAAATAGGTGAAATTGTGTTAACAAAAATAATAAATAAAATAATAATAAAATATAATTTAATATAAAATAAATAAAAAATAATAAAATAAAATAAATAATAAAAATATATGTATAAAATATTGTGGTGGCATTCATAGGTCATAATAAAAAAAATTAACAATAGTATATAAATGAGAGATGTGTTGTTATACCAATGAAATTACCAAGAAGATATGTTATAGAACTAGACAAGAAATTTTAAAAATTCAATCAAAACAACAATACCTCTAGAATCTCCAAAGAAAGAAGAAAAATACAAATGAAAAAGACATGGCTTTACTAAATCTCAAATTATAACATATAAATCTGTAGTCATGAGAAATATTTGGTAGTAGGTTAAAAAAAAAAAGAGTAAATAGATCAGTAGAATCAGTTAAGTAAGAAACAGAAGCATTCACAGCAAAGTAATATTGTATTTGATACATCTAGAATAAGAATTACCAAGGGAAGGATTCCTTTCCTGGCAAGAATTGCTGAAACAATGGAAATCAGTTCAAGGAAATTGTAGTTAGGCCACCATCTTTACCACATGCTACAATAAACTTGAAATGATTTAGTACCTAAATTTAAAAGATGGTACCATAAAAGACAAATTTGGAAGAATAAAATCAATTAGCTTTGTTGGAAGCAAATTCTTAACTAAACAAGTGATAGAGTAGGTCAAAGAAGATAAAATAAAAAATTCTGACTATATAAATAAATGAGTGGAAAAGCATTTGTTAACTACCTACCAAGTACCAGTTAACCACTGTGTCAAATGCTGGAAACATAAAATCAAAATAAAGATAGTTCCTGCCTTGAAAAAGCTTACATTTCAAATGGGGAAGACAAATAGGAGAGTGGTATCCAGGATGGGGTGTGAGAAACCTATAGAATTATATTTCCATATAGGGACAAAGACTTAGAGAAAGACCACATCAACTGACCTACTTAGTTATACAAAACAAGATACTGAGCCACTGAACTAATAAAACCAACCAAAACAAGAAGTGGGTGAAAGGTAATTGCAAACACTGACTATGCATGCTTAATGAGTTAATTAATATTGACTTCTTCTCCCCAAAGGAGGAGTTTTCTGCCATTTTTTGGAACATGAGTTGTTTGATAAAGGAGGGAGAACATATCAAGGAGGAACAAACAATAGGAAGTCTGTATACTTCATCATTCCCCAACCAATGGGATAACGAGGGAGGGATTTTATACTTCAGAAATAAAAGGCTCATTCTCCTATCTGTAAGGATTGATCCACCCCGGGATTATCCCTTTGATGGATCTCTGGCTTGCAAGAAACAAATTTATTCCATACATTCCTGAGTCTTTTTTCTCTTTGTAACACATTTCCAACAAGGGATAATATGGTTTAGAAAGTTACAAAAATATATAAAGTTAGAGAGGTAAACTGTTAAAATCTTTTGACTAACAATGGCAGTATTGGTTTGATTGCAGTTTTTAGAAACAAAAAAGGGAAGAGAGGTAAATCCATGGCTAAGTCCACAGCAGAAAGATATCAGGTGATTAGATATCTGGCTGGAGACTGCTTAGATGTAATGGGCTTCCTGGCTATGCTTCTAACTTTATGGACTTTGCCACCATGCCCTAGTTCTCTCTTCACTCTCCCACCACTTCCCTTAGTACCAGGAGTGAGTTTTTTCTGGGGGCCTCCATTTTGGAGAGAGTCTCCGGCAAAGCCAATCTTCATTTTCCACATGACTCTGCCACTGACTTTTAGGACTTCAATAATAACCTCATTTACACTTACTTCCCCTGATTTTGAGATTTCAAATCCCTTTTGGTTTTTTGTCTTCCTCATTAGTTTGTAAATTCTTCAAAAAACTTGCTTTTTATTTGTGTTCATATACTCTGTGATTAACAAAATGCATGACACATATTTACCACAATAAAAATTTGTTACTTTGCCATGTGAGGAATTCAGCAGTCAGGGTAGCTGACCCCACTACATCTAAGCTGTTTGCATAGAAAGATAATTGATCCTAGATGAATTGTTGGAATAATACTAATAATATGTATAAACTTCTCCATGATTTGCAATTCACTTTACAAATATTATCTCATTCCATCCTCATAAACAATGTGTGAGACAGTGACTCTTATCCAAATTAAAATCAGAGACTCTTTATGTTAAAAAAAAAAAAAAAAAGATAAAAAGAATTTATTATGATCTCTGGAGAAAGCAATTCCCAACAGATAAAGTGTCAGTAGAGGAGAGCAAAGCACAAACTGCAAAACACAAGATTAAATAGACTATGAACAAAGACATCTCCACCACCCCCACCACCCCCATCACCCCTGTCTTTTCTCCCATTTACCAAAAAAAAAAAAAAAAAAAAAAAAAAAAAAATCTCAAGGCCAATTAAAAGATAAGTTTTCTGAATTAATGGGGGGGGGGTGGGGTAGAAAAGAAAAGAATTTACAATTTCTATGGCTACTCATAATTCAAAGATCCTCAAATAATCTTTTAAGAACAGTGTGCCCAAGATGAGTAGTGGGTGATATGGGGAATGGTCTCATTGATTTTGTTTGTATTACATTTTACAAGAAAGATGGACTAAGAAAACATTTAAGCTGACCTTTGTGCCAGGCTGTAATACCAGCCTTCAAGCATGAGTTACTTTGTATGTTTCTTGAATACTCTAATGGATCTGTGATGGGTTAGAGATGGCAACCCATCCACACATTCTCATTGGGTGTCATTTTCTTCTGTGTCTTTCTATAAATCTTCCATAGGGTTTCCCACCCAATATAACTGGTGACCTTCCTCAGAATTTTTAACAAATACTGTACCTTTTGCTAGGTAGTTCAAATCTGGCCTCAAACACTATGTTAAATGGGCAAGTCATTTTTACCCCCTTTTTCTCCATTTCCTTACCTATAAAATGAGCTGGAAAAGGAAGTGGTAAACTACTCCAGTATCTTTACCAAGAAAACTCCAACAGGATCACAAAGAATCAAACATCACTGAAAAAAATGACTGTACAACAATTTTTTTTGCTTTTACACAAAATATGGGGATTGGTTTTACTTTTCTTTGTCCCCCCCAGTGCTTAGCAACAATCTTTCATATATAGGAAGTACTCAATATATGGTTTTTGATTGACTGTCCTAATTAAATCTTTAAAATTCCCGTCCCCTAGAATATATTCCCTCCCCCACCACCACCACCATTGAACCCTTCCTAGTAAAAGGGAAAAAAAAATTTACCAAACCAACCACTAACTACTCTGATTCTGTCTCTAGGAGTATTCAACATTCCACATCAACATTCTCCTGCTTACCGCCACAGAAGAGAAGGTATTTTACCATGTATTCTCCAAGGACAAGTGGGACTCCAATGATCTGCTGCCTTTCAGTTTTGTTTTCATTTACATTTCTGAAATTGTTGTATATAATAGTATTCTTGTTATGCTTATCTCCACTTTTTATCAGTTCATTTAAATCTTCCTATGCTTCTCTGATTTCCTTATGCTCATCATTTTTATGATGTAATAATATTCCATTACAGATCACAATTTGTATATCCCACTTCTCAATGCAGTGGAGTGTAAAAGTGGCTTCAGCTGAATTCTATTAACAGCAAGCATTTGTTAGGCACTTACTATGTGTCAGGCATTCATAATCTCTATACACCTCAATTTCTTCATCTATAAAATGAGAGTATAGATCATTGTTAAGGTACTTTCCAGTTCTAGATTACTAAGTCAATGGATAGCCCCTCTGTTTCAAGTTTTTGGTTATCAGGTCTCTTTTAGCACTGGCCATCCTCTCCTTTCTAGGTTGTTTCCCAGGATCTCTTCAGCTGAATGATCCCTAAAGCAAAAAAAAAAAAAAAAAAAAAAAAAAAAGTCTTCCAAAAAGTGAGTGATCCTGGACATTCTTCCATTTGTATAGATACATATACACATTCAGTCTATCTTATTTAATTTCTATACCTTGATTACTACCACTTTCATCTTCTAGGCCCTCCCTTTCCTTCTCCCCAAGTTAAAAATTAGCAAATGAGCATATGGAATTTGGGCCATTGAACACACCAAGAATGTCATTACCAACCAAGTATCAAAAAGTGCAGCAGAGAAGTGAATTCAGTATTTAATCCAGACTTGATCACTCAAATAAGATTAATCACTGATTTTGAATGTTTGGATGCATTGAAACCATAAGTTAATACTTTAGGACTATTATTCAACTTAACTAGACAAAATCTGAACCACAGGCTTTTAGAAAAGAAACAATCATTGTCTCATTTCACATCCATCAGCCTGTCTAATTTGCTACTTCCTTGTACCTAAAGTTATACTAAGGGAGAGTTTTTTTTTAAATGATTTTGTTTTTGTGCATTCTCATTCTGGAAAGGCAGCTAAATGAACTTCCTCTGCCTTCTAAAATGCTTCCTGTTTTTAGTGAGAAGACCTGGAGTCAACTTATTTCCCTTGTTATATACAGAACAAGAATAATTCGTGTGGCCTTGAGGGGTAACACCAATGCGTTGGAAAGCAGTTCCAGCTTTGGAATACAGAATATAATTTCTTAGCAAATGTATCATGTCAATATCTTCCTATTGTTGTTTCCCAGTTTGAGTGTCAAGCAGCACATTCCTAAAGGTTCTGCCTTCCTTCAACTTCATGATTAGGGCTCCCACAGTGGTAAGAGAATAAATCATTACCTTACCAGAGTTCATTCTGTCAGCTTTAATTATGATGAATCTCTGTAAAAATGTAATGTTCTTCTTGTTGCAGATGTGCAGATAACTTATTCCATTAAACACAGACTAATTCATCCTTGAGGAATAAACACTAGGCATACTCATACACAGGGGAAAATTGATAGCATGGCCAGAAAAAGCCAGATTTGGAAGATCGTTAGGTATTAGAAAGTTCAACTTCATTACATTCTAGATGGGGAATCTACAGAGAAGTTAAGGGACTTGCTCAATATCACATAGCAGTTTCCTCCAATAAAATGTTAGTTCCCTAATATTCCATAAAATATGTGCTTGGTAGTTCAATTTATGCTAGATTAGCATATTTATTTCTGATCTAAAAATTACCTGAAAAGCAAAACTATGTAGTTATATTGTTAGTTCTATTTTGCTGGTTTGCTAAGATCCAAGTCAAAATATTACAGGAATCCTAGCATTCCAACATATATAGGGTTGCAGCAGACAATCAAGTAATAATAGTTGGGGAATTGCCCCTCCCCCATGCTAGTAATTTCATTAAATGATGGAAGACTTCAAATATTTGTATGTCTGTTTGACCCCTTTTTCTCCAAAAGCAGAGTAGCTAGTAATTTCTTTGTTCACCTTAATAATAATTCTAGCCTTCAAAAGGTGAACAAAACAACAAAGAGAAATACTATTCTGGTTTGACAAGTCTTGGGAATTTACTTTCTTTTCTGGAAGGAAGACCAGACTTCCTTTTGTACCACTTTGAAAGTAGGTAACCTGGTCATGTTCCTGAGATCATAGATCAAGAAGAAGAACATTGTTTTTTCAATGTGTATGACCAGGGACGCATCTTTTAATAGGTAGGTGATCCCAATGAAGGGACTTTGAAATGTTCTGGGACTTTGTACAAAATCATCGTTAAAGGGAAATGTGAAGAAAACTTCACTATCAATAGGAATTCTGCACAGAACACAGCTTACTTAACTCTCTTTCCTTCTTTCTATCCCTGTTTATTCAGTTTGTGAGCCAAAAAAAGACTATAATCATGACTAATAAGCATTAGAATAGTTCTAATTATATACCTGTATCAAGGAAAGTCATGATTTTTCCAAGAAATTTTATATATTTATTAATCAGTAAAATCATCTTATAAAACCCTTTAAATTAACAAGACATGACATGGAATTTTCCATCAATGTCTTCATTCTCCTTTTCCTTCAGAATCAGAATTCAAAATAATTTTAAGAATTATTTCAATGGAATTTTATTGTTTTTCTTTTTAAAAACTAGTATTGCTGATAAATTGAAATGATACTTAATAATACAGGTACTTGTACAAAATCATATGCATCTGAGTCAGTCATTCAGTTAATAAATATTTATTAAGCATTTGCTTTGTTCCAAATATAGAACTAAGCACTTAGAATACAAAAAAAAAAAAAAAGCCCCTGCTCTCAAGGAGTGAATAGTTTGATGGAGGAGATAACATGTAAATTATTATGTGCAGACAAACTATATAGAGGATAAATTGAAAATAATCAATTTAGGAAAAGCACTAAGGTTAAGGAGGAATGAAAAAAAGCTTCAAGCAGAATGACTGAGATTGAGAATTAATGGAAGGAAGTCAGAATAGCTAGAAAGTAGATGAAGTTAGAGTTTTCTAGGAGTCAGGGAGGACCAGTCAAAATACCCAGAACCTAGAGATGGAGTATCTTGTTCAAGGAATGGCATGTGGGCCAATGTCTTTGAATCAACAAGTATTTGAGGGTCTGGGGACAAAAGAAAATGGATCATTTACTTGGCCTAGTCCTGAAAACATTGAAGGACCTTTTACCTCAGAGAAGAGGAGATTTCAGAAGGTTGGGGAAAATCATAGAAAGCATTATTGCGAGAATTCCAATTGCGAGAATAGCAAGCACTGCCAGCACATATGCCTAATTTTTCATCCCTGGAAAACTTTTATAAAAATGATCTTTAAAAGTATCATTAATGAAAACATAAGTAGGAAACAGCTGAACAAATTGTATTGAACAAATGTGATAGGATACTAATGTCTATGTACAAATGTTCTGGAATACTCTTGTAAGAATTAATGAAGAAGAGGAATTTAAAGAAGTACATGAACTGATATAGAGAGAAGTAGGCACAGGCAGGAAAACTATGTACACTTATTACAGTAAGGAAGGGGAATAAGTATTTATAGAATACCTACAATATGCCAGGTACTTTTAATGAAAATTATCTCATTTTATAATATAAATACGTTATAATATAAATTGAAGTAACACTAAAAGATAAATGATCAAAGATTCACTGTGATGACCAACCTTGTTTCTAGGAAACCTGTAGTAAAACAAACTTTCTCTCTATTGAGTAGAGAACTTCCAACTTCAGGTGCAAAATCTTACATAAGCTCGTTTTATTGATTAGTTTTGCATAACAAAATATAACATATCAATCCATAAGTCTCCACATAACATATATATGTATATATTCATATAGCATAATCAATCCAGAGTGCTCACGGTATGTCAGGCTCTATACTAGGGGCTAGGATTCAATGACTAAAAATGAAACAGCCCTTATATTCCACACGTAACATAACATGTCAGATATATTTACAGAGAATACATACAAAATAAATACCAATTAGTTTAAGGAGGAAGGGCATGAGCAGTGGGGGGAATCAGGAAATCCTTCAAGCATAACATAATGCATTACAAAGGAAGGTTCAAGGCAGGGTAGAACGTCAGGAAATAACCGGTATAAAAAACAAAAGACAGCAATAAAACTCTTTTTTTTAATTATGAGAAGGTTCAGGTTTTTACAAATTATTTTCCATAGCAAACTATACTGTTGAAGTTAACACAACTGACTAAAAGGTACACAAAATTCAAAATTTTATTGTTTTTATTGTTTGATGATTAATACAACTATTTGACTCATTTGAACAATGTCTTTTTTTTTTTATAGGATTTCTTCTACAAGGAGTTTAACATGTATGTTTTAAGATCATAGAATTTACCATGATAAATTAAACCATAGAGAGCACTCTGTTTGATGGCCACCATTATACTAAGTAAGACATACAAGAGTAATATGCTAGCCAAAGGGGTTTGCCAATACTGTGGATGACATCCATTGCAAGATCAAAATGGAAAAAGAATGCATATAAATGGTGAGGTCCTCCAGATGCTTCTGTTTATATCAATTGACACTGACTGCATCAAATCCCAAAATATTATAGGGTATCCCAATGAGATCAATGCAATAATTCTCATAAAAATGGAATTAAATGAAAACTTCCTTTATCCAGATAATGGCAAGCAATTAAATTTGTTGTTCAGTTAATTTTCAGTCATGTCTTCTTGACCCCATTTAGGATTTTCTTGGCAAAAATACTGGAGTGGTTTGTCTTTTCCTTCTCCAACTCATTTTACAGATGAGAAACTGAGAGAAACAGGCTTATCTCAGGGTTATACAGTTAGAAAAGTGTCTTAGGCCAAATTTGATCTCGGGAGCATGAGCCTTCTTGACTCTTAGTATAGCACTCAATACACTATGGCATCACCTAGTGACTCAGGTAGTTAAATAGCCTAAAACATTATGTTTGCATGTCAGAAAACACTATCAGTGGAATAAGTAGTTCAGAATCAATTAGGAAGAAAGTAGGTTGGATTTCACTTGGGAAGATGTGCTTTCAATGATTCCAGGAGGTTCATTGGCACAAAAATCCATATTTCAACATGGTTATTTTTCTGAAGATGCTATGTGGTTATTCAGTCAACAAACATTTATTAAGCACTTATTATGAATCAGGCACTGAATTAAGCATTGTGGATATAAAGAGGCAAAAGACAGCCATGCTCTTGAGGAGCTTACAGTCTATTGAGGAGAGATACTAAATAAGCATATGTAGATAGATATAGATATATAGATATATGTGTATGTGGACATATGCACATATATGTATATATATAATTATAATATAAATATATAAACATCATGGTAGTATATATACATATGTGTGTCTATAATTATAATATAAGCATTTGTGGTGTGTGTGTATATATATATATATATATATATATATATATATATATATATATATATATATTCGTGTGTGTGTGTGTGTGTGTGTGTGTGTGTGTGTAGAGAGCCAGAACTCTGGAGAAGAATACTTGAAACAAGGTGTTAACTCAGTGGAATTGATGGGATAATGGTTCTCTAGTTCACATATATATTTAGTACTTAGCATGGTGATGTAATGGTTCCCTAGTTCACACATAATCAGTATGCTGTAATGATGTAATTACAATAGGGTATATAAGGGCTAAGAAGAACTGGAAGAGAGACATTCTATCTTTGACCAGTCTCGTGATGGCTCTCATGCCTTCTGCACTAACATCAATATTGGGCCAGAATAAAGAATCTAGAGTCTATTCTTGACCATTCTCATGGTGTCTATCCTGCTGAGACCAAGGCCCATCCGAAGGACCTCCAGAAAGCTAGCCCGAATATTACATATGTGTATATACAATTACACTATAAATATACAAACATCTGTTGTATATATGCACGTATCTATATATGTGTATATAATTACAATACAAATATATAACTATTTACATATTTATATATACACATACATATGTATATATATGTAGGCATGTATATAATATGACACAAATATACACAATACATGTAATGCATTCATGTACAATTATAAGATGTGGACATGTATGTTATAATTGTGCATGCATTTGTATACATGTGAGCATACATAAATATGGTGAGGCCATATAAACCTATATTCATGTGTGTACACATCCATATATGCACAATACAATATGACACAAATATAAACCTGCATGTAGCATGCATATTCATATATACACAAGCAATTATAACTTAGCTATAGGAATATATATGTAGCACATGTGTGTAAACACATAGTGCATGCATATAATTATGTTATAAATATATAAACATGTGCAGTATGTATATGTAAAAGATTATAAACATGTACACATGTAACATGCATATATAGGTGTATGGGTAATTATAATGTAAATATATAAGCCTATGTAGTATATGTATGTATATGAACACACATACAATATAAATATGTTATAAATATTATATATTTATATGTGAATATAAATGTAAATAAGTAATTTATGTATAAATATGTGAAAATATATAAATGTTTATATATTAACATAAATATAAACATGTAATACATATTATAGAAGTAATAATATATGTGAATATAAATATATAAAATACATGTGTATATATAATTATAATATATGTATACATGCACATATATATACACACACACACAAAATTATGTATTAAGAATGAAAGATAAAATACATATAGCCTAAGTAATATTCTCAAATTAAAACAAAAACAGAAAATAAAAGACCTTCAGTAAAGTGAATAGATCATTTGTGGAAGCTAATTGGGAGAATGTGAACAGAAATTTCACAATATAAGAAAATGTGGAAGAGTTGTGATCAACAAAAATGGAGGGAATAGTCCTACTGTTGAGATTCAGTTATACCAAAATAATGAAGCACTTAAATGGCATTGCTTTCTATCACTTTTTTCATTATAAATGTATATACATTGTGGTTTAAGCTATATTATGGATTAACTCATAAATCATTCATGGGACATTTTTAATTTCAAAGTCCTTATTTTGTAAAACTTATGTACCCCAAAGGAATACTCCTTTTTCCTCTGCATTGTTTCCCCATCCCCATTATCTTCTCTTCCTGTTTCCAACTTCAATCTTTGTCCCTAAGCGCATAGAAAATGCTGGCCATTTCACAACACTGTCTGGAAATATTGTGAGAATAGATATTTTGGGGTTATCCTGGGAACCCAAATACATTTATAACATTGTTTCCATGGAACAACTTGCTCCAAGGTCCAAATGATCAACTTAAAAATGAACTTTTGAAACAGGACCTATTTATAAATTGGAGACTTCCTTTATTTTCCCTAATGAGCTTTAATAATATTTGTATTTCTTAAATAAGTAGGTAACCTTCAGTTATTTAAAAAAGAAGAAAAAGGCCCTATAATATGAGCCAAATCCAAAAGTAAACAGATTGCCTTAATTACAGCATTTGACTATTAAAATTTCCCCCACAGAAAGTCCTTAACTTTCCACCATTCACTAGAATAAACAAGTCGTTTTTTAATGTAACATTTGTTTCTTCACATTTAGAAACACAAATACTCTGTAGCTCTTACAGAATTCTTAAAGGTACTTTGCTAATATACTGGGCCTTCAAGAATTCCTTTCTTTCTTTTAAGGAATCATCCAGCCCAGTGGTATCAAAACCAGATAGAAACAAGGATTACTAAACTGTACCTAGACATCTCTGTGGGCTATATACTGCTTTAGAAAACCACACCTGTTTATAGATTTCTTTTTAATTTATGTATTTGTTTTCTTAAATATTTACTGGTCACATTTTAATCTGGTTCATAGTACTCCAGAGTGTTTTGGGCCCCTGACCTACAGGCCAAAATTCAGCACTCTCTCTCTTTTTGGATATAAATAATGATTCCCAGTGTCACCCTTATTGGTAATAAGTACTTAAGCCAGTGTTTGAATGAAGATCCTAGAACTTCCAATTTAGAGCTCTTTCCATTATATCTTACTATTTTTTCTTTAGACTTTCCACTTTGTTTTTTTATATATTTTTGTTAACCTGTTTAACCAGTTTAGCTTCCCTGTTTATTTTTTTCTTGCTAACCATCTTGTTTTCACTTCAGTTAACTGCTTTTACTATAAGTAATAGAATACCCACATACTAGAAGTGAAAGTCACTAATTCCATTTAAGAAAAACAAAAACCAACTTGCATTGAGTTTTCAAAAAGACAAACTTCAGGTGTTAAAATATGTTTGTGTTTAAAAGGATAAATGATCTTGTAATGGTTTTGAACAAATCCAATATATGAACATTTGAATTTATAAAGTCCACAAGTTAGAAGGAAATTATTTAGTTCACAAACTAATTATTTTCTTTACAAAAGAATTGACATAGACATCCACTAGCATATGACATTTGAATCAATTTTGCAACAACAAATTGTTTTGGGAACAAGCATAAAGTTTGTACAAATTGTATTTAAATAAATTCACTTGAGGAAAAAAATTGTTTGACAAGTCATGGAAAAAAAATACCAACTTTAATCATCCCTTTATGGGAGGAGAATATTTGCTTGCATTTTTGTCCTCTCCCCCACAACCTGTTTTTAAAACAGATGTTTTGGACTTGAAATAACATCAAGGATAGGGCTCTGGAGTCATGAGAATAAATATTTCTGGCTGGGCAAAGGTCACTGGATGTGTCTTTATCTTCCTCTAAATCATCGGTAAGGATAATAAAGAGATCTGAAGAGTGCTTAAGCATGTTTTCTTCTTACTAAGTTTATTTTTCATAAATAAGCCATATGTGGGGAAATTGTGGAGAAAGAATAATTGCAATGCTACAGTTAGAATAACCAAGAAGAGGAGAAGCTAGGTGTCGCAGCTGATAGAGTACCAGCCCTGAAGTCAAGAGAACCTGAGTTCAAATCTAACCTCAGACACTTAATACTTCCTAGTTGTGTGACCCTGGGCAAGTTGCTTAACCCCAATTGCCTCAGCAAAAACAATAATAAAATAGATAAATGAATGAATAAACAAATAAATAAACAAATAGCCAACCAACAAGAGAGAAATTTTCTTCTGGATCTGATTTTTTACTAATAGGGAGGAACTGGTTCCTGAAGTAGAAAAGACAGAAACCTTGGGAGGAAGAGGCCAATTTCTTCTAAAATCTGTGGTGGAGAAAAAGAAAACCAGATACAGTCTGACATGAACCTGAGATTTTAAGAAAGCAGATTTCAAATTGTTCACAGGAAGAATAGGCCAGATCCTATGAACTAAAAACAGCCTACAAGGGAAGTTAGCCCAGAAAGGATCCGAAATTCTCAAAAATGAAATCCTGAAGACAGAAAAAGGAAACAATTTCAAAGAGGAAGAACAACAGTTGCTGAAAAATATTAATATTAGATTTTTAAAAATTATATAGAAGATGAAAGGAAACAGATGCAAAATGGACCTAAAAAAAAATAGGGTAGGAAAGCTAATGTTCAGAGTGAGCTGAGGCTGGTGAGGGAAACTAAGATTAACCTCCCAAAAAAGTGTTTTTTAAAAGTTATATTAGAGGAAATGGGAATATTTAAAAGGGGATTGTACAACTACTTAGGGTGGGTACAACAATAATAACTGACAACAGAGGTATCAAAATTTCCTGAATATGATTTTGCTTTCTCTGTTAAGGACAATGACCTTTGAACTGGAAATGACAGACAAAAAAAGTAGCTAATAGAGAATTGATGCCCCAAATAAGTAAAGTTTTAACAAGGGAGTGCCTAAATACCTTAGATGATTCAAATCACCTAAACCAAATAAGCTTCATATAGAACAATCTGAAAGAATTGGCAGGTGGGATGGTGGGGCCACTATCAGAAATATTTGAAAGACTGGAAAAACAAGAAAGGACTGAAAAGGGGCAAGTGTTTCATTTTCTTTAAAGGTAAAGAGAGCAGAAAAGACAAAGCATAAGCCAGTGAGCTTAACCAATTCCTGTAATCTTGATCTTTCTTAAAATATTCATTAAAGAAATTGTCAGTTAAAATCTAGAAAAAGAAGTAGTGATTATAAAGAGCCAGTGCAGTTTCATTAAGAACAAACCTTGTTTTGTAAACCTGAATTACTTTTTTTTTTTGACAAACAGGACTAACCAACCAATAATAAGAATAATTAATATCTACGTAGTACTTTTAGTTTGCCATGTTCTTTCAACATGCTTTGTTTCATTTGATCCTCACAATGACACTGTGAGGCAGATGCTACTATTATTCTTATTTTGTAGATGGAGAAACTGAGGATAACCAAAGTGAAGTGACTTGGTTGGGGTCACGTGGCTTGTGTCTGTGGTAGGATTCAGACTAGAATTAAGTTAGGGGTTAGGAAGATCCCCATTTTTCACACTTTCTCCTCTTCACTACTTAGATTTCTCTGACAGTCTATTTATTAGATCAAAGGATTAATATAAATATAAATCATCTAGGTTTTTTAGGAAAGCATTTCATAAATTAATTTATGCCACTCTTTTGGGAAAAAAAGTAAAGGATGGCAAATTATAATACAATTAGATGAGTTCAGAAGTAGATGAATGGCCTGCCTCAAATATATTTGTGAATAGTTCCAAGTCAGCTTGGCAGATCTCCTGCAGAGTGAATGTCCTAAGAAATCCTTGCTTGCCGTATGCAGGTTTACATTACAAGTTAAAATCATAGATAATAGTAATAGGGATAGGAATTGGACCTGTATTTCCTCTAGTAAAAGGAAATTCCAAGTGAGGAAAATCCCTATAGAAATGCAAGTGGCCAATTTCTCTATAATTTGTAGACTTACAGAGTTGCCTACAGCAAAGCTATCAAACTCAGTCAGAAATGGGGACTAGTAAACCAGACATAAGGATTCTAGTGGGCTGTATATTGACTTAGAAAACCACACATTTTTATATCTTTTTATTAATACACCATCACATTAAAAGCAAATGGGAACCACATTTTAATCTGGTGCAGGTCACACTTAGGAGTGCTGTGAGTAATGTTTGACATTTCTAGCCTATACCAAAGCTCCTTAAACTGTGGTTCTTGACCCCATAGGGGTCTCATAACTGAGTGTGTGGATCATGAAGAATCTGGCAATAGTAAAAGATTTCTGGTCCTAAAGTATCAAATATTCTACCAAGATTTAATTCGTTATGTAAAAATAAACTAACATATTTTTTAGGATATATATTTGCTTTCATCTTTAATTATATGCATATTAAAATTATTTTAAAATAAATGTCTTTATTATTTATTATCAGTAAATATTTGATTTGTATACCTATTTTATATACCTACACCAGGGCTGCCTAAAAATTTCTTGGGTAAAAAAGGGTCACTAATGGAAAAAATTTAAGAAGCCCAGGCCTGCATCACTGAGAAAAGTGGCTTATTCTCCAAGTCACACAGCCAGGATGTGTCAAAAGTGTAGTGGTATTTGAATCTCAGTCTTTCTGCCTTTGAGGCTAGATTTCTACCCATTACACCATTCTACTTCTAATAATGATTAACATTTACATAGTATTTTAACTTTTGTAAAGTAACTAAAACATTGTTGATGTACAATATTTTCCATAACTTTTTCCTTTTTTTTGTCTTTATCAGCATGTAAAAGTGAAACCAGAGTGCTTTAATTTGAATTTCCCTTATTAGTGATTGGGAACCTTTTTTCTTTCTTTTAAAAATTTTTTTATTAAAGCTTTTTATTTACAAAGCATATATATAGGTAATTTTTCCAATATTAACCCTTGCATAATCTTTTGTTACAAAATTTCCCCTTCTTCCCCCCACCCCATCCCCTAGCTATCAAATACATGTTAAATATGTTGAAATACATGTTACTTCCAATATGTGCATATATATTTATATAGTTATCTGGTTGCACAAGACAAATCAGATCAAGAAGGAAGAAAAAGAAAAACTGAAAAAAAAAAAAAAAACAATACAATGCAAGCAAATAACAACAGAGTGAGAATGCTGTTGTGTTCCACACTCTGTTCCCACTGTTCTCTCTCTGGGTGTAGATGGCTCTCTTCATCACTGTACAAGTGGAACTGGTTTGATTCCTCTCATTGTTGAAGAGAGTCATGTCCATCAGAGTTGATCATTGAATAAGTCTTATTGTTGCTGTATATAATGATCTCCTGGTTCTGCTCATTCCACTCAGCTTCAGTTCATGTAAGTCTCTCCAGGCCTCTCTGAAATCATCCTGTTAGTCATTTCATACAGAACAATAATATTTCATAGCATTCATATACCACAACTTTTTCAGCCATTTTCCAACTGATGGGCATTCACTCAGTTTCCAGTTTCTTGTCACAACAAAAAGGGCTGCCACAAACATTTTTTGCACATGTGGGTCCTTTTCCCTCCTTTAAGATCTCTTTGGAATATAATTTCAGTATAAATGCTAATGGGTCAAAGGGTATGCACAGTTTGATAACTTTTTGAGCAAAAAAAGGGACCCTTTTTTCTTTAAAATGTGCTAGTATTTAATAGTTTAATTTGTGCAAACCATGAGCATTTATCCACTTCATTGTAAGAGTAGAAGAGGCTGGCCTTGGATACTTGACACTTACTAGTTGTGTGACCCTGAGCAAGTCACATAACCCCAAAATAAATAAGCAAGCTAAAAAAGTAGAAGAGCTAGATTCTTTTTGTTTGTTTCATGAGTTGCTTGGATAAAGTGATTCATTACCAACGGGATGCTCATTAGTTGATGAATAAGGCTTCATATTTAACTAGGCTCTTCTTCAGATACCAGGTATCACATGTACTATGACCATATTAAAAGTCTATAGTCTCCATTGTCAACCTCTACAAACCTAGAATCACCTCCATGCCATGAAAAGATATCAGAATTTGTGGACATTTGTGGAAGGAGTCACTGTCTCCTGAAGCACTTTTAGATATCATCAAGGATACTTAAATTTCAGTTTGCAGGGTCTTTTTGTGGTCACTTAGAGTACATAATTTCTGTGATATGTTTCTATGAAAAGTTTGCAAAACACCGAACTCATTAGGTTAAGGAAAAAGAAAGTGTTAATAATTTTTAAAAATGCTAAAATGATCAAACTCTCCTTGGGTCCCAAACATGGTTCCTTTAGAAGTAAAAAGGACTTTTGGCTAATAGAAGATCTTGTATCTTTTTCAAATCTATATTTGTTTTAAGAAATTTTTGTTCATAGATGCAAAGTGGTTTGTTTTAGCCTTATGAAAATACTCAAATTTTGACCTATTTTTTAATGTTAATGATTTCAACATGAACAGCATTTAGCACAGTTTTCAGCATGTACTTTGATTTTTCACTCTTCTCTTCTGCTGTTTCTTTCTATAAAATATCCTTGAAATATTTCTTTGTGTTTTGCTAAACTAAGCAGGTCTGTTAATATGTCTTGTTGGCAGTACTTCAAAGTCTACATTCTTCACACACCACTCCCCAAAAACTTGACTTCAACTATCCTCTACAACTCTACTCTTACCTATTGTTGTTTGAAAAATAATTCCCAGATATGACATCCTAACAAAATAAAAATCTTTCTCTCAAAATGTCTTCTTTGTTGTATAATACAAATCTGAGACTTATAGATTTAAATGTTTAACGGAAATACTCAGAAGTTCAATTCCAATTTTGAGGAATAATTTGTGATCTTGGAGGAGATGAAGATTACATGACTGATTACTTACATCTTGGAAACATCTGGCATGACTTTGAAGTGGGCCTTCCCTTTTCAGCAGAAAGGTGCAGACTATAGAAGCAATAAAGTAGTATACTACTAAATGTTTATCTACTGGCCCTCAAAGGAAAAAATATATAATGACTCATTGAAAAATTTTAACATTAAACATTAACATTTTGTTCATTGCTTTCTTAAGTCCAAACAATCACCAAAACAATAACCAAGCTCCAGTTTATAGCATTTGCTGATTTCTGAGGTATAAATGCTCAAAATGAAAATTTAACAATCATCTTTCATGAGTTGGTACAAGTTGGCTCCAGCAAACCCCAGCATGTAGGAAAAATGGTTTATACTGTTGGAGATAGCCAGTGCATTGATTTGTTTTCATTAAGTGTATTTTTATTGCAAGAGGGGTTTTTATAGGATAGAGTGGTAACAATGGTCTAAAAAAAGAGCATCAACAAAAGATGTGTGTCCATAAAAAGTGCAACCAACTTCAATGCTGGCATATAGTAGGCATTTAATAAAGGCTTATTGATTTATTGACTTGATTGGTATTAATTTCACTAGTTCACATAGCCTCCTAAATTAAATGTATTACTGGTGATATAAAATTTCTTTATGTTGTCAATTTGACTCATAAGACTTGCATCAGAAATCTTGACTTGCTCAAAATTGCTCATTAGCAGTTTGATTTGATTTTCCACTCAACAGATTTTTTAATATGACAATACCAGTCTAGAGAATGGCAATTTATTCAGGTTTTAACTTGTTTCATTTTCTAGGATGAATATGAATCATGTTTTCTAGACAAGGAAATTAAGAATATCTTGCAAGGAAGAGTACTTATTCTTTAAAAAAAAAAAAAAAAAAAAAGAGGCGTGTTTTTTAACCTTTCTGGCCTCATAGATCCCTTTGGCTATCTGGACAGAAAATTACAAAGGAAACTAATTCAACTAAAATATTGTGATCAAAATATTTTTATACAATCAAGTTTACAAACCCCAGATTTAAGAATTTATGCTTTAAGATAATTTCAGATTACATAGTTTAAAAATGACTCCACATTAATTTCCTCTAGAATGTGTTATTTGGTTAGCAACATCTTCAGATGAAGAAATGTTTGACAAAGAATCTGAGAATCTACATCTCTATAAATCTATTGCTTTTAGCTCAGAAGCTAAACAGACAACATTTTATCTCTTTTTCCATGTCATAACCATATAAAAATTTGAAGTTAGATTTTGTCCTCTAAAACTTCTCTTTTCTGTGGTAAGTAAAGCACCAGTTTTGCACAATCTTCGGGCCTTTTGCCTTCCTGGTCATCCTAATTTGTCCATTCCTTAGTTTATCAATACCCTTCCTAAAATACAGTACCAGGAACAAAATACTTTAAATCAAGTCTGACCAGAACAAGTTAGAACAAGACAATCAATGAGCATAGCCCAGTGGGAAGATCGCTGATGCCAGACTCAGGAATTGTTTTTTTTTTCAGTTGTTTCCACCATGTCCCACTCTTCATGATCCCATTTGGAGTTTTCTTGGCAAAGATACCATTTCCTTCTCCAGTTCATCTTTACAGATGAGTACAACAGAGTTAAATGACTTGTCCAGGGTCACATAGCTAGTATGTGAGGTCAGATTTGAACCTAGGATTATTCTTCCTGATTTTAGCCCCAGTGCTCTATCCACTGTGTCACCTAACTGTCTCTAGTAAGGAGACCTGAGTTCAGTTCCTACCTGTGTGACATTAGGTTTATCCTTCCAGAGTTCAGTTTTCTTAGTCTATGAAATGAGGTCAGACCAGATTACCTTAGAGCTTCCATCCTGTTCTAGATTTATAATCCTATTATGGTCTTGAGACCTCCCTCATTCTGGATTTGATTGCCTCTTTTAAAGTTGCCTAATGTAGTATATTCCCAAAACAATGTGCTTGAGTTTTTCCCTTGATTGATCAACCAGATGATCTCCACTTCAACTTCCTCCTCTCCTTTCTGAATTTCTTCATTTGGGTGTTTTGTTTTGGGATTTGTTTTGGGGAGGTTGTTGCTATCCATGCTTTTCCTTCTTTCCTTCCCCACTCTCCTCTGCTTAACTGTTTTTCAGCCCTAGGTGAAAAAAAAAGTCTAGATGTGTAGCAGTCTTGTACTTGAAGCAGGAGAGAGCATTAGCCCCAAAGGATGCTTCTGTCCTTTTTTGAAGTCCTACCAGAACAAAACTACATGGGATCTTTGACAGCTGCCCTTTCTTTTCATAATTCCCTGAAGCTATCCCAGCCAACACTTCTATCTCTTTGATACCTGAGGTCAGAAAATGTATGAGGGAGGAGGAAGAGAAGGGGAGGAGAAAGACAGAGAACTGCACTAAAATGCCCTTTTTTTCTCACAAGTTGGTCTTCTCTAACATCCATTTTCATATCTCTAACAACCTATTAGACCTCTCAAACTTTATATCCCAGGACATCTTAAATTCAATATGTTCAAAATTAAACTCATTATCTTCCCCCCTCAAGCCCTGCCCTTTTCCTATTTTTTCTATTACTATGCAGGGCACCATCCTCCCGGCACACAACCTAGGTATCATCTTTGACTGCAATCTCTCTCCCATTTGATTCAATCTGTTGGTTGAACCAATTATTTGAAATTTGTAACATTTCTCAACATTTTTCTTCTCCTCTGACATTTCCATCATCCTTGAATGAAGTGAACTGTGAAAGCTGTCTTACAAGATGGACAGTGTTGTAAAAATTTAGTGAACCTCAGGGCTA
Organism: Sminthopsis crassicaudata; assembly: GCF_048593235.1. Taxonomy (NCBI): domain Eukaryota; kingdom Metazoa; phylum Chordata; class Mammalia; order Dasyuromorphia; family Dasyuridae; genus Sminthopsis; species Sminthopsis crassicaudata. Next base: position 328,692,926 of record NC_133617.1, on the reverse strand, counting down.
GATTTCTTTCTCCAGAGATAACATGGTTTACAAGGAGTGGGACCTTTTTTTGTAAGACTAAGTTGGGGCCACTTGATACTGAAACTCCCATATAAGGTAATTTAGTCATCCTAAAGATGTGGTTGGGTTGAAAGTTTTTCCTCATTGATGACTTAGAATGTGAGATCATTTGCCCTGGCTAATAAGGGCAAAAATCCATCTCTCCTTGCCTAACTGCTTGTGGGAAGGGAGATGCCCTTTCTCCTCACGAGATAGTAATAAAATTCCTTTCAGCTTTTGCCTTGAGAAATCTCCTTAATTTATTTAATTTATTTGAGTCAGTGGTCTTTGCCCTACATATCCTGAATTATTAGAGTAGCCTTCTAGTTGGTCTTTCAGCCTCAAGTCTTTTAGTCTTTCTCCACTCTGATCCATCTTCCACTCAGCCATCAAGTACCATCTAAAGCACAGATATGACCATGTCACTCCCTGGTTCAATAAATCCCAGTGACTCTCTTTTATTTCCAGGATAAAATATAAAATCTTGTTTCAATCTGAAACTTTTTAAAAATGATCTTTCCTACCTTTCCAGGCCTTTCTATCTCATACCCTTCCATATACTAATGGGTGTGGCGATGCACAGCATTATCTTTGCATCTTCACTATCTCCTCACCAACACACACACACACACATGAAGGCAGGACATACTCTTTCTGAAGTCTGTATCTCTGTGGTTGTCCTGTGGAAAGGTCAACCACGATGGAAAATATTGCACCGTGTTGACTTCCTCCATTACTGTGATAGAGTCTGCAAATTAAGGAAGTTAGCTATACCCTTTTGCACAACAGGTGAATTGCCACCAGTAAATTTTCAGCTCACGCTCACAGTGTTCAAGATAATTCTAATTCTCTAAGTCCCATGCTCCTTGGGCCTTAGGAAAAGTGCTTCAGATTAATTTCCCTCCCATAGACACTGTTACTTTTGTTTTCTTTTACAATAAGCCTAAGCCTCTTGAAGCTTAACTGCAGGGAGATACATGATTGCTTTGCCCAAAGGAAGCGCCAAACCATCCCAGAACAGCAAAGCTAAATTACTTTCTGCCACAAGGTTTCCTTTCTGGTTACTCAACAGACACTATTTGTTTGACCTTAAGGATGACTGAGTTAATTAGAGACTGCAGATTTTTCTCATTCCAAAAATGATAAGTTTTTCCTCTTAGCTAGTTGGTAGCATTCTGAGCAACACTTTATCCATGCTATAAATCAAATATTATAGCTACTTATATGGCAGTGGTATTCTGGTAAATGTTTACCAACTTATTCTCTGAGGGAAAAAAGTAGCCATAACATACTTTTACATTTATGAACAATTTCCCATCATTTTAAGTCTAGATAATCAATAAAACAAGAAATCAAACCATAATTAATAGTGTTTTCCAATTTCTGAGGTATAAATGCTCACCCTGAAAATTGAACAATCTGCTCTCCCAAGCTAGTTTAAGTTGTCTCTAGTTTACACCTGCTAATTTGATAAGATTTGTTTCTCTTTGGATTCCTACTTGGTCCTCAGATGTGTGAGGAGGATAAAATACCTTCCCCTCAAATCCCTCTTAAGAGCATTCACACCATCACAAAATCAGTCAGAAATAAAACATCTTTGACTTGTTCTTTTCAATTCAATTTTTTTGCATGTTTTTTCTGTCCAAATCTCTTTCTTGACAAAGAACTGTTACTTTAAACAGAAAATGCCCCAATCATTGATGAATGTAGGCTTCATGGAAGCTTCAAGGATAATGATGCAGGTCAGTCCTATGACAGATCTGTAATCTCCCTCCAACATGCATCCTCTCCATTGTCCTAGTATAATAGAGCTCTAGCAGGCTAAAATGCAAACTTCTTATCTTATCATTGAAAACTCTTTTCAATCTGGCTCCAACTTAAGTTTTTGGGCTTCTTCCACTTTAGTAGGTCCAACCAGTGATCCACTTGCATTCATATCTTTGAATCAGCTCTATTTAGTGTCTAGCTAGACCATGCCTTCTTCCCACCTCTGCCTCTCAGAAACTTCAACCTCCTTCAAGATTCAAATCAGGTGTCATTTCCTACTTCCCCACTGGGATTCCTGTAATCAGTAGTGCATTCTCTCCTTCATTTACTTACCTATGTTGTATTCCTCTGTAGAATTTATATTCTATATTCTCTAAGGATGGGAAACAATTTTTTGGTATGTCTTTGGATTTCCAGAGCTTTACACTATGCCTGTATAAGACAGACATTTAATCAGTGCTTTAATCAGTCAAATAGAAAAAAATTTCAAGAATAGTCAGTTTTAACAGCAAAAGACTCCAAATAGATCCAGAAATAGGGAATACAGATGAACTAATTTGAACATGGAAATTATCCCTTCAAGTCTCTTCATTTGGTAAATAGTCTTCACTAACCAGTTGCATTATTAACTTTATAACATCTAGATAGCTAGAGATAAAATGTATTCTTTAGTTATGTCTGACCCTTTGTGATTTCATTTGGGGTTTTTTTGGCAAAGAGATTGGAGTTGTTTGCCATTTCCTTGTCCAACTCATTTTACAGATGCGGAACTAAGGCACTTAACAGGATTAAGTGACTTGGCCAGAATCACACAGGTAGTGAGAATTTGAGACAAAGATTTGAACTTAGGAAGATAAATTTTTCATACTCTAGACCAGGGGTTCTCAAACTATGGCCCACAGGCCAGATGTGGCCATCTGAGGACGTTTATGCAGCCCTTTGGGTTATGGCAAACGGGCTGAGGGGTGTAGACAGAGTGGGAGGTCCCTCCCATAGTCTGAGGGACAGTGAACTGGCCCCCTACTTAAAACATTTGAGGATCACTGCTCTAGACCTATCCACTGCATTACCTAGTTACCCAGGAATATAATAGTAGCAGTCTAATTATCTAATATTGTAACATGCTCTCCTGGCAGTTACTATTACCAGTCTGTCCTAGGCCCAACAGAGTACCTTTGACCACTGACCTTTGCAGTGTCAACTCTACCCGGCTTGCCTCCTCTGAGGCCTTCAAAGGTCTCTGGCCATGATTTATTGAATAGTAGTTTAATAACTGGTAGTGCACTCAAGAACAGCCATGTGTAATCTTAAAAGCCTTTATTATACCTACTCACATAATGCCCTGACTTGTTAGGTCCCTAGTGAACACCTGGTCTGAAGATCCACATGTTCACTACCAAACTCCTTACCTCTCTGGGCTATCCATCAGCTTGGCTTCGCCACCCCAGGCTAGGGAGTCAGGTTAAAGAGAGCGACTGCTGTCTGCAGTGGGCTTATAAAGGGCCTGTGAGGTCTCACACACACAGCCAAACAGCAAGAGAGCTGTCACCCATTACGAAGCTATCTCAATATGGTCAGGATCCCACCCACAGGGCAGTCCTATATCCACAGAGATTACTTCTGGGCCACTCAATCTCCTGTTGCGCTGTGGCTACCCATTTAAAGGACCCTACATAATATGATCTTAAAACACTCATCTTTTGAAGATTTAATTTTTTCTCTTATGAAATGAGATGGGATGGTCTAACTGTTCTGTAATATCTTTCAAGTTAGGAAAAAATTCTGAGGTGAGATAAATTGATTTTTCATTTTGTTCTTTTATTATATTTGTTTTTAATATGATTTTGTTGTATTTCTAGTTTTTCTAATGTGTAACCATTTCTAGTATAAAGTCAGCATGAACATAATGAAACATTTTTAATGTATTATAATAGCTCCTTAAGCAATATTTTATTCATTTTTTTCACATCAATATTTGCTGGTAATATCAATGTTTAATTTTCTTTGTTCTTTCTCTTTCCCTGTTTTGAGCATTGCAACTATATTTATCTTATAGAATGAGTTTAGTGAGGCACTTTCTTTTTATTGTATTTTTGTGCATAGTGGTTAATTGTTCATTAAATGTTCAATGGAATTGTCCTATAAATCCATCTACATGTGTTCTTTTTTTCTTCCTTTAAGACTATATGGATGGTTTACTAAATCTTGTTTTATGCTTGTGTTATTTAATTTCCCTACTTCCTTTTCTGTTTATCTAGATAATTTCCATTTTTGTAAGCATTCACCTACTTCATTTTCATTGTCAGTTTGTTTAACAAAGTAAGATAGTTTCTGATAATTTCCTTTTTATCATTCATTATAAATTCTTCTTTCTCCTTTTTAAAATTTTTGCAATATAGTTTTTTTCTCTTTTTTAGAAACACCAAATTGACAACTTCCCCTCATTTTTCTTTTTAAAAAGCTCTTAGTTTTAATTATCATCTCAGTAATATTTTCAATTTTTTCCCCCTCTTCTTTCATTATCATTTCTGTTTCCATGCACTTTTAAGTTTTGTCCCTCATGGATAGAAGCAAAACAAACAAACAAACAAACAAAAACCACAACTCCCTAAGAAGGTAAATCAAGAGTTCCATTTGTGCAAGGGGAAAGGGGGAAAAGATATAGGAAAGTTGTGACTTTGGAATAATAGGAGAAATCTCATTTTCCTCTATGAAATATATTACATTCTCTTTGCCTTGATTGTTTTCAACATTTTGGAAGATGATAGCCAAGCTGTCCTAATGCAGTTGAAGATGGTAAGGATTCTGAGATCAAATGATCATCAAGTTATCAAGCTAGAAACTATAACATTTGCAGTGTGGGATAATAGACAGAAAGTAGATATAGAACAGAAAAAAAATTAGGGGACACATCTTATCTCAGAAACTAATTTGCAGGTTTCTTACTGTCTCTTAGTCTCACCTCATCTATAGAGTGTGAATACAACTATTGGCAGTGTACTTAGCTCACAAGGTTTTGTGGAAGAACAAAGGTAATATTTATAAAACATTTTGCAAATCTTAAAGTATCCTATAAATGTCACTTTTTATTAGGATTAGCCATAAAAAGTAACTAGAATAGGTAAATATAACATATGTAATATAGAATGTAGAGGATCAGTGATGGACAGAGTTGTAGTTTATGATCTCATGGCCTGGGGGACAAAAGGGGATAGATGTGCCACAATTTTTCCTTTTTTCCACCTTCTCATCTACTACCTTACTTAGGGCTGTTGACACAAGGAAATTTGCAAGAATCCATGAAACTCAGAATCATTTCCACATCCCTTTGTGATTATTATCCCCTTGTGTTATTCCACATCTCCATTCCTGACTCTACTGGAGGAGCCTGAAAGACCCAGACACAAGTACTAATGAAACTTTTTTTTTCATTGTCTAACTTCCAAATCTTAAAATATCTGTCACGCTAGCTCTAGCTTATAAATTGCCTAATAAAACTGTAATAAAATATCATCTGTTCAATATTAACTTACAGCACTTAAATGAAAAAAAGGGCAGAGAAATTAAACAATGATTTTACCAGAAGTTCTGGATAAGCAACAGTGTTTGTATGTTTATTTGACCTTTTTCATATGTTTATTCGTGACAAGGTTAAATGTTTACTGAAGGATTAAAGTGATGTCAACTTAACCCATCATCGTATCAAATGTTGGATACTTTGTACATATATATTGGTGATACTGTTGGTCCTTCAAGATATTGGAGACCTGTATTTTAATATGTTGTTAAAATTCAATCAATTAACAGTGATTATGAATACCTAGCAAACATTATTTTTGCAAAGCAGAACCAGTCAAATTCTTTGGTCAATACACTAGACAACATTATTCTCTGAAGTTCAAAGTACAAAAAATTAGGCTTCCAATGAGCCTATTACAACCTGCCACATACAACTTGCTGTTCTTTTTAAATATATAACAAAGTTTTTATGTAAATTTCTCTTTCTTCTCCTACCCTAATGTATGTGTGTGGGGAGAAAAAGAGAGAAAGAGAAAGAGAGAGGTATATATAGGCACACACCTATATATGTGTGTGTGTATATATGTATGTATGTTATATGTAAAAATTTTCTAGACATACTTTTATTTATCAGTTCTTTCTCTGGGTGTAGATAATGTCTTACTTCATACATCCTTTATAGTTATTTGGGGTACTTATAATAGTAAAAATTATTTAATCACTCAAAATCATTCTTAAAACAATACTGTTACTATAAACAGTTTTTTTTTTCTTGGTTCTTTATTTCATTCTTCATTATTTTATGCAAGTCTGAAGAAGAAACAGCTCTCTTTAAAAAAGCTTCTTTCTAGCTTGTACTTATGTCATTGAGATAATGAGATCAATGAAGAAAGAGGAATTGAAAGGATATGCAGAACAAATGACTAGTAGACTGTTATGTTCACATATATAGAAATTCATTTTTAAGTATCAATGGTGGGGATTTGGGATTTAAAATTCAGTGCATGAAATATTCACATTTTCTTTGCCAACGTGATGAAAAGAAAAAAAATCATGTCATAAATTATATTTTAAAATATTACAATGGATTCATATTCTCACTGAATAGGATGCTTTTTCTACTAGTACTAATTACATAGGAAACCTTTTCCTATCTTTTTAATCCTAGTGCCCTCCCTCTGTTGATTCCAATTTACCCTGCATGTAACTTACTTATACATGGTTGTTTGCATGTTTTCTCTGTTAGAGTGTGAGCTCCTTGTAAACAAGGACTAGTCTTTCTTTGTATCTCCAAGTGCTTAGCACAGTATCTGAGATAGTAGGCACTTGATAAATAATAGTTGACTGATTTTAACCCTCGCAGCTCTTCCTATCCCATTCTTTTCTGTTCACAATCCTCTAGAAACCCTATGTAGGGAATTTACTCAGCATGCCAAAGGTCTCCCTTTAGGTCTTTTAATATCTCACAAGTTCTGGTATAACTCTGAATAATCTGTTTGCTCTGTTTGTACTTCCTTTTTCTGATTGTAAATTTCCTGGAGATCTTTTCTGTCCCTCTTAAACGCAAGTCAATCTTAGTAATATACTGTGAAAGAGTTGGCAATGAGACAAGACTTGGCTAAAAGATCATGACTGATATCTGTGGTATTTACCTCACAGTATTATTGTGAGATTCAAATGAGATAATGTACATAAAGTGCTTTGAAAACCTTAAAACTCTATAAAAAAGGTTCATACCTTTATTAAAATGTGCATATCACACAATATGCATCTCTCCATTGACCTTAAACTCCCTCCCAATTTGGATTTTAAAGACAATGGTGATCCCTGATTCAATGTCTTATTGGGATCATCAGGAGAATTTTGTTTTCTTTTTTTTTTTTTTTCATTAGTTGTAATTATTTTTGTTCTAAATCTATGATTTCATAAGGATAGGGAACTCTTTCCTTGTAACAAAACTTTCTCTGTCAATGCAGAGTGACATTTGTTCTGAGAGTTGCCTTGTCTTTTATTAGTGTTAAAAATGATAGGGCATTTTTAGAGTAAGGGAGAAGTTTGAGATCATTAGAAGTATTTTGCAATTTTCCACATGTAACTCAGTCCTCCTTATTCCTCCATTCTGAACCCAGTTTATCAATCATCTGTGACATCTATGTCAGGTACTATGCTAGGTATTGATGGATCAAGACAGTGGGCTAGCTGACAATGAATTACATATCACTATCTAGAGAGTAGTTCTTCTTTAGATAGTTGTTTTTTTCCTCTCTGGATCAATAATCCAACCCATTTTTATTTGAATAGGGCTTATCTGTCTTTTGGAGCTTACTACAATCAAAAAGAATTTCATTCTTAAAGAGCACCATCTGGAGGGCCTCAAAATCTAAAAGGACTCCCACTTCCAGTTGGACTTTGCATATCATATCATCCATTAGACTGGCAAGTCTATCATACCTTGCCTGTCTTGATAATGATAAGCAGAGGTTTATTAAACAACCTTATCTCTTGGTTTTATCTATCATGGAAAAAATAGTTTTTTTTTTAATCACTTCAATACGCATTATTGGAGGAAAGCCTTTAAAGGTAAAATCTCCTCCACTCAGATGTCATTTATAAGAAATAAGTATAGACATTGACCCATGACACTTCCGTACTCAGGATCATACTCAGTATGTTCTTTACCTAATGCAACCTCCTACATGAATGTTTCATAAGCCAGCTTTGGGGAATATATAATGAAAGATCCTGCTCCCCACTTCAGAGAATGTGCAGATAAGCTTTGGCTATTTCTTATCTGTATATTGTGTTTCCTAAGCTGGTGAAGACTTCCCCTGGTGTAATGGTGGATGAGAACAGTTTGTTCCAATGGTCACGAAGGCAGGTGAAGCAGAGCACTAAGAGTTTGGATAGACATCAAAGTCACCAAGGTCATTCAGTGCATCTCAAATTAATATCAGTCATCTTGATTCTAGCCTGCCACTGGACAGTGATGATTCTGCAAGAGAGAGTAAGGCTGACAACTTCTTGCAGTTAGTTCTGCCTCAGTTAAATCCAATTTACATATGAATCAAAAGACATCACTATACCATTTATCATTTCTCTTCTAGTTAACCCAGATCAGAGGGTTATCTCAGAGGGAGCAATGGTGGGATTCGGCAGCCCCCTGAGTGTCTAACCAACATTTTAAGTATTTAAAGTATTTTAATTTAAATTTAAAGCAATTTGTATTGCTTACCTCTAGGTGTGAGGAAGAGGCTAGAAAGGCCCTAAAAATTGTCATTTATCCCAGCACCTGATTACTGATCCCACCCTGCAATTAAAACACTAAATGTAATTGAATTAGCTTAGAAGAAATACAAGATGCACAAAGTTAGAGAATCTACCAAAACATTTATAGGGGCTATTTATATCCAACCTATGGCAAAGCATTTTGAGCTCATATTGGTCAATCAGCCACAGTCCAACACACTAACTTGAATCTAACATAGTAATATCATTTTGGTCCTCTTGGAGAACAAAGAACAACAATCAATCAACCAACCAACCAACCATGTCTTAAAGAGAAGCTTTTTTTGACAGCTGACCCAGAATTGGGTATGCATGTAAAGGCCTTTTAATTAGAATTTGTATTTCTTTTTATTAGTTTTTATTATTTGGGATTTAGGTCATTCCTTCTGCAACTTTTGGTTAAGAAAGCCTGTCTTCTGTTAATATTAACCTTACCTGACTAAAATCCAGCTCTTGGAATAATAGTGTTAAAGAAAGACTCTTGTCATTCCTGAGATGAGACTAAGTGAGAGGAAGAAGGGAATATAAGATCTTTAAAATATTTCAAAAATATTTTATTTGTGGATGCAAACCCATTCCTCCCCATCAGCTCACTTCTTTAAAATATAGCCTTACAGTTTTATAAACAATGAATTTTTCAAATTCAGTTCTACAACCTGACTTAGTTTCCCTACAGAGTCTGTTCAACTAAATTTGTTTCCTAAGGAGACATATGAAATTATGACTATTTAACTTTGTTAAACTTTTATGATATTGAAAGAAGCATGGGATTATAAATTTGTCTTTAATTTTTATAGTTTAAGAGGAATGTACAAGATTGTGATATGTAAAAAATTATTTCTCTGTACTCTGATATGATTTTGTCTATAAGAAGCCTTGTTAGAATATTAATCTTCATTCATATTTTTTGGTCTAATATCTGAGCCTATGTTTATAATAAAACCTAGTTGTTATTGTTGTTTTTACCTCAATTATAATGTTTGTGAATCACTTAACCATTTTATTTTCCAACATATAAACTGTACTTAGCTCAAAATAGCTATGTGACCTGAGATCACATCATAATTAGAAGAGAATGAAAAGAAAAAGAGATTTTTCAAAATATAGCTGAAGGAAGGTTTAGAGAAAGAAGATTTTGAACCAAATAAAGGACAGTACAAATTATAAAAGATAACACAGCTAATTTTAACAACATAACATTTACAAGCGTTTGTATGATTGAATTAAAAGTGAAATAAATGACTGCTTCCAAAATCATCAATAAAAATCAAAACCTTTTGAGGGTTTGGGTTTTTTTTTTTTGTTGTTTTTTTTTTTGTTTGTTTTTGTTTTTTGTTGTTGTTGTTGTTGTTGTTTTTTACACCATGCAAATTGTAAAAGGTGGTTTAAAAATTAAAATGGAAGAATAATTTTGAATAGTTTATAGGAAAACTTGCATGGTATTTTTTACCTTGTTGATGGAGCTGTAAGTGACCCTCTTAGTGAGAAAACTCTCCCAATGCCAATAGACACCTGCTTAGAAAGGAAGAATATAAGTATTTATTAAGTGCTATTCCAGGGATTGTGCTAAGTGCTTTACAAATAGTATCTCATTTGATCTTCATACCAATTCTACAATATATATGCTATTATTATCCTCATTCAAAGATGAGGAAATTGAGGCAAAGAGAAAGGCATTTGCCCAGGGTCACTAGACTAATAAGTGTCAGAGGCCAGATTTGAACCAGAATTGAGTTTTCCTGATTCCAGGCTTAGTGCTCTGGCCATTGAATTGTGCAGGCACCTTAATATCTCAGGTCCTCAGTTTTCCACCTGTTTTCAAAAAACTAGATGAACTAATTCTTCCTACAGGGTGTGGTTTTTGGATAAAGATGATTAGTTATCACTGAACTCCTTTCTTCCACCCCATGTTATAACTGAAACTTCCTTATTTTGGTTCCAAGACTCAATTTTCCTCCTTACTTCCTCTCCCACAAATACACTCTCCAATTACCCTTAAGAAATGAAAGTTTTTAAAAGTTTCTCTGTAGTCTCTGAACTCTTCATTAAAAAAAAAATTTAATCTAGAGCAAAACTTCTTAACCTGAGATCCATCTTAAACCCAAGGGGAATCCCTGGATATATTTTAGGTGATCAATGAACTTGAAAGATAAATAAATTGAATTTTTATGTCAACATAATTGGTTTCTTTGCAACCCTGTATATTTGTATTCATTTATGAACATTATTTTGAGAAGAGATCAACAGGCTTTATCAAATTTTTAACAAAATGCCCTAAATCTATGGGTATTTTGACACTTTCATGAAATATTTAATTGATTTTTCATAACTCTTAGGCATTCAATTCATCCACCTTGATTTTTAACTTTTTTGTTGTAGTCTCTAAACAAAAGAACTGCCAGGTTGAGGCAAAGGGAGAAAATACCTTAAAATTTCACCATAAATATTTCCTTGAAAAACAGGAAACTTTTAAAAAATTTCTTTTTTTTTATAGCTTTTTATTTACAAGATATATGCATGGGTAATTTTTCAGCATTGACAATTGCAAAACCTTTTGTTCCAACTTTTTCCCTCCTCCCCACCCCTTCACCCAGATGGCAGGTTGACCAATACATATTAAATATATTAAAGTATAAGTTAAATATAATATATGTATACATATCCAAACAGTTATTTTGCTGTACAAAAAGCATCAGACTTTGAAATAGTATACAATTAGCCTGTGAAGGAAATAAAAAATGCAGGTGGACAAAAATAAAGGGATTGGGAATTCTATGTAGTGGTTCATAATCATCTCCCAGAGTTTTTTCCCTGGGTGTAGCTGATTCAGTTCATTACTGCTCTATTGTAACTGATTTAGTTCATCTCATTGTTGAAGAGGGCCTCGTCCATCAGAATTGATCATCATATAGTATTGTTGAAGTATATAATGATCTCCTGGTCCTGCTCATTTCACTCAGCATCAGTTCATGTAAGTCTCTCCAGGCCTTTCTGAAATCATCCTGCTGGTCATTTCTTACAGAACAATAATATTCCATAACATTTATATACCACAATTTATTCAGCCATTCTCCAATTGATGGGCATCCACTCAGTTTCCAGTTTCTGGCCACTACAAAGAGGGCTGCCACAAATATTCTTACACATACAGGTCCCTTTCCCTTCTTTAAAATCTCTTTGGGATATAAGCCCAGAAGTAACACTGCTGGATCAAAGGGTATGCACAGTTTGATAATTTTTTGAGCATAGTTCCAAATTGCTCTCCAGAATGGCTGGATGTTTTCACAATTCCACCAACAATGTATCAGTGTCCCAGTTTTCCTGCATCCCCTCCAACATTCTGCATTATCTTTCCCTGTCATTCTAGCCAATCTGACAGGTGTGTAGTAGTATCTCACAGTTGTCTTAATTCGCATTTCTCTGATTAATAATGACTTGGAGCATCTTTTAATATGGCTAGAAATAGTTTCAATTTCTTCGTCTGAGAAAAAAACAGGAAACTTTTTTGAAAATCACAACAGGTTTATGCAAAGAGAACTTTCAAATCATGCTGGTAACAACTCAGATTATTCTTTTAGTCCAAATCAATGTGTCTTATATAATTACAGAAATCATAGGAAGCAGTGCTCTAATCAATTGTCATATTTCCCTTTTCAAAATAGATTTTCCAAGTTAGAAGTCACCAAAATTGTCTGAACTGTAATGCCAGAGAAACTGAGGTATAGTGTTCTGGTTGGTTTTCTGTAGGTCTTTGGACCAGCCTTTGCTTCAGCGGAGTGATCACCACGAAAATAGCCAGTGATAAAGTCCAAATTCTTTATTATCTCCTTCACTTGGGGCCTGGCTAGCTTTCTAGAGGGCCTTTAGATGGGATTTGGTTTCAATGGAGAAATGAAGGAAAGCCACTAGGAGCCTGATCAAAGATGGAATATCTCTCTGAGTCCAAGGGCTTGTGCTCCAGCCTCCAGCTGCCACAAAGGTGGAATGTCTGTGGCTGAGTTTGTCCCAGTTTATATGCTCTATTAAATCCATTCATCATACTGAGTATGTCAATCATTATATCACTAGGGAACTATTATTTGTTGTAAGATTAATTCAATCATACTGAACTAGAGAATTATTAATCACCATGCTAAACTATATAACCATTGTCTTATCGATTCCACTGAGTTAGCACCTTGTAAGAATCTTGTTTCAAGTACAGAGTTCTGGCCCATTACACTGAGGCAAGATAAAGATTATAGAGTTTTTTAATATTTTATTTGGATTTCTGAGAGGGAGAGATTATGCTGAGAGCTTGATGGCCCCAGGGCTGATGTCCAAAGCATCCAATAGTGAATGTGAGTTCTCAATGACATATTTATAGTTCTTAGCTCAGGTAGCTAAACAAAGGCAGGAGGTAGAATCCCAACACTGGTGAGTGGGGAATCTCCAGGCAGGAAACCATCAATCTGGTTCTGATAGTTGAGGGGATAGGACCTTAAATTCTTACAAACTGAGAGTTAAGGAGGTATCCAGCTTAGAGTCAGGAAGTCTGGACTTAGAGTTATAAACAAAGCCAATTAGGTATCTGAAATAGGACATTTAGAGTCTTATCTTCTAGAATGTCAGATCTTCATAGCCCTAATTATCTCAGTTCTAATGGGCAGAAAAGGAGGGTTGCAACCAGGGAAACTGAGGCAGGACAATAAAAGGGAACTGTAACGCTACAAGACCAAGTCATTGAAGCATGGGTCCCTACATGCTGTTCCTGAGAAGGTTGAGCTGAAAAAGGGGCCCAAGCCCTATGACCTTAAAATAGCTATTTAGGTGTATGTCCTATATGCTGATATATCAATCAATCAATCTATTATTATGCCCGGAATAAAATTATTATGGCCATCTCCCCCCACCTTTTCATTAGAACTGGGAGAACTGAGTCAAGAAAAACTTTGACATACCATTGAATCATAAATTCCAGGTGCTTTATCTCAATCCTAACTGGGATAATTCCCCCTTTTTTTGATTATTGTCTCCTGTCCTCAACCTTATTATCTTGACTCTTATCCTGTCAGGATTAAGTTATGATCCTTTCCTGGAATTATCTCTTCTCTACCTACCCAGGATCCTTGCTCCCTTTATCTGCCTTTGTGTCCCCCATAAGATTGTATACTCAGGTTATGTATCCTGTTTTAGCTAAAACCCTATAAAAGTTCCCTGCCTCAGTTCCTCAGGACTGAATGATTTTGAACTTGAGTTTCATTTGGTCAGTTAGCCTAAAACTTTCCATATTAAAAGATTAAAAACCAATCTCTATCTTGCCTCAGTTTCTCTGGCATTACAGTATCTTTCCATCTAAATCTAGCAGGTTTCTCTCTCTATAAATATATCTGTACATCTGTATGTAGAAAGTCTTTTTTAATTATTCAATTAAGTGTAATAAACAATAACTCTTACTATAATAGTTTATTTATTGTGATAATGTAATGCTGAAGAAACTGAGGCAAGATAGAGATTAGAGAGTTTTTAATATTTTATTTGGGTTTCTGAGAGGGAGAAATAGTCTGGAGGCAGAGCAAAATCCAGCATCAAATGTGAGATTCCAATGATTTATATATGACTCCAAGTGATCAGGGGAGACTAAGGCAAGGGGTGGAATCTGAACACAGGTGAGCACAGGAATTTCCAGGCAGAGATCAATTCGGTTCTTACAGGATGGGGGTAGGACCATACATTCTGATAACTTGGGAGTGAAGTAGGTTTTCACTAGAGACAGACAGTCTGGAACTTAGATATATGTAAGCATATCTCTTAGTAATTTATCTTCCTATGGCTAATGGTCAGGACTCTCAGCCTAAATTATCTCAGTTCTAATGGTCAGGAAGGGGGTTTGCAACCAGGGGGATTGAGACAGAACAATTCAAGGAACTGAGGCAGCACAATTCAGGGAAACTGAGGCAGAACAATTTAGTGAGGCAGGACCATTTAGGGGAACTGAGGCAAGACAATAAAAGGAAAGTGTGGCACAACAATAAGGAAATTACGTGAGTCCCCACCAGTTTCCTTGAAATCCCTGAAGTTAGCTTGTACCTTATTAACAGATTAGGCAGAAATCATACATTGAAATAGTAAAATATTATCAAAATGTGCATACCCTTTGACCCAGCAGTGCTACTATTGGGCTTATATCCCAAGGAAATACTAAAAAAAGGAAAGGGACCTATATGTGCCAAAATGTTTGTGGCAGCCCTTTTTGTAGTGGCTAGAAACTGGAAAATGAATGGATGTCCATCAATTGGAGAATGGTTGGGTAAATTATGGTATATGAATGTTATGGAATATTATTGTTCTATAAGAAATGACGAACAGGAGGAATACAGAGAGGCTTGGAGAGACTTACATCAACTGATGCTGAGTGTAACGAGCAGAACTAGGGGATCATTATACACTTCAACAATGATACTGTATGAGGATGTATTCTGATGGAAGTGGATATCTTCAACATAGCGAAGAGCTAATCCAATTACAATTGATCAATGATGGACAGAATCAGCTACATCCAGAAAAGGAACACTGGGAAATGAGTGTAAACTGTGAGCATTGTTTTTTTTTTGTTGTTGTTTTGTTTTGTTTCTCTTCCCAGATTATTTTTACCTTCTGAATACAATCCTTTCTTTGCAACAACAAAACAACAAAATTCAGTTCTGCACATATATATTATACCTAGGATATACTATAAGATATTTAATATGTATGGGAATGCCTGCCATCTAGGAGAGGGGGTGGAGGGAAGGAGGGGAAAAACTCGGAACAGAAGGGAGTACAAGGGATAATGTAAAAAAAAAAAAAAAAATTACCTATGCATATGTACTGTCAAAGAAAATGTTATAATTATAAAAATTAATAAAAAAGAAAAAAAAGAAATAGTAAAATATTTAATTGCATTAGAATTTAAATTTAAAAAATTCAAAACTGATTCTTAGTACTCGTTACTGAACAATTGTCACAATTTCCTTAATCTCAAACAGAACAACCTACAAAAATATCTTCTCTGGGACTTGTGCCTTCTCTTGAAAGTTTTCCAATCTCTCTTTTCCTCCCTTCCTACTCTTTTTCATTCTCTCTCTCTCTCTGTCTCTCTCTTTCTTTCTCTCTCTTTTTCTCTCTCTCTCTGTTTCTTTCCCTTTTCTACACCTCATCTGCTTTCTTTTCAGGCTAACCCCCTGAATTATTCCACATTCTTATATATTCTTATTCTTATAACCACAAAACTGCCCCATGCTTAGTTATGATATGTCAAGTTCTTTCCATGATCTTTTCCTTCAACAACTTGAAATTGGCTTGGCATTTTCCATCTTTTCTTTCAAAATTGGAAGCCTAGAAGCACCCAAAGTAGTTACAGCCCTCAAAGCCTGAAGATATATAAGGAGACTCAAACTTTGAAAAGCTCTCCTCTCTTCCATCCTCAAACATGATAAACATGTCCCAGAAATTCAATTTTTAGCTAATATTAACAAATGTTTCAATGTATGCATTAAAGTAAAAATTTTCACAAAACCCAAAAGCCTGAGAGAAACTAACAATGGAGGATAATAGGCTGAAGAAATCTCCTTTAAGAAAACCCATACATAGTCAATATTATAAATTCACTCTAGATTCAGGGTTTTTCCCCTTCTATTTATTCTGTATCTTCCCCTTTCCCTCAAACTAACTTGGAGACTAAAAACCGGAGTGTTATAGATCTTTCAAAGTAGGGACTCATTTATCTTTCATTCATTGAAGAGTTGCCTATAGCTATAAACAGTTCCTGACAAATAATAGATGCTTAATTAAATTCTTGATGAATTGTTAAGAAATACTAAAGACAGAACTTCACCTGGGCTAGTAAAGAGTTAAGGTAGTTGGAAGTCTTGAATAATTTAAATAATGTAAACTAATTGCTTAAATCTTAGCAATATCACTTTTCTACAATAAAACAATTAAACAACAATAAAAATATCTCCCCTCCCTAAATTTTCATTTAAAAAATACACAAAATATTTGTCTTAACTTTTAAAAAATTTTTATTTGTAGTTATGATTTCATGAAAAAATTTAAACATAATATAAATATTTTAAAATCTTTTACAGTTTTCATATTTAGAACTTATAACAATGATAATTGGAATAATGTTACTATTAATATGATGGGAAGGCTTGTTTTTCTGCCCAAAATTTTTCAAAAAACATTGTGTTAATGATATAGCTACTTATAATTATTTTTCAATCATTAATCCAGTTTAATAATTATGTCTTTACAACAAATACAGCAGGAAGTCCAATTTCATACAAAGATGTTAGAAATGTTAGTAAAATTTGTGTTGCTTTGCTTGATAAGCAGAGAACTTTTATTTACCTGTTGTTAAAATTATAAGATTTTTAGGTTCAAATACTTTTCAACATATTTTCACAAGTCTTACAGACCTTTCTTGATCAGATAAAATGACAACAAATGCTTTTTTGTCCATGAAAAATAGGTTCCTTATGTATTAATGCTTAGAGAAACATCAAAGTGTTTAAAATAAAATGAGAATTATTTCTATAGATTGTACAAATAGTTAACATGCAAATTTTTATTTCTATTTTATTAGCAGAGAAGCTAAAAATTAAAATTGAAAAAACCTACCAAAATATTTTTAAAATATATTATCCAGCTCTAATGTATTCAAAAATGGAGTAATTTTATCTCTTTTAATCAGAATATGAATTTGAGGATATTGTATTTATTTAATCAATCTTTCCAAAATATCCATCAATATACAAATTTTATGATATAAAATTAATGTATTTAGTCTTTCTTATTTCAACTAGGACAAATGACAATTTCTTCTACCTCAAACAAATACTTTGACACCAAAAACTATCCTGTTTTATAATATAATAATGCCCTAAGTTCTGCTACTATATTGTCACAAAATTATGCTAAGAGTTTTCATCTTAATGAACTATTTTAAAAATATAGTTGACTGTTCCTGTACAAATTGAAAAACCATATGTAGTTTTTCATGTTTTTAAATTCAAGTGATTAATGATGCAAATAACGTGCCCTAATTGGGCAAGGAGCCACTTTTAAAATAGGACTTTGTGTAGAATTGTGTTCTAACATCAATTGAGCTCTATCACTGCAGAATCCAATATAATTCTCCCATATTATATAATTTTCATTTTTAAAATATCAATTATATTGAAATTTTTACTTGATGTGGCATTGCCACCAATAGATTACAAAACACCAAATCTTCCCAATTATCAATTTCCACAACACATCATTGGATCATAGTGTGAGAGATAGGAGGAAACTTATAGGCTATCCAACACCCTCATTTCATCAAGGCGGGACCTAGAATCCCAGATAGATTAAATGATTTGCCCATGGTTACATAGGTAATAAGTGACAAAGCAGTAATTTCAATCTGGATCCTTAGACCTCACAGCACTCTTTTTACTGCACTTCACTGCCCGCTCAATTACATTGGAGGGAAGAACAGCCTACCTAATATGCAAGTTAGGCTAGTTTTTCATTAAAAAGAATTAAAATTATCATTAAGATTTGATTGTCTTAAGGGATTAAGGCTCAGATCATTGGTGTAGCTTCTTAATCATCTGGACACAAAATACCTAGAACATAGAGGTCTAGAACTATAGATCTAAAGTATCATACCATAGACAAACAACATGAACAAGACTAGAAAGCTATATTAATCTGAATCTGTACTTTATCCTGGTTGAACATCCTTCTCCTCATAGGACTAAATAAATTTCTTTTTTGTTAATTATTTGATGAGTTATGAGATCTTATTTCATTTTGACCTCAGAGTAAAAATATCTAAAAACTCATTCTCTTCAAACCAGTATTCCCATTACTGGGCACACCTTAGGGTACTAAGGAGATTAAATGAGGAAAGTATAACCCTGTATGTATCAAAGCATTCACAGAAGAACATTTTGTGTTAAGAAAACAGAAAATAATTGATTGAGAACCTTTTTAATGAGTAGTGACTGTAAAAATTATAGCATATGAATGTATATTGCCATAAAACAATGATTATGAAGGATTTGGAGAAGATTTATATAAACTTAAGAAAAATTAGCAGAACCAGAACAATTCACACAATGGTCACAATAATGGAATTATGTATCTATTGTGATGATTTGAAATACAACTTGGTTATTAAGGAAGAAAAACTAAAACCCTTAATCTGACCTAATCTTGAAGACTTAAATTTGTGGTCTTAAAAAAAATAATCCTTTCTCAGTCCATGTCGAAAATTTTGCTTATAGTTTTATTTTCCTTTAAATTATTATTGTTCTTGTGTATATTGTCCATTAGGTTCTGTTCATACAAGTCTTTTCATTTGCTCTGACTTCCTCAGTCATCATTTCCACTACAAGATAATAGTCTATCATAACACCTGGGTGGTGCAGTGCATAGATCATTGTGCAGTCAGTCAGGAAGATTTGAATTCACCTTGGGCAATTCATTTCACCTCTGTTTGCCTTAGTTTCTTCATGTATAAAATGGAGGCAATAAAAGCAACTACATCACAGGATTATTGTGAGGGTCAAATATGATAATAATTGTTAAGTGCATAGCACAGTGCCTGGCACATAGTAAATGCTATTTAATGTTAGGTATTATTATTTTTACATTCAGGAAATCTACAGTACATTGCATTTGGACTCTGAAGCAGGCCAGGAACAGCATAGATTCCCCACTCATATCAAGGAGGACCCAAAGATGCTAGTCACAACATCACCACCATAATTGCCCTGCACCTCCCAACCAAAACCAGTATTTCCCCTGGGTTCATTCTGCTCACTTTTACCATCAAACATAGACCAGTCTGATCAATGACAAACTATCTGCCTTCCCACTATTTGACTCACCTACTTACTCTGGCAGGATTACAAGTGCCATTCAACCTACACTCCAGTTATCTGTTCCCAGGGAGTTTCCCCCATGAATTTCCCACATGCTACTTATGCCTTCTTTCTTCTCAGTGTCCCCCATTCTCCCTGATATTCTGTTAGAAAACAATTCCTACATACACATATATCTTAACCATCAACTTAACCTGAAAACTAAGTCAATTCCTGAAATTTTCAACAGCAATCAATGCCGATGTAAGTCAAGGAATATTTAGAGTTTATTCAAAGTTCAAGACTTGTGATCATGGAACTACTGATTCATCATACAAAGGGCATATGTGATGAATTGTTTTTCCAATAGAATTTACTGTTGTGTATGGAACTACTCTCTTTCTCAGCCCCATTTGTGACCACTGTTTTCATTTTTAAGGGCCTAATCACAGTTAGGCATGAATTTGGCCATGGATCAGAGCAAAGCCAATGGATTAACATAGGAGTGAAGCTCAGGTTCTTGGCCTTGTTAGCAACATACACAATGTTTTACTTAAACTAACTACTAGCTTTTGGAATAGATGTATAAACAGAATGATAATTTATGGTTTCACTAATTGTTTCTTCCTGAAAGCATTGACTGGATTTGCTTTTTAGTTTTAACTATAGTACCACTTAATTTTATACAGTTCTAATTTATCCTAATCATAGGATTACAATAGCAAGAGATCATCTAGTCCCACCCTCTTATTTTAAAGATAAGAAAACTTCCATGGAGCTTGAGTGACTTAAGTTTCTTGAGAATGGAAATGTTTTAATCTTTTGTTTTTGTAGTCTCAGTGTCAAATACATTGCCTGGTTCGAAAGGTGCTTAATAAGCACTTTCTGATTAATTGATTGTTTACAGTCACACTGATAGTAAATGGCCCAGTTAGGACTGAAACTCTGCTCAGTACTCTTTGCACTCTCCTATCCTGCCATTTTATCTAGATTGTTTTTCAGTATAATCTCTTCTCTCAAAGAAGACATATTTGCAAATGCTCTGACTGATAAAGCCTTAGAGGTTTTTGTGTACTTTTTGCATTTATTCCCAGACTTTCGATTTAAGGGAGGTACCTAGGATAGAAGATACTTCATTCCTACCCAGATATACTCCTATGATCCCCAACATACTCCCAGGAAGCTCAGTATTCTGCAAAATAATATGTGTTAAAACTCACATTCCATCATCAGTACCTTCTGTTCTTGGGTTCCCTCTCTCACTCTGACTGGAGAATGTAAAGGATAATCAGTAGAGAACTCCTCCCAGATCATCCATTTAAAGAGGCTGTCCAAGATATCCATTCACCTCACCATTTCCCATCCTGCTATACTCCTCTGGATTTCTTCTGCTCTCTCCTTCTCTCTCTACCCCTTTTTCAACTTCTTTTTATTTGTTGTTTTGCCTCATTAGACTGAGCTCCTTGAGAGTAAGGACTGAATTCTGCTTTTCTTTTATAGAGTCTGGGATATATAAGGCACTTAACACAAAACTCCTAATTAAATTAATACAGCCAATGGAACTATCCTGTAATGACAGCAAAGTCCATGTACATAGAATAAGCAATAGGTTTAAAATCAGAGAATCCAAATTTAAATTACAATTCTGTTATTTTCCTGTGTGAATGCAGATAATTCATTTAATTCTACTGGGCCTGATTTCCCTCTTTGTAAAAAAAAAAATTAAAAAAAAATATATATATGGCATTGGACTAGTCTTCTAAGGTCCTTTCTGGTTCTAAAACTATTATCCTATTACTTGCTCTCTAGGGGAGAGGGTTGGAGAAAGGGAGGGAAAAACATCTGGAACACAAGGTTTTTCAAGGGTGAAAGCTGAAAACTATTTTTGCATATATATTTATGATAAAAAGATATTATTTTTTTAAAAAGGAATAACAAATTGTACATAATAAATTTGCATTTTCATGTTCAATCATCTTTTTTAAAAAATAAATAAAACTATGCCCCGAAAAATTTCTAGAAGTTTCCAATTTGTATCAGGAATTGAGTTCTCACAATGAGAACATTATAGAGCCTTGAAATATCCCTTAATATTTATATAGCCAATATTGACATAGTAAGATCCTATATCTCATTTTAACTATCTTTATGGGAAAATACCTGGAGAGAGATAAAAAGGGAGAAGAGGTAGATGTCCTATCACAAATATATCACTCTTAGGTATTAACCTAGCTGGAACAAAGCTAAAGGAATTGAACAGAGATAAATTTATAAATTTAAATTATATGATTTACTGATAGTTACTGATAATTTTAGTGAAGACAGGTGAACATTGTTCAAAGAGATACATTATTTAGGGTACCAACAGAAGTATAAATATGACTCAATGAATTGCTGAATGATCATTGCTTAAGAAATAGCAAATGTTGAATTAAATTGTTCTATCTTCCTGAGACATTATATCATTAGTCCCATTAGCTAGGGTACAGATAATAACTTTTAAATATCTTAAGAAATCCTGTCACCCGCTTGATCTTACTTGTTACTTATTTGTATTCTAGGGTCCCCAGAGGAAGGCAGAACTAGATGAAACAATAGGTGTTTGGCTATAGCTGATGTGAAATATATTGTCATTTTGGAAAGAGTGGGACTGGATGATGATTTAGAGTAGTACTTTTGACTAATATGCCAGGTGAAAAATACTAATTATTGGATAGAATTATAGAATATTCAGGGCTCAAGATCAACATGACACACTCTTGGGGGAAGAGTTATCCAAGCTTGAGTAAATAAGTTTCTTATCATAAAGTATGGGTACATTAAGTAAATTCTTAAATCTATTTTTGTTCCATTTAGGGCCACTCATATTAAAGTGGTCTATTTTCTTCTTCTTGGTGTCTTACCATGTCATTTTCAGTTTCCTTAGAAATCTCTCCTGTCCCCCACTTTCAGCATTCCTAATCTGTGAAAATTAAGGGGTTGAAGTTCCTTCCTTTTCTAAATTTATGATCATGGCATTTGTATACTTTATGATCCCAGCTTTCTGCCCTGTCTCATAAACATGCTGTGCTGGAGACTTGGCACTTGGCTAGTGCTGGCTTCTTCCAAACTTCCTTTCTATTACACTGGAAATTATAGCTCTGGTACTTCATTTATTTGGAGGATTAAAATCCTTTCTTCTGTTTTTCTGTAGCCATTTTGTTGTAAACAGGTTACTTATAATGAAACCCTCTTTGTTCCTGGCTTTCTACCCCTCTAAGTCATTGAATTTTACTGCATTTCAAGTGAGTGAGTGTATTTGAGAAGGCATGTGTATCTAGGAGCTTGTGTTTGTTTTCTGACTCATTTTTGTGCAGTCAGATAATTGACTTATTCTGAGAGTGAAATGTTCTGCCCATATTAGTAGCATTTCAGAAGCAACTGACTTTTTTCTGCAGGTATTTTTTCTCTTAATTCTTTACTTCTTTTCTTTATTCTTTTCGCAATACCTTCAGAAACTTATTTAAAGTTCCTTTTTGTACCTGATTTATTTCCCCCCACAAGTAATTTTAATTTAGCTTTCTTACAATAAAATTGAAATTCATTATGTGTGAACCATTGAAGTTGTACTTCACCTGAAATCATCAACTATCTAACTGAAAAGTTCACATCTTCCAAATTCCTTTCCCTGAAGGGGGAAGAGAGAGGAGGCAAAAGAAGGCATTGTACAAAATGGCGAGTAACAGAGGTTCAGTGTGCCTCCCTATTCAACAAACTCTTAATATCAGTTTGCAGAAATGAATAGGAAGATGGGAAAATTTTCTATCTTATTGATTAGTATTCTTTCCAGCCTTTTTTTCTTGCCTGATTTTACAAATACAATTGTTACTATGATGCATTTAAGTTTGCAGGTCAAAATAATTTTAAAAGAACACTGGATTGACCCAAACCTAGTTCTTTCCCTTACTCTGATGCTGGTTGGAATCCTTCATCATAAAGAAGATGAAGTATTAATTGTTCTTGTCTTTTATAATAGACATTTATGAAACTTAAAGCTTGAAGAGATCAGAGACCCTTAAGGCTGATCCTGTCATATAGATGAAGAAACTGAGACCCTAAAAAAAAGTTGTATCAGTCACACTGTAGGAAAGAGTAGAGTCAGATTGCTCATTTGTTTTTGCTTTGTTCTGGTCTTTTCATTAGAAATGATTGAAAGTGTTCTACTTCAATGAAAACCCATCTCTGCCCCTGAAAGAATATGTTCAGTCTTGCTTGGTAGTTGATTCCTGGTTGTAATCCAATTTCCTTTGCCCTCTGGAATATGGTATTCCAGATCCTCCTATCCTTTATTTTAAAAGCTGCTAAATCTTGGATAATCCTGACTGTGGTTCCTCAATACTTGAATTGTTTCTTTCTGGCAGCTTCTAATATTTTCTCTTTGACTTTATAATTCTGGAATTTAGTTACATTTTTTTTTCTTGGATTTCTCCTTGTGGAATCTCTTTCAGGAAATGATGGATAGGTTCTTTCAATGACTATTTTTTTCCTCTTATTCTAGTGTATTAAGGCAGTTTTCTTTAACGATTTCATGAAAGATGCTGTCCAGGATCCCCCCCCCCTTTTTTTTTTTTTTTTTTTGATCATGGCTTTCAGTTAGTCCAACAATTCTTAAATTGTCTCTCCTGAATCTATTTTACAGATTGCTTGTTTTTCCAATGAGGTATTTTCTTTTATTTTTCATTCTTTTTAGTCTGTTTCACTGATTCTTGGTATCTCATAGAGTCATTAGCTTCCATTTGCTTTATTAAAGTTTATTATAAATTTACCAGATTTTTTCTTCTGCTTTTCACCTCCCTCACGAAGGAAGGAAGGAAGGAAGGAAGGAAAGAAGGAAGGAAGGAAGGAAGGAAGGAAGGAAGGAAGGAAGGAAGGAAGGAAGGAAGGAAGGAAGGAAGGAAGGAAAAATTCCTGTTACCACATAAGTATTGTAAAGAAAATAAATTTCCATGCAATCCACATAAAAATGCATTTCTTATTCTGCATTTTAGTCCAATTTAGGAAGCTGGACTTTATATTACCCTTAGAAAAATAGAAATAATGCTAAAAATATCTGTTGGATACCTAGTTTTCATTGATTTAACTCAGGGTGCAACAGTTTCTAAAAGCACCAAAGCACTTAATTCTTTTGCTAAACTAAATCTTCCAACTAGAAAACTAGAACTTGATAGAGATTTCAGCCTAGATAGGAATAGGTCAACTACTTGTAGGAACTTAGTTCCCTTTTCAGTCCCCTGTAAATACAATTCAAAGACATGCAGCACAAGAGGGCTCAGAGAGCCCTTTTTGAAAGATCTAGCTGGCTGAAGGTGAGGGATAAGTGGAGAAAGATATGTATGTGTCTTGTAGGAAGCTTTCCTATTCCCCTTAATAAAGGAAGGAGCCCATATACAAGCAGTAGAAACATAATTCAACATTCTATAAATATTGAGATGGCTGAAAGTCATTCCTAAGAATAATTTCCCCAAAGAAGCTAGAGGAGCAAAGAAAGTTTGGGAACCATAGATTGCGAAAAAGGGCAAGAAGGGCAGGGTTCCTTAAAGTTAATATTTGGAAAATACATTCTAATTGTATATATGACCTTAATATTAAAGATCACATTATAAAAAAATTAAAAGAGAAACAGACCATATACCTTTCACACCTATGTAAGCAAACAAGAGATAGAGGCAATTGTAAATGATTAAATAGATAACCTTGGTTACTTGAAAGTAAAAAGCTTCTGCACAGACAACATTAATGGGTCAAGGATGAGAAGGAAAGTGGTTGATTGGGGGGAAATCTCTATGTATCAAACTTTTCTGATAAGAGTTGGTATCCAAATATATATCTGTGTACACACACACACACACACACACACACACACACACACACACAATACCCACTAGCTGATCAAAGGATATGAACAAAGAGTTCTTAAAAGAAGTGTAAAATATTCACAACCACATGAAAAAATATGTTCCAGATCACTAATAATAAGAAAACTGCACATCAAAAACAACCTTATGGTTTCACTTTATACCTTGTAAATTGCTGTCCTCCCTCCCAATTACCAAATATGGTAACAATTAATATTGGAGGAGTTTTGAAAAGATAAGCACACTAATACGCTAATACATTATTGGTGAAGATGTGAATTGCTTAAACAATTTTAGGAAGTAATTTGGAATTATACATATAAAATTACTAAAATGTACGTATACTTTGAATCAGGCTCCATTATTGGACTCATCAGGGAAAAAAGTCTTTATCTATTCCAAAATATTTATAACAGCATTTTTGTGTGATAGCAAAAAATTGAAAGCAAAGTAAATATCTAATAATTGAGAAATGGATAACAAATCTGGGTATATTAATGTAATAGAATACTATTGCTCTGTAAGAAATGATGTCTCTAGTGAATACAGAGAGCATGGAAAAATCTTTCTGAAGTGATGCAGAGTGAAGTAAGGAAGGCTAAGGAAACATTAGATTCAGTGATTACAATAATATAAATGGAAAGAACATAACACACTAAAGAATCAAAAGTAAATGTGACAAAATTATGAAGATCAAATAAGATTCAACTAAGACTACATGACAAAATATTCCCATCCTAACCTTTCATGGAGGTCGTAGGTCTTCAGGTATTAAATATTGTGTTTTCTCAATGTATGAATATATGAAATGTATGAAACAGATGAGCTGTTTTCCTCTCTAAAAAGTACTATTTATGATATATATCTCATAATATGGCTCTCTGGGAGGGGAAGGGATGTTTAGCATAACCATGGTGATATTAAAAAATAGAAAAAAATGGAAAAAAAAACCCTTAATTTTAATAAGTCATAAATCAGAAGACAAGGAGTCGGGAGAGAAAAAGAAAGGACTTGCCTAAGGTTTCTAATGAATTCTGGAGAGGCGGAATCCATAAATAAATTGGATGACACAACTTTTCAGTTCAGGACAATTTGGAAGGACTTCAGGAAAGCTCTATTTCATTCATGTAAGAGGGGAGTGCAGTCCAGTGCAGGCAGTGTCCAGGCAAGCCAGTGGAAGGCCCTTAGCCCCATCACAGTAGAAAAGCAGCCAGGCCCCTTGCCCCAGGTACAAGAAGCTTGGATCTGTGCCCCTTGTACACCAGGGGTAGAACTCAACTTTAAAAGTCATGAAATAGATTGGAAAATGAGAAGAAGAAAAAAAGCCGGACTATAGAAAGTTACTATGGTGACAAAAAAGATCAAAACACAAACTCAGAAGAAAATAACAATGTCAAAATACCTACAATGTGAAGTCTCAAAAAGAAATATAAGTTGATTTCAGGTCACTCCCCACCACCAGAAAAAAAAAAAAAAAAAAGCTAGAAGAACTTAAAGAGGACTCTAAAAACAAATAAGAGTAAAAGAAAATTTGGGGAAAGAAAGGAGAATTATGCAAGGGAATCATAAAAACAGAGTCAATGTCTTAGGAAAAGAAGCTCAATAAATGAGGGGGGAAAGATGTGTAAAAATATACTGAAGAAAATAACTTAAAAAGTAGAAGTGGTCAGATGGGAAAGGATAAACAAAAGCTAACAGAAGAAAAGAATTCCTTAAAAATTAAAACTAGCAAGTAGCAGTTAATGACTTCATGGAACATCAAAAATTAATCAATCAAAATTGAAAGAATGAAAAAAATAAAAGAAAATGTGAAATATCTTATTGGAAAAACAACTGAAAAGAGATGTGGGAGAGATAATTTAAGAATTATTGGACTACCTGAAAGCCATGATCAGAAAAAAGAGCCTGGACATCATCTTTCAATAAATTAACAAGGAAAACTGTCCTAGTATCCCAGAAAGAACAGATAAAAAAGAATTTGAAAGAATCCACTAATCACTTCCTAAAAAAGATCCCAAAATGAAAACTTTCAGGAATATTATAGGCAAGTTCCAAAAGTCTCAAGTCAAGGAGAAAATTCTGCAAAGTGAGAAAGAAACAATTCAAATACTCTGGAGTCACAGTTAGGATTAAATAGGACTTAGCAGCTTCTACATTAAAAGATCAGAAGTCTTTGGGATATGATATTCAGGAATGTAAAGGAACTTGGATTACAATCAAGAATCACCTACCCAGTAAAACTAAGCATAATTCTACAGGAAGGAAAACAAAATTGGACATTCAGTGAAATAGAGGACTTTTCAAACATTCCTGGTGAAAAGACCAGAGCTAAATAGAAAATTCAGTTTTTAAATACAAGACTCAAGAGAAGCATAAAAATATAAACAGGGAACAATAAGGGATTCAATAAGATTAAACTGTTTATGTCCCTATAGGTGAAGATGATGTTTATTATAACTTTTAGGAATTTTATCTCTAGTATATCAGTTAGAAGGAATATACATAGACAGAGGGTGCAGATATAAGTTGACTTTGATGGAATGATATAAAAAAAGAAAAAATATATATGGGAGAAAGTCCTGAACCACAGCCTAACACATGTCTTGGATATCATAACTATACAGAGAAAATGTGTTAAATAGATTATAATCCAGAAGGAGGATGATATTGTTCCTTTTGATCAAAGCAAGTTATTCAGAATCTTTGGCAGGGGATCTTAATCTGGGATATATGAACTTCAAAAAATAACTATATTTTAATGTAATTAGTGGCTTTTGGAATTCTATTTTATTTCATGAATGAAAGCATTATTTTGAGCAGTGGCCCAGAGTCTTTGACAGATTGTTAAAAAAGATGCATGACATAAAAAAGATTAAGAATATTTCCCTATCCCTCATCTACATATCACTGCCCCACTTCCAGCCTCCTACCATAGTGATTCAGAGTAAAAACATCAACTGTAAGGGCATATTTTCACATTAGCATTATAGGTGTTTTGCTTATTCAAAATTGTCTGTAAAGATTATAAAGTCTGTAAAGAGAAGATACTAGGAAGGATTATGCACTTTCTGAGTATTTATTTTCTTCATGTGCTGTAGGGACTTTAGTAAGAACACACTGGAGATAAGAAACTTCTTAGCTCAAAAAATAAAAAAATAAAATCCCTCTTCTTTCCAATAAATGTATTCCATTCTCTGCTGCTTGCCTAATCTCTTTATATTAAATGATCTTGGGAAATAACATAATCCAAGGTCAATGTAAATAATATATTTTCACAGGAGAATGCACATATATACCTATGGGAAAAACCAAATTAAAATTTGATAGGTTTTTTTATTTATTTAAAGATTATAAGATCTGGAAGGGACTTCAGAAATCAAACTTAAAAAACTCTGCATTTTGTTTATGGGGAAACTGAATCTCAGAGAGGGGAAGTGACTTGACCAATGTCCTCCAACTAGTCAGTTGCAGAATCACATTACTTATAGTTCAGTGTTCTTTTTAGTTTAGCACATTTACCTTTTCTTAAGCATCCCTGTTTCCATACTCCTAAGAGATAAAAGAAATAGTGAAAGGTAATTTGGTAAAAGAGAAGTTTTTTTTTCTTTCTTTTTGTGTGTCAGAAAATTTAAGAGAGGAAAACAGTTAATGATAAGTGATACTAAAAAGGAAAAGAATAGTTCACCAACAAAGCATTTTTTTTTAATTATATATATATATATATATTTTATAATATTATCCCTTGTATTCATTTTTCCAAATTACCCCCCCTCCCTCTATTCCCTCCCCCCGACGACAGGCAATACCATACATTTTACATGTGTTACAATATAGTCTAGGTACAATACATGTGTGTGAATATCATTTTCTTGTTGCACAATAAACATTAGAATCCGAAGGTACATGCAACCTGGGCAGACAGATATTAGTGCTAACAATTTTCATTCCCCTCCCAGTGTTTCTTCTCTGGGTGTAGCTACCTCTGTCCATCATTGATCAACTGGAAGTGAGTTGGATCTTCTTTATGTTGAAGATTTCCACTTCCATCAGAATACATCCTCATACAGTATTGTTGTTGAAGTGTACAGTGATCTTCTGGTTCTGCTCATTTCACTCAGCATCAGTTGATTTAAGTCTCTCCAGGCCTCTCTATATTCCTCCTGCTGGTCATTTCTTACCGAGCAATAATATTCCATAACCTTCATATACCACAATTTACCCAACCATTCTCCAACTGATGGACATCCATTCATCTTCCAGTTTCTAGCTACAACAAAAAGAGCTGCCACAAACATTTTGGCACATATATGTCTCTTTCCGCTCTTTAGTATTTCTTTGGGATATAATCCCAGTAGTAGCGCTGCTGGGTCAAAGGGTATGCACAGTTTGATAACTTTTTGGGCATAATTCCAGATTGCTCTCCAGAATGGCTGGATTCTTTCACAACTCCACCAGCAATGTATTAGTGTCCCAATTTCCCCATATCCCCTCCAACATTTGTCATTATTTGTTCCTTTCATCTTAGCCAATCTGACAGGTGTGTAGTGGTATCTCAGAGTGGTCTTAATTTGCATTTCTCTGATCAGTAGTGATTTGGAACACTCTTTCATGTGAGTGGATATAGTTTCAATTTCTTCCTCTGAGAATTGTCTGTTCATATCCTTTGACCATTTATCAATTGGAGAATGGTTCGGTTTCTTATAAATTATGGTCAGTTCTCTATATATTTTGGAAATGAGACCTTTGTCAGAACCAACAAAGCATTTTTTAAAAATATATAGAGGAGGACAAAAAGTGTCCAAAGGGAGATAGAAAAGAACAGCTTTGAAATTAATGAACTTATATAATTAAAAAGTAAGTTGTCTGTAATAGAGAGTTATAGTTTCACATATAGTTCTCTTTTTTCTGTTCTTTAGATAGGAAAATATTCATGTTTGTTGGTTTTCACCAAGTTCAGAATAGCAAAATAAAATTTTAAATTAATTGCTTTAAGCCATTAATAAAGCAAGATGTCGATATTGTCAGACCAATAATCTAATGTAGGGTGCTAACTTAATGCTCTTCAGAAAGAAATGAGTCATTTTTAAAAAGCAATCTGAGTTGGATACTCCTAAATACATTTTAATAATAAAGGCAAAGGGACTGCTTTTCACTAAATATAAGCTATGTGTCCCTGCACCAAAAAACAAACAAACAAACAAACAAACAAAAAAACCAGGAGAATAGAATCACCATTTAATAAGAATTGCTGGGAAATTGGATGGTTGATAGCAAAAAAAAAAAAAAAAAAAAAAAAAAAGTATTTGGATTCAAACTTCAAACCAAACACCACAATAAATTCAATAAATTCCATTGCCTTATAGCTTGTATTCTAAGGCTTCCTGGGCCTTGTCATTAACTGCAATACTAAACTCTAAAAACCATTAGAGTCTTTCTATTTCCCTTGAAGATGAAATCAGTTGGAGGGGCTGTGTCCTCTTAATTGGGATGTGAGCTCCTGGACATTGAGGATGTCTTGACTTTTTATTTTTCCCCTTGGTGCTCAGCACAGTATTTGAGACATAGTATTTGTTAATTTTTTTTTTTTTTTTACTTGTTCATTCATTCTAACTGTATTGGTAATCTAAATAGTAATTTAAAAAGTGAATTATCAGAAGCGGCATCATGATGTAATATATAGAAAACTGTTGTAAAATGTGGTTCAGCTCTTGCCTCTGACATATGACCCTGAGCAAATTATTAAACTTCTTAGTGCTGGTGTTGTAGGCAGTTCTTTAAGACCATAAGTCATTCAGTATCAACATGTATTTGGTAGAGGGAGTTTCTTTTACCCAAGGAAATTACAAGTCCAGTCAAAAAAAATATAAGAAAAATATATCCATTTTTATTATAGAGAGAATATAACAAACAAATTTTTTAAAATCATAGGCAGCAATAGAAATCACATTCGATTTGTGGCCTTTCATATTCATTCTTTGAAGATTCTTCCTTAACCTTTTTTTTTTTTTTTTTTTTTTTTTTTTTGCCAGTTTCGTCTGTAAACTTTTCCTTTTCTTTGCATGGATTCTGTTTGGAAAAACTTTTGTGGCCTCAAGAAAAACTTTTAAAAGCCTGACAGAGGTGAAACAGGAAGTACAATCTTTCTTCATTTGGTTATTCTCTCAAAAAAAGGTCAGTTCTGTCTCACTACTCAGACACTAGATAAAGACAGGACATCCATGGATTTTGGAGACTCATCTACCAAAGGAGGATAAGAAGATGAACTTGGATTGTGAACTTTTTTTAAGAGTTATAGAATAGTTTGTAGTGTATTGGGGAGAGAATAAGAATTAGCCTCTCGTCAAAGAAAAGCATTGGTGAATTTTGTGCTGGCCATATGGAAAATTGTGAAGTAGGCAGTTTATTTCCATAGGACTTCCCTGCCCCCTTCACCACATACCTCTTCTTTCTGTTCCCTTTCCCCTCCTCCATAGTACTTCCTACTTCCTTCTTAACAGACCCCAAAATTCCCTACTTCCCTTTATCAAACCCTATTTTGCACTTAAGAAGGGACATGGAAAAGTCATTCCAATTACTGATAAGACTTAATATTCCCAGGAATATTTGCTTTTGTTTTGATGAGGGGAAAGAGGTCCCTGCCTTTAATTTGTTTTGTATACAGAGTCTTCCCTGGCTCAGAAAACTCTCCCTACCAGTACAGATCAACAAGTGTTTACAATTTATAGTTTAGCAAAGAACCTGGGGCATTAAGAAGTTAATTCACATAGTATATGTCAGAGGACTGCAAGCAATCCAATAAATATTAAACAAGTGCAATTCCTTTATACATTTTCCCACAATTAACAAGCTGCATAAGAAAACTCAAAACAAAAAGAAAAAAAAATGAGAAAGAAAACAAAAAGCAAGCAAACAACAAAAAAGTGAAAATGCTATGTTGTGATCCACACTCAGTCCCCATAGTCCTCTCTCTGGGTACAAATTGCTCTTCTCCATCACAAGACCATTGGAACTGGCCTGAATCACCTCTCTGTTGAAAAGAGTCTTGTCCATCAGAATTGATCATTGTATAATCTTGTAGCCATGTACAATGATCTCCTGATGCTACTCATTTCACTCAGCATGAGTTCATGTAAGTCTCTCCAGGCGTTTCTGAAATCATCCTGCTAATTGTTTTTATAAAACAAAAACATTTCATAACATTCATATACCATAACTTATTCAGCCATTCTCCAACTGATGGACATTCATTCAGTTTCCAGTTCCTTGACAATACAAAAAGGGCTGCTACAAACATTTTTGCACATATGTGTCCTTTTTCCTTTTTTATGATCTCTTTGGAATACAGAATCTGTAGAGACACTGCTGGGTTAAAAGGTATGAAAAGTTTGATAGCCCTTTGGGCAGAGTTCCAAATTGCTCTCCATAATGGTTGGATCAGTTTACAACTCCACCAACCATGTATTAGTATCCCAGTTTTATCACATCCCCTCCAGCATTTATCATTATCTTTTCTGTCATTTTAGTCAATCTGAGAGGTGTGAAGTGATACCTCCAATCTGTTTTAATTTACATTTCTCTAATCAATAGTGATTTAGAGCATTTTTTTTCATAGACTAGAACTGGCTTTAATTTCTTCATCTGAAAATTATCCATTTATATCCTTTGACCATTTATCAATTGGAGAATGGTTTTTATTCACATAAATTAGAGTCAATTTTCTATATATTTTAGAAATGAGGCCTTTATTAGAACCCCTGGATGTAATATTTTTTCCCCCACTTGGAGTTTTCTAGACCCATAAAATCACTGATTTAGTCTCCTCCCTCCTCCTTAAATCATGGGTTTTAAGATTCAAGGTGAGCCTTAACTGATAAGTCATTGCAGCCAGAAAATGCACTTCTTTGAAACCATTATCAAAACTTTAATGACAAACCACTCCAGTACCTTTGCCAAGAAAACCCCAAACAGGGTCAGGAAGAGTGGGGCATGACTGAAATGACTAAACAACAATACTTCAGATAGTTTAAAAGATTAATCACTATTAGTACACCAACAGTTATATTTAGCTGCAAGTTCACCTAAATATAGAATATTTTTTGAGTAACAAAAAGGATCCTTGGGTGGGGATGCCATGAAGAAAGCCCATTTTAAACTTTAAAGCATTGTAGAAAAGGATTTTCCTATAATTGGAAATCATAGGAAGTAAAATTTGCATTTCACAATTAGCTATGATGTTCAAAGTAGCTTAAGAGTCTTGAGTTGTCCAAAACAAAAAATAGATTTGGATCTAGAAGAGACCTCTGTATTTTACAGGTATAACAACTGAGGTTCACAGAAGTGAAATGTTATGCAAGGTCATACAGGTCAAAGGTAGGATTTGAACACAAATCTCCTAACTAAAAATACAATATAAATTGTTTGACTCTTATAATCTCTGATGTTTTTGTAACCTTGATTTTTTAAATAATGGCTGTACTAATGTTATAACTGGAATAGAATATGTTTTTAATAGTGCCCACTCTCATAGAACTCATTGAATTTCCTGATTTGAACTGACTTGTTGACATATAATCCAATGCTCTGACTTTTCTTTTTTTAATTATATTATTGTAAATTTGAAGTATTAGTAAATGTCATAATAGGTGGGGCGCGGGGGGGGATTCTTTTTATTTTGTGCTATTTCAGTACTTGTCAGGAGCCATAGAAGCCTTTGATGAATATGAACTATAGATGGTTAGGTATAGAGAAGTCTAGGTTCTGCAATATTAGTTTTGTAACATACTACTTCTGAGACTTTGGATAACATGGTACTTAAGTTTCTTCATCTGTCAAATGAAAGAATCTACCTGATCCCTAAATTCAATTCCCATTATGATCAGCTCCAAGAAAGTGTATCTAGTTTGCCACTTTTCCAGACAACATAACTCTACCACATACCTACACTGCAACCTCCAACAGAAATAACTGCTTACTGTGAAAATGTTAACATAATGTAAGAAAGAAGAACATAGAGTCTAGGAAAATCAAACAAGGAAAGGACAAAAGCAAAAAAACCTATTTTTTAATTGTCCCGGATCTCATGAATGGTTCACTTAAGTTTTCAGTTGTAGAAATAGATTGAAAAGTTATCTTTTTTCCAGAATACTTTTATTCTTTGGAAATTTTCTGCATAGGCTTGAGAACAATGGAACAAATTCATTGCTCTAAAATCTACTTTTATCATTACATAGAACATTGAAATATTAATAGACTTTTTAGTTGCTTTTTGGAATTGTTTACATAATTTTTAGGATGTACAAATGTCCTATTATATGATATTTATGTATAAAAATTTTGATAAACATACTAGTAACCCCTCCCCCCAAAATAGGTCTCAATCTGCACAATAAAAACTTCTCTTAACCATGAAAGATTAAGCTAAGTGCATGGTGTCAGATAAATTATAAGCAAATGGACTAATAAAATATCATCTGCAGAAGAGGAAAACTGGCCAATTAGAGTTATTAGTTCTGCCATCACAGGATGTAAGTAAATTTTACTTTATTATAATAAAGAGAAATTAGTATTGGGTTTTTTCCCCACTTCTCAAATGAACTTTAGAATCTCATTACTAAGATCTCTGTTTAGGTTTAATTAGAAACAGTATCTTTAAGGCATATCTATTTTGTTTTGGCTATGTGGCTTCATGCATGCAACTCTTGGTTTGTGGAAATTGAAAACTATCCTGATGACCTTAAATCCTCATTGGGTGGTAGGATTTTTTCCCCTAAACACAAAGTAGAGCTTGGCTATATTTTCATTTTCTTTCATTCAACAACAAAGACTACAACAAAGTTAACTGATTTTTTTTTTTTATCTTCATTATCCTGTATGCTACTTAGCATTGACTCAAAACTTTGCCTTTAGTTGTAAAAATGCAAAGAATGAACAAATCTTTCTTACATTATGAAATGTTTCAGTAGATGCCAAAAATCTGGTCCTTTTTTTTCCCTCTTTATGTTGTGAAATTGTGAAAGAGAATGCAGATATAACACTAGGACTTTTTTTTCCTTCCATCTGTCTTTTATCAAGAATACCATCTGTCTGAAGAGAGAAAGACTTTTTTTTTTTTTTTTTTTTTTTGACGATTGAATCTGCTAAATAATTTGTCATCCTTGTTCTTTTTCTAAAGCAGTGTACCATGGGGTTAATTTTTAAGTAAAGCTTTTCTTGCCTCAGAGAAAGTCAGGTGCTACATATACCCCCACACAAAGGGAATTTCAGATTACAAAAGTGATTGCTGTACACATTACTAAAACTACTCTTTTCTGCTGATCTAGTGGAAAATAACAAAGAGAATTTGAATGTGGAGTCTAATTTCGTGGAAAGAACAGTCTTGGTTTTTGCTTTCTACTGAAGCCCTGGGAATTTCAGATTAGTTTAATTGAACATAAGTAACAGGGAAGAGAACATTACAAAAATTCAAGAGCATTCTGAGCACTGTCCCAGGAGTTTTCCATTTAGAAAGCCCATGGGATCAAAGTTAGAGGACCTTAAAGACCAGCTTGATCAGGCCTCTTCCTTAAGGAAATTAATAGCCAAAGAAGCAACAAATTGTAGCTGTACAAAACTTGTACAAAATTACACAGGTAGAAAGAAAGTTGTCGAAGATAGGGATTAGCCCACCGATAGAAAAGTCAGTGCTCGTTCCACTGTACCCCAAGACTAGGCACCCAGCACCACAACAGTCATTCAGAAAAAGTGATGGACGTGGGAGAAAAGTTAACAAGGAAACACCCACGGGGGCAGTCTCGGTTGGGCCAGATAAGACTGAGCAGGTCTGGTCTGTTCTACCTATGAGGAGGCTGCGGATTCACGAGACATTTCCTCATGCAAGAGGATATATGGGCTTCTTCAATGTGGAGTAGAGCAAGTATTCTAAGTGGTTGGAAACGTAGCCCTACCTCTGGGCGAGGCAGGAAAACACCCTCAGCAGCCCCACCACCCCAACAAAAGAGCACAAGGTGCTGCTCTAAGACACACCCAACCTCTTTCTCGCTTCCAAAAGGAGGGGTCTGATTGGCTGGTTTTCCAGTCTGTTTGAGTAAGTGAGAGGCCAGGAAGGGCGGCGCACCAAGCGTATAGGAGGGAAGAGCAGCGGCCCGAAGCTAGCGGAGGCTGCTAGAGGAGCGGGGAGGAGATCCCCGAGGTGGCCGCCGCTGTCCCCTTGCGGCCGGCGGCCCCCGCAGGGATGGAAGGCAGAGAGGCGGCAGTGGTAGGCTGCTCCCCGAGTTGGCTCTAAGAAGGAGCTCGCCTGCCCTCCAGCAGCCTGGGATGGCAGCCCGAAAGAACCACCACCCGGCCCGGGAGAAGTACCAGCTTCCTCCTGCAGCAGGTGACGTTCTCCTCGGACTTTACAAAGGTTCCTGCTCGTTCCGTGCCTCTTCCCGGGGCAGTTGGGATGGGCTTGAGGCTCTAAGGAAAGGAGAAAGAGATGCTGGAAATCTCTGGCTTCCCCCTTTCCTTTCAGGAATTGACTTTCCGTAGGAGGCTGGGAGCGAATCTTTACTTATTTATTTGGTGGGGTGAGGGAGGCTGATGGTAGCCTGGAGACGCGAGGATGGGACTCTGCTGCTGCTCCCCGCTCCGGGGTCTCTGCACCGTTGCCTGATGCTGAAGCGTCTGCTAACTAGTTGCGTCCCCTCCTCCCCCTCGTCCCAAGTCGGCCAAGCTTCTCGGTGGCTTATAGAAAGTTATGTCGGGAGAGGCAGCGGCGGTGGGTGGGAGGAAAGGAGACTGAAGTGACAGCAGTAGTGGCCGTGAGACAGTCGGGTGAGCAAAAGGGTACGATAGTTGCAGCGGCAGTGCCTAAATCCTCAGTTTCTTTAGCGCAGCGCCTGGTACATAATAGATGCTCAGTAAATACTTATTGTCTGACTGTCCTGAGGGTAGAGAGGGTAGGGAGGGGACACGTCAAACTTGCTCTGAAATCCTGAGAAGTTTGCTGAGAGTGCCTTTGGACCCTTTTCCTGCCTACTCTTTTGGTAGCAGTGGCAGAGCAGGATCTTAAAAGAGAAATGGAAGGGAAAAAAAAGAAAGAAAGAAAGAGAGAGAGAAAGAAAGAAAGAGAAATATCAGAGTAGCCAAGAGATAGCAATAACGATGGAGCCTCTAAAACATTCTCAGGAGTCAATGAGTAGGTTGTCTAATAATGAGACTAATAAATAAGAAAGTATTTGCATAACAAAACTCTTGGATGTTCATACTATTTGAACTGTTTCGGACTTAGGTTGTGATGGGTGAGTAACCACTTCCCCAATCCTAAGGAAGTTACTTTCCCAACAAAAAGAGAATTTGTTTCTCTTGGGAAGATGACTGTCACTTGTATCAGAGATACTGTAATAATCAGAGGCACTATACTATTCTTATGTATGATCAGAGAGGCAGTGTGGAAGAACACTGATCTTAGAGACAGTAGGTCTTAGAAATCTTAGAGATCTAAGATACTTAATAGCGGTCCAGACTTTAAATCAATCTTGATTCTTCCTGGGGCTTAGCTTCCTCATTTAAAATGGGTTGGATTAGATGGCCTTTGAGGTCTGGTAAATCTATGATAATGAGCTGGCAGCCTGAAGGAGGAAGGAGGAAGGTTCCTTCAACTCTCTACAGACTATTGGAAAATTAGTTAAAGGAAAATGGTTTTAGAACTCTTCTATTTGCTTGGTTTTGTGGCTGTTCCTAAAATTCACCCCTTCCCCACGCCCAGGCACAAAATCTCCTCCCTTGAAGGAATAAAAAAATCTGCAGTATAACAAGAGTTTTATTTAAAACCACACCCCTGAATCAAAGTTTCCCTACAGAGAATAAAGCTGAACACATTTGAAAAACAGAATCACAGAATTGGATGGGATCTCAAAGGCTGTTTAATCTAGCCATAGGAATCCCCTCTATAACATCAAAGCAAATGGTTATTGATCATCTACTTTTTTGCTTGAAGACCTTTATTTAGTAAAAAAGGGAAACCTCTAATCCCCAAGACAATCAATTCTACTTTTGGATAGTTCTAATTGTTAGGTAGTCTTTTTTTTTTTTTTTTTTTTTTTTTTTTTTTTTTTAATGTGGAATTTAAATCTGGGTTCAGCTTCCATCTTTTGTTCTGAATTCTGTTCTCTGGGACTAAGAAAAGTTAACTCCATGTCAATTACTGTATTCCCTTCTTCTCTGCCTTCTCCAATTCATTTCAATCCATCAGGTGTTTATTGACCACTTTCTCTTCTGAAGGCTAAATAGACATAGTTTCTGGCTCTCATAATATGTCCTTTTACCAACCTATTCATATTCATAATCTGAACAATTTTGTTGTATGTGTGTGTGCGCTTCGTGGGTGGCACATGGCCCCTTAGTATTCTATCATCTGACCAAGGCAGAGTCCAGAAGTCAGGACGATCTGAGTTCAAATGTGGTTTCAGACACTTAACACTTCCTAGTTGTGTGACCCTGGGCAACTCACTTAACCCCAATTGCCTCAAGGGGGAAAAAAAAGACTATAAAATACTATATCTCTCAATTCATCCTAAGATTGCACTATATTTTGGGACTGCCACGACTTACTTTTGAATGTTATTAAATTTGTGGTCTTCTAAAAATTTCAGTTCTCTTTCTCAGAATTGTTGTCTAGCTCTTGAGTATAGGACCTAATAGGTAAGTTTCTTCACCTATCTTTTTTACTACAGTGCTGTGATTCTGGGTACAAGAAGGTTGAGATTGCTAGAGGGAGTGAGAGGGGAAGTAAGGAGGCAAATAAGGAAGAAAGAGGGGAAGGAAAGAAAAAGGGAAGGAGAAAGTGAAACAAGTATTTTTAAAGTGTTTGCTGGAGTGAGAGGAGACAGATTGGAATCTTATTTATCTATAGTCTTGTCACAGATAACCAACCCATTAAGGGCATCTTTCTCTAGTGAAATGCTTTATTTGCAATCACTTAAAATTTGGCCTACATATACTGAAGACTATGGAGCCTTACCAGTGGACAGGGCTATGCTTATTAGCTGCAGTTTAAAATTATTGGTGTTCTTGGTTCATGATATCCTACAGGAAGGGATAGTGAAAACAGCCCTATACTAGCATCTTTCTCAAAGGGCTGTTTTGAGGATCATATGTGATAATCTTCATAAAGTGCTTGGTGAAATGCTTGATAGTAAGCCCTCTAAAAGTGCTTGTTCTGTTCTTATTCTCCTAGAAGTCAAAAGACCTGGATTCTAGTTCCTTTTGTGTTGAACTTGAATAAACCTTGGTCAACTGGACCTCAGTTTGCTTATCTGAAAAATGAATGGAAAAGATTAGATGATCTCCAAGACCTCTCCCTATTTTAACATTCTATATATTTTCATATTTCTTACTTCTTTAAAAAAAAATTGGGAACAAACTACTTTTGCCTATCCCGTCTGTATGTACCTTATGGCATTATAGTATTTGCCAAGTATTTCCCTGTGGGCGTATTTATTTGAATTTTTTATTATGTACTTCTTTCTTTTCCACCTTATTTTGGCAGAGAAAGGAGAGATGAAAAGAGTATGGATACAGCCAGGGAAAGTCATTTTGGAAAGAGGAAAGTTTTCTAGTTGAACATAACTACTCCAACCAACAAGGACTTTTTCCTTTCCCTACTTGGTCACAAGAATGCCAGCAAAAGTATTATTTGTTTTTCACATTGTGGTGTTTGAAGTTGAAGTGAAAGAGTGGAAAATTGATTTTAGAAACAGGTTATGGAAAACTTTTCCACACTAGGTTCTAAAACTTTGAGCCCTAAGGACCTGGAAGCATACTTTCTTTGCTTTGCTGGTTGTGTTTGACATTGAATATATTTTAAAATTGGCCGCTAATCTATGGGTGGGAGGAGAAACTTTTACTTATCCTTATCCTTTTTTTTTTTTTTTTTTTAATTAGAAAGGAACCAAGGCTCAATTTTTTGATAATGCTAACCCTAGGTTATATTAACAATAAAAATCTTAACTATAAAAGCTCTTTGGATAAAAAAGATTTTTGAGTAGCTGTATTCTCCCTCCACCCTCTCCCTTAAGAGTATCTTAGAATCAGAAAGAGTTCAAAAAGACTTTAGAACTAAAATCTAATTCCTGATACAGATGAAGAAACTGAGACTTAATATAGTTAATGACTTTGCTTTAGATCACATTTCTAATTAATTGGTGTATTTTTATGAAATACCATAAATTTATATATTTAAAGATATCCAGAGTGTATACTTAGCTAGGTGATAGTAAAGTATTTTTATAAGTGAAAAATCTTTAATTACATAACTGCAGAAGTGGGCAATTATA
The DNA here is from genome assembly GCF_048593235.1 of Sminthopsis crassicaudata. Taxonomy (NCBI): domain Eukaryota; kingdom Metazoa; phylum Chordata; class Mammalia; order Dasyuromorphia; family Dasyuridae; genus Sminthopsis; species Sminthopsis crassicaudata. The sequence continues at coordinate 328,652,231 of NC_133617.1, read as the reverse complement.
GAATATAGAATAACAACTATAGGTTGTTAAAGTATTCTTGATCCATTTTGTTTTTGTTTTTGTTTTTGCTGAGGCAATTAGGGTTAAGTGAATTCCCCAGGGTCACATACCTAGGAAGTATTAAGTGTCTAAAATCAGATTTGAACTCGGGTCCTCCTGACTTCAGGGGTAATGCTCTATCTATTGCGCCAACTAGCTGCCCCTCTTGATCCATTCTTAATAACATCTGCTTTTTGAAATTTTTTGAGAAATAATAGATTTGTGGCAATCTATTCTTATTGCTTAAAGTGGCCTCCCTTGTGACTAGCTACATTGAATATTTGCAAAGCAACTGACCTGGGTTAGGGGCATACTCTATGGAAATCTTTCCTTTTGCCTCAGTTCCCTTAGAGCAAAGAACAATTGATTCATTAATCTATTACATTAGACTAAGAATCTACTGCATCTCAGACATTGCACTAAGGGCTAGGGCTACAAAGACAAAATCAAAATTGTTTCTGTCTTCAAACAACCTGAAACAACATATGCTCAGATGAGTCAATAATAATCTCATAGTTAAATAATACTTTAGAGTTTAAAAAGTGCTGTATACACATTATCTCATTTGAGTCATACAGCAATCCTGCTGCTATTATTCCCATTTTATAAATGAGGAAACCAAAACTCAGAGGTTAAGTAACTTTCTTAGTTTATATAGCTATTAAGTGTGGGAGGTAGGATTTGAATCCATTTCTCTGATTCAGAATCTGGCATTTTAACTATTTTATTATATATGCATATATATAAATATGTATAAGTATACATATGTATATACATACATACACAAACAGAGCAAGAGAGAACTTTGAGAGGACAATTTTAATTGTTGGAATCAGAAAGGGTTCTATGGAGGATGTGACACTTTAGCTGAGATCTGAAAAAGGCTAAAGATTCCAAGAGGAAGTGGCAAGAAAGGCAAGCATTCCAGGCAAAGGATTTGCCAAAATCAATGCTAAATGTAGAAGTGGGGCATGGAATGTTATAGACAGGGAACAAGTATAAGGTAATATAAATGAAACAGAATAAAGCAAAATAATTGAATTTATTGACATACAATAATCAATTTTTACATCTTTAAAAATAAGTCAATATATAATATGCCCCCTTTTTGTTTCAGTCATTTGTTTTAAATTATTTGGAATTGAGTTAACAAAATTTTGCTACATTCTTTAATTATCCTTCATGAAACATTTATATATTAGATATTAAACATGCCTTTGATGAACAGTTCATTTCCTGAGTCTATTCTTCATTATAGCCTTTAGGTTTTTCATTAAAGTAGACAAGTTCCCCAGGCTATTGAAGCATATTCATTATCTTCTCTTTATTATTTCTTAACCTTTTGTGACATGTGTCATGATACAAGTTCATATTGTAGTATTCTAGCACCATTTGAGAATTTCTGTAAGTATGTAACAACTTCTGGATCAGAAGACTTCCAGGCCCAAAAAGCCACTAGATGGTTCAGGAGAGAAAATTCTGGGCCTCAAGTCAGAAAGACCTGAGTTCAAATCCAGATTCAGATTACTTAGTAGCTGTTTGATCCTAGGCAAGTCATTTAACCTTTGTCTGCCTCAGTTTTCTTATATGCAAAATCAAGTTAATAATAATTGCACATACCTTTCAGGTAAGTGAAGATCACATAAGATAATATTTGTAAAGTGCTTAACATAGTACCTGGTACACAGTAGGTGTTTTATAAATGCTTGTTCTCTTCTGTTCCCCTAAAATTTTAAAAATTGCTGAAATATTATTTTGGAGTGGTTATTTTACAATCTGATAAAGATGCCCATATCTCTTAGGTTCACCTGAACTTTTGACAATGATTTTAAGATAGCCTGACATAAAAAAATGTTTCATCAAGAAAAATTACTTTTTTATGATACTTAATACTCAGATCTATTGTTTTCCCAAGACATTTTTTCCTTCATTGCTTCAGTTAGCAGCATTTTTCCCCTTAATTTTCTCAATGTCTTCAAACTTTAATCACAATAGAAATAATAACAACTTTTTCCTGAAGATTAATTAAGCTGTTTTATTGCAATGGTTTTTCAGTTCTTAGTATTCTGCTTGTTTTTCACCTTTTCTTTACACTTTATATCACTGATACAGTTTTATTGTTGGCACAAATGATCCTTGAGATATTTGATTTCCCTAAATAAATAGACACTACAATATCTCTGTCAATGAAATGTGTTCTTTAAGAGCCACAAATTTTGCATTTTTTTAAAAAGTAAAACACAGAATTAAAAAATGTAGCAAAGGGAGCAGTGAAACACATCTATGCCACAAAATCTTACATTCAATTAATAGATACTTAATTAGAGGTGGGAAAATCATCTCAACATAGTTTTATCTAGTAAGGTCAAATGTTGAGCTAATCTCATTAGACGCTCACACCTATAATCACTGCTGTCACAAAAGAAGCTATATCGGAATTATTGCTTGTCCTAAGTAATTTACACACAAACATATTTATTGTTATAACACTTGGGGATAATGATAAGGATTCCTCACTGGGCTATTTGCAATGCTCTTTCCTTTAGAAATTAGTATGAGGTCTTATGGAAACACTGAACTTTTAAAAATCAATTTAAATCAATTCAACAAGCACTTATTAAACAAATACTACATCCAGGTACTCTGCTTGGTATATAAAAACAAAAATGAAAACAGTTCTTGCCCTTTAGGAAAGTATAGTCTACTGGGAAAAATAACAGATATAGTAGGGAGGGCCTACATGTATCAAGAACTGTCACTGTGTGGCTTAAAGGGATACAGAATAGACATCTTTAACCTCTTCTCCCTCCACCCTTCTCCAAGGAAGACTCATTTCTTCTCAGAGGGACATGATGAATAATACCTTTACCTCCCATCTCTTCCCAGGACATTTCTGTCAATAGTCTAAAGTGGGGTTAACTTCTTCTATCTTCTTTCTCAAATCTAGAAGTCAGAAGTACTCAAAATGACAGGAAAATTAGAGTCCTAAAGTTTGAAAGTTAGGATTGGAGGCCATTCTGCTCTCCTTAGAAAGAGAGGGTACTAGGATATAATTATGTTTATTTGCTCCCTTAAATATTATTAATATAAAGGATATATCAGGCTCAAATTAATTTCTGAATGCTTTGTTATTTGAAGTGAAGAAGGACTATAAGTTTTATATCCAAGACAAATCCTTTCTCACCAAACACCCTTTCCACACTGGATATGCAGAAAGAAGATCAAAGAAACCCATTTATCTAAATCATAGCAAAATAGAAACTATAGGAAGTATATCTAGGAGAATATATACTAGACAATACAGATGAATGAACTCTCCCTTTGGAAAGAGATAATTCAACTCAACCAAAATAGAAAGTCCTAGATCTTACCTAACTAAGAGAAAATTCCCCAAACTCTCTAGCATAAGCAGATGGATATGGGGACATGATGGAAACTGCCTGACCATCTCTTTCATCTCTTCCCTGGGTCATTTCCATCAACAGTCTGAACTGTTCTTCCTTCTTAAAGTTAGAAGCCAGAAGTACTCAAAGTGACTAAAAAATACTAAAGCTTGAAGAGTTCTAGAGAGGAGTGGTACTTGAAAATTCTTAAAGAGCATTGCCCTTGAAGAATCTAGAAGAGGATTTAGACTAGAGCCCTACTTTTCTCCCCATCTTCACTTAACCCCTCATGTAGTGCAGGCTATTCATTTCCACCAATGAGGAAAGATTCTTATACTATCTGACTCTGGGACAGAAGTTATATAAGAAAATCCAAAATATATGAAAGATAAAGATAGAAAATAATTATATAGTGGAGGTGGGATGCTAAGACAAGAAAGTCTTCTTTTAGAGATCATGTAAGAGTTTTCAATTGAACTAAGCCTTGAGTAAGCAGGGCTTCTAAGAGGTAGAGGTGAGGAGGGAAAAGGTTCTAGGTCTAAGAGACAGCCAATATAAAGGCATGGAAGTTAGAGATTGGGTATAGCTTCCAGGGAATAACAGTTCATTTTAGTCCATGAGAGGAAACACTGTGAAATCAGACATAAAACTTAAATTAAATCCAGACTGCAAAGGACTTTAAATGACAGAGATCTCTATTTTTTATTTAGTTATTTAAAAAAAAAAACCTTTGAACATAGGAAGGATGTAGTAAGGTCTATACTTTTGAAATATTAGTTTGACAGCTCTCTGGAGGATGTTTTGGACTGGGGAGAGAATAGGGAAAGATCAATTAGGAGGTAATGAAGGTCTTAATGAAATTGGTTTTGATGTGAATGAGGAGACAAATTCAAGACAGATTTTGGAGGTAAAACAAATTGATTTTTTTTCTTGGAAGATCCTTAAGACTAATATCATTCTTTTTTTTTTTTTAAAGCTTTCAATTTTCAAAATATATGCATAGATAGTTTTCAACATTCACTTTTTTGTGTTTTGTGCTCTTTAAAAAATTTTTTATTATAACTTTTTATTGACAGAACATATACCTGTATAATTTTTTACAACATTATCCCTTGCACTCACTTCTGTTCTGACTTTTCCCTTCCCTCCCTCCACCCCCTCCCCTAGATGGCAAGCAGTCTTATACATGTTAAATATGTTATAGTATATCCTAGATACAATATATGTGTGCAGAACCGAACAGTTCTCTTGTTGTAGAGGGAGAATTGGATTCAGAAGGTAAAAATAACCTGGGAAGAAAAACAAAAATGCAAACAGTTTACACTCATTTCCCAGTGTTCCTTCTTTGGGTGTAGCTGCTTCTGTCCATCATTGATCAATTGGGACTGAGTTATATCTTCTCTTTGTCGAGAATATCCACTTCCATCAGAATACATTCTCATACAGTATTGTTATTGAAGTATAAAAACAACATTCACTTTTCAAAATCCAAAATGTTTCAAATTTTTTTCTCCCTCCATTCCCCTCCCACTCTCTCCTCTAGACAGCAAGCAATCCAATATATGTTAAACGTGCGATTCTTCCATACATATTTCCACAATTGTCATGCTGGACTAGAAAAATCAGATCAAAAAGAAAAAAATGAGACAACAAAAAAGTGAAAATACTATGTGATCCACACTCAGTAGCCATGGCACTCTCTCTATGTGCAGATAGCTCTCTCCAACACAAGACCACTCCCTCCCTCCTTCCCTAATGCAATTTGATATAGGTTATCTATATGCAATAATGTAAAACATATTTCCATATTAATCACAGTTATGAAAGAAGGAACAGGCCAAAAAGAAGAAAACAAAGAAGTGAAAATAATGTGCTTCAATCTGCATTTAGAGTCCATCAGTTCTTTCTTTGGATGTGGATAACATGTTCAAACATGAATACCATTGTCTTGTATCATTGTATTGGCAAGAAAAATTATTATCATCACACACTGTTGTTACTGTGTACAGTGTTCTCCTGGTTCGGTTCATTTCACTTTGCACCATTACATATGAGTCTTTCCTAGTTTTTCTGAAATCTGCCTGCTCATCATTTTTTTTTTTAAATTTTATTTTTTTATTCATTTTTCCAAATTATCCCCTCCCTCCCTCCACTCCCTCCCCCCGATGGCAGGTAATCCCATACATTTTACATGTGTTACAATATAACCTAGATACAATATATGTGTGTAAATACCATTTTCTTGTTGCACATTAATTATTAGCTTCTGAAGGTGTAAGTAACCTGGGTAGATAGACAGTAGTGCTAACAATTTACATTCGCTTCCCAGTGTTCCTGCTCATCATTTTTAATTGCCCAATAGTTAGATTCCATTACATTCATATACCACAGCTTGGCTTTTAAAAGCAAAATTCGACTATTCTTGTTATATAGCTGTCATTATAGCTAATAATTCTCAGTTGTTTATGACTCTGGAACAGAAGTATTATCAAGAAAAAAAAATTCAAATCTTGCTTAGCTTTAACTTTCAGTTTATCTTTTCAAAGAAAGAAAGATTGATTCAGGCTTTTTTTCTCCATAAAGTTCTCTAGCAATGTTAGATGACAGAATGGAAATCTGTGAAGTGGTTAATTATTAAAGATGATCTTTTGGACCTTTATCCAACTAGCTGCTTATTTCATGGAAAATTTTAATGCAGCCACACAACAGATTAAAAAAGCAACTTTCCATATACTTAAAAAAAAAAAACTCTAGCTTTCTAGCAATATTTTATTCCTTCCTTAGTTCCCTTTTCTATCTTTCTATTTGATTAGCTGCTAAAATGGATAGATTTAAGCTAGGAAAGTAACAAAATTTTGTTTATTTTCACTTCTAGGATACTGTAGACACTAGTCTAAAAGTGCTATTACTGAGATTCATCATTAGAGGATAAGAATTCCTAGTGTTTTGTTATCATATGAAATATTGTGCTTGTTAGCATTGTAATCTGTCAACTAAAACATTTGGCAAATGATTCTTTCTACATGCAAAAATGCTTTTGAACAATTCCTTTTTAAAAAGTCTCTATGGAAACCAGCATAGTTTTGAATTTTGGAGGCTGAATATTCCTTATTAATCTATTAGTCTCATTCTCTGAGGATGTTGGTTCTGGATGTTTTCATGGAGAAGCACAACTAGAAGCAAGTAAAATGGCATGAATTTTAGAATGTTTCTTCTAGCAAAGGGAATTTGGTATAAGAACAGTCAAATGTTTAATGATTGGTTGAGTGGACTACAATTGAATTCAACAAGCATTTATTATATTTTTACTGTGTGTCAGGCTCTGTGTTGCAATCTGGGAATATTAACCAATTAGAAATAGTTTCTGATCCCTAGAAAATTATAGCCTATACAAGAATACAAATAGAGAAAATGAAATAAGTCCAAAATATTTTTGGAATGAGGATGATAGCAACTGGGGTAGATCAAGATAGATTTCCAATAGGTTGAGCATTTAAGCTGAACCTTAGAAGAAGCTAAAGCATAGTAAGGATGGAGTCCTGATATGACAGATAGCCTATGTAAAAGCACAGAAATAGAAAATGGAATTTCATTATGTGAAAAACAGCAAAAATACCAGTGTGGTTGGTGTGCGCTTACTAAGAATATGTATAATAAAACTAGAAAGTTAATTGGGGCCAGATTTTGAAAGGCTTTATATGTATAACAAAGAAGTTTGATTTTGATCATCAAGGCAAAAAGGACCCATTGGAGCTCTTTAGACAGAGAAGTGACATAACTAGACCTATGGCTTCAGAATATCAATTTAGCACTGGGATGGAGGATAGATTGGAAAGGAAAGAGACTTGAGGTAATGTAGAGGTTGTTATAATTATCCAGATGAGAAGTGACCAATTCTGAATTAGGGAATGGGTAGAGAGGATATGGAGGAGGCAGCTAGGTAGTATAGGATAGGAGTCAGGAAGACTCATCTTCCTAAATTCAAATCTAGCCTCAGATGACTTACTAGCTATGTGACCCTGGACAAGTCTCTTAACCCAGTTTGCCTCAATTTCAACATCTGAAAAATGAGCTGGGAAAGAAAATGGCAAACTATTCCAGTACCTTTCCCAAGAAATCCCCAAATGGGATCACAAAGAATCCAACATGACTAAAACAACTGAAGAACAAGAGAGAATATGACATGTATTGAAGAGGTGGAATCAACAATACTTAGCAATTGATTGGATACAAGTTGTAAGGAAGGAGACTTTCTAGATGACTTTTTGAATATGGGTAAATACAAAGATGGTAGTGATTTCTACAGAATTAAAAAAAGGTAGAATGAGAGGAGGGCTTTTGGGGAAGGTAATGAATTTTGTTTTGTTTTGTTTTATTATAACTTTTTATTTACAAAACATACCCATGAGTAATTTTTCAACACTGACTCTTGCAAAACCTGCTCCAAATTTTCCCCTCCTTCCCCCCACCCCTTCCCCTAGATGGTAGGTATTCCAATACATATTAAAATATATGTTAAACTCAGTGAATGTATAAATATCCATATAGTTATCTTGCTGCACAAGAAAAATCGGATCTAGAAAGAAAGAAAAAAAAAACCTAAGAAGGAAAACAAAAATGCAAGCAAACAACAACAGAGAGAGTAAGAATGCTATACTGTGGTCCACACTCAATTCCCACAATCCTCTCCCTAGGCGTAGATGGTTTTCTTCATTACTGAATAATTGGAACTGGTCTGAATCAATCCATTGTTGAAGAGAGCCATATCCATCAGAATTGATCATTGTATAGTCTTGTTGTTGCCATGTACAATGGTCTTGTTTGCTTGTTTCACTTAGCATAGGTTCATGTAAGTCTCTCCAGGCTTCTCTGAAATCATCCTGTTGGTCATTTCTTACCAAACAATAATAATGAATTTTGTTTTAGATATATTGAGTTTAAGAAAAGAGATTGAGAACAGGAAACAATTTGGGAACCATCTAGTCTAAACCCCTCATTTTACACAGGAGAGAACTGAGATTTATGGAAATTAAGGAACTTGCCTAACAGCACACAAGTAATAAGTGTCTTGTGTTAGGACTTGAACCCATATCTTCTGATCTCCTCTGATGCTCTTTTTCTTCAACAGCAAGCTTATATCTGAGCTTTTTGTATAGTAGGTTAGATAGTAATCTGAGAAAGATAGAGATTTGAAAGTAAACTTTCCTGCCCTCATGAAGCTTACTATCTAGTCATCAGTAATTAACTATTTATTAAGCAACTACTAAGTGCCTGACACTGGGTTGAATACTGGGGATACAAAAAGCAGTAAAAGAGACTTTTTTTTTTCTCAAGGACTTTATAGTCAATAGATGGATAAGAGATTAATACAAATAATTCAATTAATGATATTGCACTGCTATGTGCATTTTCTCCTTCCATGGCTCTAGTCTACAAAAATCAATCTTGAATAGCTTGAGGAAGTAGGTTAGAAGTAGATACAACATGATTTAGGAAATTCTCCTTGGGCTCTATTAACAGTCTCCTCTGGTTAAGAAAAACTGGCTGATTTTGTTTTTTTCTAGAAGTAGAGAGCCCAGGAGGGCAGGGATAGGAATTCCATTTCATTTCATCCTCCCTGGTGTGAGTGGAAGAATGGAGTGTCACTGTTTCTCCAGAATGGTTTATTTAAAGTGATGGAAATGCTTAGGAAGGAAAATGGGATGATTCAGAACTGGAAAAGCTTGAAAGTCACTACTTTAAACTGAAATTCTAAAAATGAAACTCCAGATTGCAATGATTTGAACAGACAAGAAGAGCTGGACTGCGTTTGATTTGGCATGTTTAAAAGTGAGTTTAATCCTTCCCTCCAAACTAAACTTCAAGCTGGCTACCCAATTTGAAACTGAAACCAGAGCAATATAAACATAAAACCAAGGATCATGTTTTTGAAATGCTGACACAAATGATACAACGTTTGTCTTATTGGTTGCTTCATTAAAACCAATGTGAAAAATCAATTAAAATGTGTGAGAGAGAATAATAAGCTCGGTTCTACTCAAAGTTTGTTGTTTCTATTCTATAATGATTACTAGTTTCTTTTTAGCTGTTCAGTGAATATGCTCTGGTAGGAAAAGAATTTATGTTCTTGTGCTGTCTTATTTTGATCCTACATTAGCATTCCTACCATCTATTATCCTATGCTTACCTTTGTTTTTATTTTCTGATCAATTTTAGGTATTTTTAAAACATTAATTTTTTAAAAATAAATTTCCTTGATGCCTTTTGTTTTTATTTCGAAGTCATTTCTGAACAGAGAGACAAAGCCATCTTTCCCTCTTCCCTTCATTGAACCTGCTCTTGTAACAATACAAAAAACATTGTTTTCTGCCATTGTAGGACTTGATTTTTAGGAAATATTATGCAATGAAACTCCTTTGGGAACTCCTTGATTTAAAAGACCTAGAATACTAATAATATGCGGCTTAAGGATGATGCTACTAAATTTTGTGTGATTTGGGTCAACACACAATAAATCTTCTGGAAACAGCTGAGGAGGTCTTTCCCCTTGTTACAGTCTTTGAGTCATTGTTTTGGCTTTAGTTGAATTTCAGAGTTATTTTGCAATAGTTTAGAATCATAAAGTACATATATGTCATCATTCCCTAAATAATCTACTGAATGATGTGAAATTTAGATGGTTTATGGGAAATTACCAAATTTTAGGCCAAAGGAGATTTTAGGAATCATCCAGTTCTAAAATATATTTTTATCAATGAATAAGCTAAAGTCCAGAAAGAGCTGACATTGTGCAAATCACTAACTAGATCAAACAAGGACTAGAATCCAGGTCTCCTGACACCTAGCCCATTGCCCATGAAAGTAGGGAAAAGAAGGGAATAAGCATTTATAGAATATTGACTGTGTACCAGGCACTGTGCTAAGCACTTTTTATAAATAATATCTCATTTTATTCTCACCAAAACTCTGGAAGGTAGATGCTGTTATCCTCATTTTACAGTTGAGGATTAAGTGACTTACTCAACTAATAAGTGTCAGAGCCTGGATTTTAATTCAAGTCTTCCTGATTCTAGACCTAGAGCTCCATCCATGACTCCACCAACTGCCTCATACTTTGGAGCAGACGAACCCCTCAGTAATTACTATATTATTCTCTTTCCTTGTTTTGAATTTATGTGACTATGGAAACAAACCACAAAAGTCTTTCAGGATTTTATATAGAACAGATTTTGAAATTATCTTTAATTTATTGAGAGACAGCATGGCATAACATATACAAAACTAATTCCCTGGTGAAGATACCTGAATTCAAGTTCAGCCTTACATAGTATTGGCTGTGTGATATTGTAACTTGTCAGTGAACCCAGCAACTCTTTATGTGGCAAAGCAGGTATAGGTCTGCTTTAATAGAAAGAGTTTCCTCCCTGAGAGTGCTTTATGTCAATGAAATCACAGCTTTGCATGAGCAAAAAAAAAAAAAAAAAAAAAAAAAAAAAAAAAGAAACTTACTAACATTAAACATAGTATATATTTTTATGATTCAAAGTTACTTCTGAAGAATTGGTGTTTGCTAATGGTAATTGAAAACATACTATTTGTTTTGTTATTGTTTATTGTTATTATTTTAAGCAGCTAAACATTTCAACAGTCACTTATATGTTCAAAAAGCACAAATTCCAAAAACTATCTTTTTACTTATTTTCAAATTAATACTTAATGTGAATACTAGATTTTTTAATGATTAAAGCTCTGTGTGTCTATCTGAGATAGAAATTGTGATTATTTATGATCTTGGATTTTTTGCCGGAACTTAAGCAGAGACCTGATGAGAAAACTATTTTTACCTTTTTGCTTTTCATAGTCCTCTTCCCCCTGGTTGTCATGGTAAAAAAGTATGGATATACATATACATACAAAAATCTTAGTAAAGCTTAAAATAGTACTAAGACTTTTAGAACACATTGTGTATGTATATGTATGTTTGTGTGTTTGTGTGTCTATATGTGTGTGTGTGTATGTGTATGTGTGTCACATAACACTTTATAATTTACAAAGCATTTTCCTCCTTTAAGATTAGAATTCGTGTATTCCAGATGGAGAAATTTAGGCCCAGAGAACTTAATGATTTGTCCAAGAGGTATATAGGTACATATGGGTTTAAGTCTATAATTTCCTCTATTTGTAGTACAGTTACATAAATGCATATGTTCACACATGGGTAGGTATATTTTAACCCAGAAATTGTAGGCCTCTAGTACTCCCATAGGGAAGAAGTGATTTATGACATGTCTTGTTATCATTTGCAGTATTGTTATTTGTTACTTTATGCAGTTAAAACTTTTAATTATGGTTATTTACATGAAGAAGGAAAGATATTGTCTATATTCTCTTTCTTTCACAAACATACACACACACACACACACACACACACACACACACACACACACACCCCCCAATCATTTCTGTCTTTGCCACAAAGTTCCTTAAACTGTGTCAACTGAACCAATGAAATTTGATTTTCATATAACGGTATGCTTTGAGCAAAGCCCCAGGCAAACCTGGGAAAAAAAACCTCTGTAAGGCAAACCTTTTTGAGCAATAAATAACCACCATTACCCTGACAGATGTGTCTCTGCAAGCCACAAATATGTGTACAAACCACATATACAACTTAGCAAGCTTTGGTTTCCTCACCTCTAAAATGGGGATATCAGAATATAAGATCTCTTCTGGTTGAAAAATCTGAATAAATAAGAGGAAATATTGACCCTAAGAATGTACTTTCAAAATTGAGAAAGCAGAGACTTATGAAACTAAGTTTTCAGACTCCACCAAATTTTAAACAGATTGATGTGATGGATTTTCTTAGCTACCACTTTTTCTTCATTTTCATCACTCTTCCTGGATTTTCTCTTTGTAGCTGAGGCTATAAAATGCTTAATTTAGATTTTTTTTTTTTTACTTATAATATTTGTTGGTGTGCTATCTTTCCAAGATCAAAGAAATTTTAGAATTATTTTTTGTATGTATCTTTCTTGTGTCATATAATAGTAAAGAAATTAGAAATCACCAACAATGAGAAGTCTACCCCACCCATCATTGGGTAAACAGAAGTTTTATGACATTCTGTACCCAAGTTTTAAGACCACTATTAAGGAATGAGGAAAAAAAATCAAGCTTTTTGTTTTTCAAAATATGATAGGCTGACTTGAATGTCTTTTAGGAGTGTGTTTTCAGCAAAAGGGTAATGGAAATATTGAACTTATAAGGTTGTTTTTAAAAAATCCTCTCAACGTTTTTGTCAAGGAGCAGATCCCTATTCCATTCATTAACTTGATTCTCTTGATCTTAGTTTCACATAAATGTCAGATAAAACATGCTGCTTCCTGTAATCAGATTATCAGTACCTGCAGTGGGTTCATGATAAAACTTGCTACTGAAAATCTTACTGGTCATTCTTTCCAAGATAAAAGTATTTTAATTTCAGGATATAATTACTGAGTGATTGGAACTTTTCAAACATTTTAATACAAAGATACTACCACGTGACAGAATATGACTCAGTTTAAGAGTACTCACTGAAGCCAATCTTAATAGTGAGATTACATGATTTTACATATAAGAGTTAACATATATGTAGTACTTACCATGTGCCAGGTACTGTGCTGTTTTACAATTATTATCTTATTTGATTTTCACAACAATTTTAAGAAGTAGGGGCTATTTTATTGTTTAGTCATTTCAGTCATACCTGATTCTTCATAACCCATTTGGAGTTTTCTTGACAAAGATACTGGTATGGTTTGCCCTTTCCTTCTCCAGATCATTTTACGGATGAGAAAACTGAGGCAAACAAGGTTTAGTAATTTTCCCAGAGTAACATTGCTAATAATTGAGAACTCAGGAAGATGAGTCTTACTGATTCCAGGCTCTATTCACGGCACTACCTAGCTATATACAGTTTTAATAACCTGACTATACTAATGGGGACACAGAGACCCATAGTGACTTTGAATACCATCTCTTCTACTCACCTGTAGGACTGCTGTAAAATCTCATCATCTTTCTGTACTTCTTTTTCTTCATGTCTAAAGACATGAAGTTCCTCCTACCACTAAATCTTTAGATTTGTGATCCTACTCTAACATAAAACTATGAAAAAAAATTGTCTTTTAGTATTGTCATGTTTTTCAATGTTTAGAATATTCATGAATTTTTCTGCAAAAAATAAAAAATTCCTATTCATTTTGTTTCAGGTTATTTCAAGAATGTGGAATGGTGGTTAATTTGGCCATAATTATACTATTCTCTTTGTCTTTATTAAACAGATAAAGAATATTCAACAGTTATGGTCCAGATACTAAGTGCTAAACATTGGGAATACAAATACAAACAAAAAAGACAGTTCCCGACCTCAAGAAGTTATTACATTCTAGATTAGTAAAGTTAATTAGAAATTAGATTAAAATTAATTAATGGGAAATGGAAAAGAAGGGGAGGTGAAGACAGGGTACCTGTAGGAATAATGTTGCTGGAGAGGAGGCAAAGTCCAGAAAGTTAGGTTAGTGCTAAGTAATTTCTCTTCCAACTATTTTCAGTTTCATGACCTCAAAACATCTGTTCCATCTTTTAATAACTTAAATCCCATTTTATTTCATTCAGTTGTTTGATACTATTTTGAATGACATTATTGAATTTTTTGTGAATCTTTGAATTAAGAGATTTGCTCAAAATTGCCCAATTGCCCAAACCTTTTCTTCCTGTAGTCTTAAAATCTAAAAAAAGTTATCACTATTTTAAAGCTTTCCTTTTGGAGATAGGTGAATAGGAATATAAATGGGGGACAGAGGATACATTTGCCATGAGAAATAAATAATTCCTAAACTTCTTTGGCTGAAGAACACTTTTAAGTATTTAAGGATGCATTGGCATTAGGGTACCTCACACTTAGGGGATTTTTAACCCAAATTTCAGGGCCCTTTCTCAATTGTTAAAAAAAAAAAAAAAATGTGCTTACTAAGCTAATGTGGAGGCAAGGTTGCCAATCCCCTAGGGTAAGTTGAAGGACTAGGAGAAAGGAGGAGAAAAGGCTTTTTTTTTTTTTTTTTTTTTTTTTTTAATCCAGTGCTTGAATTTTAAGCTTTCACTTGCCTTCTCAGAGAACTTCTGATCCTGCCATTGTGTGTGTGGGTGTGCATGTGTGCGTTCCCACGCATGTGCGTGTTCCCACGCATGTGTGCACGTGTGTGCCTTTTAGAGAAAAGCAAGGTATAATGAGCTAAAGACTAGAGGATGAATAAAGGACTTTTTAAGTACGTAGAATTTTTTACATTTTGTTTTTCAAGAGAGGATCTGGTAGATATGGCCAAAGAAAGGAAATAAACATCTTAAGATTTTGAACAATGGAGATTAAAAAAAAAAAAAACAAACATGTTTTGAGTTATCACCAAGAGTAGATACTAGAGTTACTTCAATATTTCAAGTGATATGTAAGCTCAAGGATGGAGAGATTCCCTACATGACAAGGTATGCATTGTCCTGATAATGTAGGTGTTTGTTTTTTCATTGAACTTTATAGCCTCTACCCAAGCAATTAGAGGCCTTTCTCCAGGTTAGGGCTTCTGAACCTCCTTTGGTCTCATGCACTCCTCTAACACTTTAAAAAGCCTATGGATCTCTTCTCAGAATAATGCATGTTAAAATGTAAAGAAACCAATTATATTGAATAAAGATATAATTTTCTCTCATCAAAGTTCACAGACCTTTTGAAATCTATCCATCAGTGGGCCCTAGATTAGTAATATCTTTTCTAGTCTTTATTTAATATTTAAGGGATATCCATGTAGCACTTGGGATATGTGTTATCCTTCAGTCTTGCTACTTGACTGACTCCTTTTCTTGATCATACAATTCCACAGTGATGCCTTCATTACTCTTTTGCTATTGTCATCACTGGATATAGTGATGCTTGTTTGACCCAACATTTGTCTCTTCACTCATCTCTGTCACCAACCATTTTGCTTATGTATATATTGTGGTGGTCTAAAATTCTCAATCCCATGCCTTTATTCCAAAGATATTTGTATTAAAAAGAGGAGTCTTTGAACTGGGCAATACTTGGGATCATTAATTTGGGCAATTTCTCTAGTGCAGTTCAGCTCCATCTTTCCTTCTTTGTCCAAGTCTGGCCCAGGCTTAGCCCAGGCTTATTCTTCATCTACAGAACTTGTCCCAGATTTATGTTTTTGATATCAGTACTCAATGAACTGGCTATCTAAATGATTGCTTAATAACATTAAGCAAAACTAGAATTAATCCCACGATTATAGCTGGTTTAGTAAAGAGGACTTTTCCCCAGTGCTCTCAGATTTTAAAAGATTTGAGAGCATTTTCAGGCCTTCAGGCACTTTGAAACCACTGAGTTTAGCACTTAGTTAACTAGAGGTTCCCAACCTAGGGCCCTTTGATGGATAGATTTCTAGAAGGTCTGAACTTTTATGAGAAAAATTTATATCTTTTTTAATTAATAAAGTTAAACTTCTTCCCCCTATTGAGATGGGCTCTTTTAGTTTGCTCTGTTCACCTTCCTCCAAACTGATTTATGGATTCTTTAATTGCTAGTGATTAGTTATAATTATTCTGATTATTCTATAGATGGTCACCTAGATGACACAGAGGATAGAGTACTGGCCCTGGAGTTAGAAAGATTTATTTTCCTGAATTCAAATCAGGCCTCAGACCTTTTAGTTGTGTGACCCTGGGTAAGTCACTTAACACTGCTTGTCTCAATTCCTCATCTATAAGATGATTTGGAGAAGGAAATCAAAAACCACTCCTGTATGTTTTCCAAGAAAATTTAAATTGGGTCACAAAGAATTGGACCCAACTGAAATGACTGAACAGCAAATTCCATACACAAAACAAATAAGCAGGTTTATAGGACAGATTTTAAAAAACTGTAGTTTAGAAGACAGGTTCAAAATGAAGAATGATTACATCTGGTTTCCACTGTCCACTGTCTTTGCTTTGGAGCCCAGAATATTCTCTCCTAAACTTCTCTTTCCTGTTCTTCACCCCATAAATACAGTTGAAAATTTTGGGGCAGTGGCTAAATGGCTACATATATATGAGTGGTAAGAGCCAATAACACTTATTTCAAGTTCCATTTTCTTGTATATTAATAGAAAGTCCTCTCTGAACAGCTTCACCAATTGCCATGGTGGAGGGGGTCTTGGAGGAAAACAAGATTTAGCAGAAAAGATGGGTTTTAGGGTTGGAGAACTGGATGTTAGTGCCTAGTTCTTCCATTTGTCATCTTATAACACTGGAAAAGTTCTTTCAGAATCTATTTTTCCTATAAAATGAAGGTGAAGGCAAAGAAGGCAAAGGTTCCTTGCAATTCTAACTAATAAGAAATTTCCTCAGAAAGCTTTCCCAATCCTTGGCTATATACCGAGGCAAGGTAGTCAATTAGGTCTTTTCTTTATTCCTGTATGACTGGACTAAAATCTGACCCACCAATTAGTCTACTTTGATTAAGTAAAGGGATAAGTTCCTTTTCAGTTTGGGCCCAAATCCCTTTGACATCATTTCCCCTTTTGAGGATGTGTGAGCATATATTAGCATTATCCCATAAGCCCCTTTGCCTTACATTAAGAGAATAAATTTTTTTTTTCTCTTAGATGATAGTGATAGATAGCCCTCTATCACTTGTATTTAAATACAAACCTTCCAACTCCTAGTCTTCAATTGTCCCCAGTCCACAATAATTTGGACAAAAGGTGAATTTTTTGTTATACAGCTCAAGATGTGGCAAACACCTTACCTACTACTTCTGGGGCCCCTCTATACACCTTTTACTCCTTTTTCTTTTCCACTATCCTTTCTCTCTCATTCTATTTTCTGTTTTTCTATGCATAATTTTATGTGTTGTTGTTTTTTTTTCCCTGCTGCTTCATCTTCCCTCTCCAATTAAATTTATTTCTTTTTCCTTCCCTCATTCCTCAAATTCTCATAGAAGAGGATGGGACTTTAGAGAGTACAACTAATTTAACCCTTAATTTCCCACATGAGGCAAACTAAGGACCAGAGAAGAGACCTCTTCTATTCCTTTTTCTTTCCCTTCCTTAAGTGTAAAGAAAAATTGACACATATTTAACTATAGTTATTATTGTTGTATAGTTTTATGAAACTTGCTAAAATATTTAAATTAGGGTTAATTTAACCTTTGTTGAGTCTCTATCTTAGGGGGAAAAAAGACACAAAAACTCATGTAAATTAAGTTTCTTTTTATTTCCTTGTAATCTTTGATTAAACCCTGTTCTCCCTTCTGGATTTGTGGTTACAAATAAGAAAAAAGTGTACCACCCTAAGCAGAAGAAATTTTCAGTTTCACTTTTTTAGGATAGTTGGAGGTAAGAAAATTGTGCTAGCAGAAACTGAGACTAAGAATGATGGTGGGCTTGGAATAGAAATTAGAATATCTGAAGAATATCTGGGCAGTATGTATTAAAAAGTAAGAAATATTGCACCAAATTTGTTTGGAAATTTCAAAAGAAAATCAGGAAATATCAAAGGAGAAGGAAGAGGAAGAAAATGAAGTGAATTGGGGGCTAGAATATGCTTATGAGGATTTTTACAACTACAGCCTAAAGAATCACATGACTTCCTGCTTTAAGTGTTTTTTTCGTTTTGCTTTCTTTCTTTTGTTCTTTATTTTTTTTATTTTTTATTTTTTTTGGAAGAAGGGGTTTTTTGTTTAATGTTCGGTATTCATTTCAACTTTGTAGAGTTTAGAAAAAATTCAAAACAGCTTTTTGGATAAAAATGGTCAGCATTATTTTCTATTCTGGTTGAAAATCTTACATGTCACATTTACTTTAAATCATAAAAGCAATGTCTCCTAGTGCTAGGAGGAAAGTGGCTGTCAGGAAAGATCTGTGTTCAAGTCTACCACTGTGACACCTTGGACAAACAACTTAATTGAGAAATTAAGACAACAGTTCTAAATCTGGAGTCTATGAACTTACTTATTATTTTGAAGATGGTATTTTAATATAATTGATTTCCTGTGTAATTTTTAAATCCTGAAGTGTTATGGTATTGTAGATAGAGTTTTGGACTTGGAGCTGGGAAAATCCGGGTTCAAATCCTATTTTAGGATGTTAACATGTGACCAAGTACAAATCCCCTTAACTACTTTTTTTGAGCCTCAGTTGACTCTCAATGATCTTTATATCTCCTTCTACTTCTAAAATCTAGGATTTTCTTAAGTATTCATTATTTCTGCTATTATTTGAACTTGTTATCCTTTGTTATTAACTACTAAACAGGCTTTCACTTTTTAAATTAAAATGCTTAAACGTTTGTGAGAACTATGAATAAAAATCATCACTGGGATGCTTAATAATGGGACTTTTCTGTTTTTTGGTCAGTCTGAAACAGGATGAAATTAGAGAAGATAATTATTTTTTCCTAATTATTTTTATTAGTTTATTCTGGTAGCTGTAGTGAAACTGAGTAGAAAGTTTACATCATAAGGCTTTTATTTCCTTCAGAGGAGGACTTCAAGGATCATTTTGTTCATATCATCACTTTACAGATGAGAGTCTTGAGGCCCAGAGAAAGGAAGTAATTTGTTGCAAAATATCACAACTTTTCATACACATTATTTTGTCAAACCATTCCTTTTTGTTTTGATTTGGAACTATTACTATTAGTACCATTTAAAGATTTAACAACTAAGAAATATTTAAAGGAAGAAATAGATGAGATGTCTTTATACTTAATAAAAGTTATTTCAGATATATGGTACCCAGCAGATCCAGCTTTCTTCCAAACACTATAATTCCATAAAATATACTGCAAAGCCTATCAACAATTCTCATTAATACCTGGCCTGAATGATTGCTTTGGTTTAGACCCCAAAGCTCTGAGAGATTGTCTCCAGAAAAAAACAAAAAACTTTGGCAATTTAATACAATTGGGGTGGGTGTGATGGAAAAGAAAATGGGAGTCAGAATACTGAGAATAGTTTTGTTTATAAATGTTTCATAATAAAAAAAAAAACATTAACTTGATCTTTACAACTCTATGCATGTAAGTATCGGTATCCCCATTTTACAGATAGGAAAACTGAGACTCAGAGATCATGTTTTTCAAAATCTTAGGATAAAAAAAAAATTAGTAATTAGCAAAATAGGTTCTGGCCTTCTGACTCCCAAGTTCACTTAGCATCATAGGATTTAGAACTAAAAAAGACCTTAGGGATGATTTGGCAGCTAGGAGACTAGATTCTAGTCTGATAATCTCATTTTATATTTAAGGAAATGGGGGTCTAGACAAGTAAATACAAAGTGACTGAATAGACTCAAACTCAGGTCTTCCGAATGCAAATCAGTATTTTTTCCATTTTATGCTACTTATTCTTTCTAATCATATTTTATATTGAATTCCAGCTCATCCACTGAAGTTCAATATTTTTATCAGTGGCTTGGATAAAGAAATAAATATCATGCTTATTAAATTCACAGATGATACAAAGACAGGAAATGTAGATAACATTGAATGACTTCATCAGGAACTGATATCACAGCAAGCTACACAATTACCTAAATCATTGATTTATTTGTTGTCCAAAGAAATTTGTATTTTGTTATTTCCCTGAATCTGTGCTCTTATTAATACAAATGTCCATCTCCACTTCTGCCATGAAAATCTCCTAACCATAATTTTCCTCAATCTTTGCAATTTTTATACTTGTCCTGTTAATCTTCTAAAGGAGTCCATTCAACATTTGCACATTTCCTATTTAATTATCATGCTTTATCATTGTATTATAATTATTTGTCTACATGTTATATATACTGTTATTTTGTGAACTGTAGGGCAGGGATCATTCTTTTAAAAAATTCCTCTAGTACCTAGAAAACTGTGCTCTGTACCTGTAGCTCTGTACTCTAATATCTAGAACTAGTGCCTGCAAGCCTAAGGGGTTAATCAATGTTTATTGAAGTGAAAATGTCAATAAAATGAGAGGAGTTGAAGTGATATGAACAGTGCTTTATTTTGCTTTTTAAAAAATCATTTCTGTATCTTCAAATGTGTTTTATGGAAATCAAAAATCACAGTAACCTGTTTATAAACGGGGAAAAAAAGAAACAACATTTACTTTTCATAATTGGGAAAAGGTGATATGTTATGATGCTCAAGGTGAGGGGTAAGATAGAGTAAATATGATGTTATATATGCTATATTATCTGTGATAAGGAACTACGGATTCCATTTAAACTCTTCTGTGCTACTGGAAAATCCATATTAATTTTAAAATGGAATTATTGGCTCATGTTTATTTACTTTCAAGTAGAATATAGAAGATAGTTTAAAGAAAAATAAGATCAACTCATTATAACTTAAGACAAATGCCATGCCATGTGAAAACACAATGTTTCCACCTTCCTCTATAAGATTACGTTGTCATTAAAGAGTAGTTGGAATATTAAAAATCTGAGTATTATAGCACTTTTTTTTTCTTTGAATCTTTATAAATTACAGAAAAGAATAGATGACAGCAGAATGTAGGAAATGCCACCTGAACCCAAACTCTAGAATTGCTATTTTAAAATGTAATATAGGGGGCAGCTAGGTGGCACTGTGGATAGGACACCAGCCTTGAATTCAGGAGGACCCAAGTTCAAATTTGGTCTCAGACACTTAACACTTCCTAGCTGTGTGACCCTGGGCAAATCACTTAGCCCCAGCCTCAGGGGGGGGGGGAATTTTAATATAATAGCTATCTTTTATTTTAGAGAGGATAAATACAATGATAGTGAAAAGCTCTTGTGAGTAAGAGTATTTGTGGAAAATGAGGACTTAGCAATGTGTATAACCAAGCTATTTGTGTTTCTAGGAATGAGAAGTGAATTGGCTTTAACACCTGTCACTTTGGTTTCTTTTTACTTGCTACCCTTAATGTTAATTCAGCCTTAATGCCTGCTGAGTGCCTCAAAATATAATTTTAAACTAGCTGTGGTCAAGACTAATAATGAAAGGTTATCCATGTGAACTGATGCTGAGTGAAATGAGCAGAACCAGAAGATCACTATACACTTCAACAAAAATACTGTATGAGGATGTATTCTGATGGAAGTGGATGTCTTCAACATAAAGAAGATCCAACTCACTTCCAGCTGATCAATGATGGACAGAATTAACTACACCCAGAGGAGGAACACTGGGAAGTGAATGTAAATTGTTAGCACTACTGTCTATCTACCCAGGTTACTTATACCTTTGGAATCTAATACTTAATGTATTGGATTTACACACATATATTGTATCTAAGCTATACTGTAACACATGTAAAATGTATGGGATTGCCTGTATCTAGAGGAGGGAGTTGAGGGAGGGAGGGGAAAATCCAGAAAAATGAATACAAGGGATAATAGTATTAAAAAAAATTACTCATGCATATATACTGTCAAAAAAATTTATAATTATAAAATTAATATAAAAAAAGAGAAAAAAAAGAAGACTATATGACCATCAATTCTGATGACATGGCTCTCTTCATTAATGAGAGGATCCAAACCAGTTCCATTTGCTCAATGATGAGGAGAGCCATCTACATTCAGAGGGAGGCCTGTAGGAACAGAATGTGGATCACAACATAGCATTCTCACTCTGTCTTATTATTTGCTTGCATTTTGTTTTCTTTCTCAGTTTTTCTTCCTTCTTGATCTTATTTTTCTTGTGTAACAAGATAACTATATAAATATGTATACATATACTGGGTTTAAAAAAAAAAAAAAAAGAAAGGTTATGCATGAGAGTAGTATCCAACAGTTCAAGGAACACCAAAAATATTTAGCTTTTCACTTAGGCTTTGCTTAGGCAGAATGGTATAGACATGTCAAACATATAACATGCATTAATATTCCTGAAGGCAGCTGGAAACAGATAAAAATGCAATTGGAAATTATTTAACAAAATGAGTAAAAATACAATAAAACATATATTACATTGTATTTTTAAATGAAGTTAATATGTGGCCTACAGAGATCCTCACAAATAAAATTCAATGAAAGTGGACTGAGAGTATCATGTTGATAGGACATGAACTTGATAATAAAGGACTCAATGGTTTGTCTCAATTTAAACTAAAGATCTTGAGATGAGAACTCAGTTTCATTTTATAAGATTAAAACAAAAAATAAAGCAGAGTAGATAGGGAAGTAATATAGTTGGTTATATGCTTGATGATGCCATAGGGTGATGACAACATGATTGGTTGTATAGCTTAAGGCATGGAGAACAATGTTTAGTTGGAATTTGGGAATGAGACTCTAGCAAGAATCTCCCCTTCCCTCCTGTGACTTAGAATGGTTTATTGTTTGAGTTTACCTACAACATTAAAGATAGTGGCCAGGCTTTTTTGTTTAGATACCAGTTCATTACCTGACCCTAATAAATAAATAAGCATTGATACAGGCCAGGAAATAGCTTTACACACATAAAAGTGGACTAACTATAAATAAACCCTGACTCTGGAATGTAATTCTTTAACCTGATACTTTGGATTACAGTTCAGAAAAATTTCAGTTTGTCTTTCACTTTTCTTCTATAGAGCAAAATCTGTATTTATGCATTTCTTTCTATCACATTCACAGATTACAAATGGTAGCTCAGGGACCATGCAGGAGACTCTATGCTTGAGTAAAAATCTCTACAAGATGAGAATATCATGAGAATACCTACATGAAAACACCATGGAGGATATTATAAAGTGATAAAACTAAATTTTTTGGAATCTTGGAATGTTACAGTTGTGTTTCGGAATCATTTGATTTCCCCTTATTTTGCCCATATGGAAAGACTTAGAAGTATCAAGGGACTTATTATCACATATTAAGATTGTGATAGAAACAGATAAGAGTTGGGGCAGCTAGGTGGCGCAGTGGATAGAGCACCAGCCCTGAATTCAGGAAGACCAGAGTTCAAATCTAGTCTCAGACACTTAACACTTCCTAGCTGTGTGACCCTGGGCAAGTCACTTAACCCCAGCCTCAGGAAAAAAAAAAAAAAACAAAAAACAGAGTTTACTGCATCAGTCTCCACATTGTCATTCTCTGAAATGGATAAATTATTCCTATAGCAGTCTCCTAATCTACCATTCTATTAACTCTATTAAAATTTTAAAAAAGGAAATAAGACTGACATAGTATAAATTTTTAGTGAACTATGTTCCTTCCTGATACATGAAAATCATATTTCCATTTCTAAATAATCACATATCACCTGTTAATAACATGTTCTCTGATTTTTGCAGGGATTAATGTCATACTTATAATCAAATAATAAATGAAATTGACTTTGGGATATTAAATTTTTTCTTGAACTTGTATTCTTTCTTTTCCAAAAATTAAGATGATTATATGTATATTTTCTACCAGTCTCAGTTCTGTGATGATGTCTTACAACAACCCAAACAGAAATACCTACAGATATCCAACATTTGCTTTTATATTTTTAAAATAGATTTTAAAATAAATTTTTTTTAAATATCTGAAAGACTCTTTTTAGTATGGTTATAGTAATGCTTTTATTGATAGAATATTTTCACACAATAGGCAAATGATATAAATGTGAAGTTATGAAATTGTCTGATGTTTTTCACTGTGAAGTTTTTAAAAACTATTTGTTTCAAATATTTATTGATGTCAGAAGAGAAGGTATTTGGAGGTGAACATTCTATATAAAAACTATTAAGAAAAAACACCAATAAATGCCAGGTGTTGTTTTTTTTTTTTTTCCTGATCTTAAAAAACTTTAATTTTTCTCCTCTCTATACATGAATAGTAAATGTGTCATTTTAAAAACATAGAATAAAACCTCTCTAATTCAGACTAATTGCCACAGTAGCCTGAGTTACAGTTAGAGGAAGTGTGGTTTTATTATCTTTAGTTATATGGAGTAATTGTAATTAGCTTACTAAATTATAGCTTACTAAATGCTGTGAAGAAATGGATATATAAGAATGTTTTGTAATTAGGTAATTAAATCTTACAAGTAAATGAACACTTTTAAATGTTTGCAGGGGTGGGGAATTCTTTTAGCTAATTTTAAAACCTCCCAGAAATCTTGTTTCTGCACTCAGTTTGTTTAGCCAGCCCTTTGTTGGTCATTAGTCTGAAAGTAAACCAGCTTGTACAATACAATGAATTTTACATATCTACAATCAAAATTAATATGGATTTTGTTGTTCTTGTATCATTTGCTTATTACTGAATCAGATGGAATAGAGGAAATTATTATGTAACTAACTGGAAGAAAGAGCCCATCCTTATTCCAAAGGATTCTTCCTCATTTTGACTTTAGCCAGTTCCATGATCCTGTTATTTTAAGTGTGATACATTATCCCTTCTAGAATAACATGGTCTGTACATAATAAAATAAAATGCAAAATATTATTATTTTATATGTAAACTTCAGCATGTTTAAAATTAGTTGGCAGATGCGAGCTTTAATTAAACCATATATTTTTTAAAGGTAGTAGGGGTAAAGGATTTTAAAGTATTTTTTAAAAAGAAATTATATTACCATTTTAGGATTGCATTTTAAAAGTTATGAATTTGCTTGACAAGTATATAATCCAACCAAGTCAGCTTTAAATCCCCAGTCATGGGGTGATAGACATCAAAGTTCTTGTTTAATATGTTTATCAGGGAGAGCATGTGGTATGAAGTTTGTTTGACATTTCTGATGATAGTACTTCCAGTGCCTGAATCTACCCCATACAATTTTGAAGCTTATAATCTTGCTGACCTTAAGAATAGTAAAGCAATGAATATGCTCCCTAAATGGTTCTGAATGGATAACTGAAGAAAGGAAGAAACAAAGAGAGGGAAAAGTCCTTGCTCTTTCCCTGATTGAGACTACAAAGCTGTATTTTATCTGCTTTTTAAAAAAAATATTTTTTATGAAATACTCTATGAATACAAGCTATTATTAGTGTGGCTGTTATGTGAGACTATTTTGTCCTCAAAGTATAATTCCTCATCTCATTGGATTATGCCTTTGTGTGTATGAATCTATGTATGTATATATATATATATATATATATATATATATATATATATATATACATATATATACACACAAGTGTGTATGTATATATGTATATATTTTATTTGTATATGTGTAATGTAATTATATAAACATACATACAAGGGTATATGTATGTATTTGTGCATGTTATATGTATAATATAATTATATACCTATACATACACATTTATTTACATAAAATACTTAGAAGGATATGCATGTATGTGTGTTATCATATATATGCAATGCAATTATACATAATGCACACACATGTACACATACACGATAGAAAGATGGAATTAAAGCCCTTTACAGCTACCAAAGTAGGGTATTTGGGTTCTAGACAGGTCAGATAAGGATAAACAAATGGGTGGGTAGAATTCCTTTGATTTAAGGGGCTTCATTTAGTGGACTCATTAATTCATAATAGCCATTTCTCTCTGCATGTTCCCCTCCTATCACTGAGCAAAGGAGCCAAGTCTAACCAGATGTACCCATTGTTGTTATTACTACTGCTGCTGTTGTCATTGTTGTTAAGTTGCATATTGAGCATTATATAAAGACCAATACTACTGCTCATCTTTCCTATTTGGGCTAAGTGTGGAGAAACCATTTGAATCTTAGTTGTTGGTGTATTTTCTTATTTTTTTTTTGCTTTAATTTTTTTTATTAATTTTTATAATTATAACATTTTCTTTGGCAGTACATATGCATAGGTAATTTTTTTTTTTTTTAACAACATTATCCCTTGTACTCCCTTCTGTTCCGAGTTTTTCCCCTCCTTCCCTCCACCGCCTCCCCTAGATGGCAGGCATTCCCATACATATTAAATATCTTATAGTATATCCTAGGTACAATATATATGTGCAGAACCGAATTTTGTTGTTGTTGTTGTTGCAAAGGAAGGATTGTATTCACAAGGTAAAAATAATCTGGGAAGAGAAACAAAATAAAACAAAAC
Organism: Sminthopsis crassicaudata; assembly: GCF_048593235.1. Lineage (NCBI taxonomy): Eukaryota > Metazoa > Chordata > Mammalia > Dasyuromorphia > Dasyuridae > Sminthopsis > Sminthopsis crassicaudata. The sequence goes on along the minus strand of NC_133617.1, from coordinate 328,625,745 downwards.
AAAAAAACAATGCTCACAGTTTACACTCATTTCCCAGTGTTCCTTTTCTGGATGTAGCTGATTCTGTCCATCATTGATGAATTGGAATTCGATTAGCTCTTTTCTATGTTGAAGATATCCACTTCCATCAGAATATATCCTCATACAGTATCATTGTTGAAATGTATAGTGATCCCCTAGTTCTGCTTGTTTCACTCAGCATCAGTTGATGTAAGTCTCTCCAAGCCTCTCTGTATTCCTCCAGTTAGTCATTTCTTACCTTACAGAACAATAATATTCCATAACATTCACATACCATAATTTACCCAACCATTCTCCAATTGATGGACATCCATTCATTTTCTAGCTTCTAGCCACTATGAAAAGGGCTGCCACAAACATTTTGGCACATACAGGTCCCTTTCCCTTCTTTAGTATTTCCTTGGGATATAAGCCCAGTAGTAGTAGGGCTGGGTCAAAGGGTATGCACATTTTGATAACTTTGGGGGCATAATTCCAGATTGTTCTCCAGAATGATTGGATTCTTTCACAACTCCACCAACAATGCATCAGTGTCCCAGTTTTCCAGTTATTTATTTTTCCAGTTATTTATATTTTATTTTTTTGACAAAAATACTAGAGTAGTTTTTCATTTCCTTCTCTATTTTACAGATGAGGAAACTGAAGCAAAGTTAAGTGACTTGCTCAAGGTCATTACCAGTAGTAAGTGTCTGAGACCAGATTTCAACTCACAAAAATGAATCTTTCTGACTTCAGGCACAGTACTGCATCTAATGTTCCTCCTAGTAATTACTATATTATGAAAGAGAAGTTTATGGTCTCTTGAAAAAATGAAACAAAAACTAAGTCATATATTTCTATTTATCCACCCATTCATCTATTATTTAATTGTAGGTGACCATAAAATTCAACCTTGGACAGCAGTTACAAACCAAGCTTTAGATGTCGCATGGAGAACAGTAAAGGGACCAGTGATATTGGGCATATCATTTCTCGCCGCCACCCTCTGCTACTTCAGAAGTCTATTTTTATATTTAGGATATCGGTTAAAATGGTATGTTCTTTTGCTATTTTATATATTTTTAAATGCCTTTTTTTTAAATCAAATACTTTTTATAAATCACCATCTGACACTTTTTTTTTTTTAAACATTTCAGGTGGAGTGGATACCTGCAGAGAAAATTCAAAAGTAAATATTCTTTTCACAGTTCTACTGTTCCTGTTATGGAAGGGAAAGGAGGGGGAAGTTGAGGGAAGAAGAAAAGGAAAATTAATAGCTTTTTATGTTCAATTTGGTTTAGAAAACCTCAGTGTGGAGGCAGAAGTTGATCTCCTTGGTTATTGTGCAAGAGAATGGAAAGGAGAAACAAGCCGAGCCAAGCTGATGAGGAAGGTATCGCTATTTTTAAAAGCAGGGAAGAAACAAACTCTATCCAACTTTATTTATTGTCAAGTCCAATGATTTCTAAAGAGTACTTAAAATACCTGCTATTTTGTTCATTAAAATTCCTTGAGTCATTTGTTGTCAATTCATTCTAACATATTCTACTGCAGCTACTACTTGGTATGTTTGCTGTTAAGAATAATCCATTTAAATTAGGTTCCATAATTAAAGAAATTTCAGTGTTAACAGATGTTTGCTAAATTCATTATAATTCAGTGGACATTTATTAAATACCTACTAAATGTTAAGGATACAGAGGCAAAACAAAACAGTCCCTGCCTTCTAGGAAATTACATTGGACAAGGGAAGTGATATAATACACATAAGCAGAGAAATACATACAAAGTAAGAAGAGAGAAAAAGTTTGAAGTGATCTAGAAAAGCCTCATTTAAGTAGGAGCATTCAAAGTCTACTTGGAAGAAAATTAGGGATTCTGTAAGGTAGGAATGAGAAGGAAGTGCATCCCAGGTCTAGTGACCAGTTGGGCAGAAGTGGAAAGTTGGGAGATGGAAAGTCATAGTACAGGGAGAAGTTAATATTAGATATTTACTGAGTAAATATTATAACCCCCTTCCTTATTCTAGTAGGACTATAAGATTGTTGCAGTGATTCTTTCATTTTTATCTTCCTATTTTTAACTTCTATTACACATAGCTAATAGGTCCTAAATAAATGCAATTTCATTGAATCTAGTTAAATTTCTGAGCCCTTAAACTGAGCCTCTTTCATTTTTTGGGTAGGTGCTAGAGAATATGGATATAATTTTTAATACAAAGTCATTGTATACAAAGAATCTTAGCTGTTGGGTTTTTGTAAATGAAGCAATTTTTTATAATTTCTGAAACTGAGATGAGAAAAAAGCCTTTTGTTTTTACTTTTTATAAAGTAAAACCTTTTGGTCTATGTTCTGTTTGAAATATATATAATGTGTAGTGACTATAGGTCCTTTGGTAAGAGAAATTGAAGTAAGGGGGATAAATGTTCAAGTGGTTACAATGGTAGCCTATAACCAAACAGATTTTTCAGTAGATATAAGAGAATGAAGCACTTGAGCATTTTGGCTAAAATCTGTCCTACTGACCAGTGAAGCTTTAGAAAATATGTTTTCCTTCCAAAAATTGGCATAATTAACACCCAGAAATGATCCTCTTCTTCCAACCAGGCAAAGCAATTCAGTGTATTATTAGCATCTATGTATAGGGGTCTCCTTATCTCATAATGAATATGGAAGTCATGGTAAATAAACATTTTAGCAAAATTAGTTAGACGCCATTACTAGCCCAATGAAATATAGAGTATAGTGAGTGGGCTTTTTAAAATCAGGGCAGAGAGAATTGTCTGAAGAGATTTTAAACCTCTTCTTAACATTTTCTTTTTTACCTCCCAAATTAATTTTCATTCCAGTTGTTTCATTTCCTTTTTCGTATTAGGTCAAATCACTTTGTAACATTGGTATTTATGGTACTGTGCTTACCTGCTTTTGCTCTAAATGTTTCCCTAATTTCTCCTTTTGTTTTTAACATAGAGGCAACTGTACCTTGGTTCTCAGTATTATATATAGATTATACTTCATGGTCCCTGCTGTATACTTTCTTTCTAATATTACATGATATGGAATCTGTGAAAATGGATCTGGAGTCAAGAAAACTCAAGATTTCAAATCTAGCCTCAAATATTGTGTGACCCTGGGCAAGCCATTTAACTATTTTCCTCAGTTTCTTTATCTGTAAAAATAAGCTGAAGAAAGAAATGACAAACTCCTTCAGTTTTTTTCACCAAGATAATCCCAAATGTGGTCAAGAAGAGTCAGACACAGCTGAACAAAAATAATATCCCTTTACATTGAAATATGAAACAATACAAATGTGAAATAATAGCTTGGCTTTTAGAAGATGGTTTTCTATTTCTATTTGGACCTCCACAGTTAAATTTAACTATATTTCCTTTCTTTAGATTTTTCTCCTTCAGAATTACAAAAATATATCTTTTTCCTAATAGGCTTATGAGGAACTCTTTTGGCGTCATCATATTAAATGTATTCGGCAAGTCAAAGGAGATAATTATGATGCATTAAGATCAGTCCTATTTCAGATACTCAGCCAGGGCCTCTCTCTTCCATCCTGGATGAAAGAAAAAGACATTGTAAAGGTAGGATATCATGTTTTAAGTCAAAATACTTCTACTATAGTCCTTTGTGAAATGAAATTTTGTAGCGCAAACACCTTCAACTACCATATTTTTTATAAAAAATGATCAGAGAGATTCTACTTAATCCATTTGCTGGGCTGTTACATAAAACTATATTCAAACTATTCTAGAAAGATCTTGCTTGGGCTTTTCTTTAAAGTCCATAATTAGACAGTTGATTGATTTTATATGTGGTTTCTTTCACACACATATACATATACCCTCTATTTCTCATAACCCTTATAGTGGCAAATTTTTTCTAAATTCTTCTTAGTGAGAACCCATTTTAAAAGTGTTCCTTTTTCTAGTACCTATTTGTTTTGCTGAACTAAAATTAAGATGTTTAAGGATAGAGAAGATGTGAGAAGAAGCATAGCATCATGTCTTTAAAGTTACTCATTTAAAATCACTGTTTATTTTAAAATTGCTTGGCTAAGATGAATCATTCCCTAAGCATATGCCTTTTATTAAAGCTATTTTAATAAAAGGAACTCCATCTGTCATCTATATATTTTTTTGTTTGTTATATTTGAACTGTTAGAACTTGTAAAATTTTTAAATAAGAATATCTTGTACAGAATTATAAAAAGTTGTTTAGTTTTTTTAAAAAATAATGTTCTACCTACATCTTTGAATTACAGCCAGTTATTTAATTTGGCTAATTATAGTTGGATATAATCATTTCTATTTGTATTTGTTGTGTCTTTTATTTGTGACAAAATACTGATTTTTTTTCATAGCATTTATAACTTTTTCCCCCCCAAGCTTCCTGAAAAGCTACTCTTTTCGCAAGGTTGTAATTGGATTCAACAATACAGCTTTGGCCCCGAGAAATATACAGGCCCAAATGTGTTTGGGAAATTACGTAAATGTGTTGAATTATTAAAGAGTCAGGTAAGTGCTTGGAAACAGACTAGAAAGAGGAAAATACATTCAGAAGTAGTAATGTCTCCTTTCTGTCATCAGTTTCATTGTCTTTGTTCCTGATCTCAGGCATGTTAATTTATGTTGCATTTAAAGGAGTAGAAAAGAAAGTGTTTCCTCCATCCATTATTATCTTCCTGTCTAGGTTCACATCTCTTCTCCTACCAAGTGTGAACACCTGCAAGGTTTTACTGCTTTCACAAAAGAAGCTGAACAGATCTCTTCCCTTCTAGATAGTATCTAGATAGTATTGCTCCTGTATTTCCTCCCTTTCTTTCAAGTAGTTGAGAGAGAATAGTCCAAAAGGTCCGGCCTTTTCCTTCTGGGAGGTATTCAGAGTATTATGCAGCTGATTTCTATTTGTCCTTTTTCTGCTCCAATGTGGGGGGGGGGGAAAGCTATCTTACAAACTTTTCTGTATGTGTGTGTGTGTGTGTGTGTGTGTGTGTGTGTGTGTAGGGAGGGTATATCTGTCTGTCTTGAATGTCTCTTTCTCTATCTCTGTTTATCTCTTTATCTAGTCAAATACAGTTCACCAGTCTTGTTTTTGGTACTCTCCCTCTGGCTTTACCTATTGTCTTCCATTCTTTCTGTTTTCCTCTTGCTCTTCCTTTCCTCCTTCTCCCGTCCTTACTTCTCCCATCTCAGTTTAGGAAGAATTGTAAATAAATATTTGTTAATTCCATTATGAATTTCTTTCTTTAGATAATTCTTTGTCTCATGATTTTAAGATTATTAACAAGGATTCCATTTTCTGTTATGTATAGATGATTTTTGATAGATTTATGTTTGCTATTTTATATAAATACTTAATTGTACATATGTTTGATAGTTCAACTGATACTAGATTTGTATCTTCTGCACTGATTTAATCCTTTCATTCTGTGATGTATGTTCTGATAATTCCTGTTAAGTTTCTCATGGTATATACATGAGCAGAACAGACTAGAAAGAATTTAAGATCGTTTGACTTTAGGTGGCTTTGTCTCTCTTTTATGTTGTACTAGACTGGGCCTTTCTCAAGCTGGTCTCTTCCTACTTTAGGTCCAAAATTGGAATTGAATGAAACACTCATAATCTAATCTAACAGCTAACAAAAGGAGACTTATTTAGCCATACCAGGGAGATGATGCTTAGGGCAAGGAAGAGATAGTCATCCAGGATAAAGCAGAGATTCAATTTTTCATAGCATTCCAGTCTTGTTCAGGCTGCTGGTCTGTGATCTGAAGCCCCAGAGAGGAACACTAGCTTCTTATATCCTGACTGTTTTGTACCTAAGTAACTAGGAAGCTATAGTAGTGGCCCTAAGCCTTTATGCCCTGAGCAACTCAATTCTCTCAAACACTTTCCAGAACTTTTAAAGAAAAAATAGCCTAACTTACAGGAATGAGGGGGTGTACTTAAGTGAAGTGAGTACATTGACTATATTTTTAAAATCTCAAATTGGGAAATATTGTCTTACAAAGGACATTCTCTTTGCAAAGCCTCAATTAATTTGACATTGGGACAATCCCAGATAATACAGAACATATCACAATCCATAGGGCAATAATCTCACAAATTATAGTGACATGGGCTGATTCTATTTCCAATAGTCAAAGTCAAGGTTATAAATTAAATGAAGTTTATTAGCTTTCCAGTCTATCCTCCTACTGCCTTTTAGAAATAGTTATGTGATTTATCTATCATATTTCTCTCCTTTGAATCATAGACTTTAGGATTAGATGGAAATATAGAAATTGCCTATTTCTCCCTCCTCATTTTGAAGAAAAGCCATTAGGGCTGAATGTGCCAAAATTAGATAATCTATCCAAGTAATAAGTACTTGTGTAAATCTTAACTATAACTTTTAGGATACTGGGATCCCACAATTTTGATCTAGCTCATTAGTAATATGAATAGAAACTTAAAAACAGGTGCAAGAGAGAGCTGGGCTTCAAGGCAAGATGATGGGGAATCTGAAGGAGGGAAATATTTCTCACCAAATGGGCTTTTGGTCCCCTCAAATTTTGCTTTGTAGTCTTTTCACTAAGACCTATCCTACTCATATTCCACTTGCCTCTAGAAGCATTCAATTCTGGACAGTTGGACACAATTAAACTTATGTGGCAACATTCAGTGATTTGAGAACATGAAATTTGACTTGAGAACCATGAAAACATGCTTTCAGTGAGAGGTTTCCCTTCTTTTGAATAATAGTGAAAAGGATCAGATCCCTATAATTCTTTACATACCAATGGATGTTTTTTTAAAATTAAGTTGTTTTATGAACTAAGCTTGAGTGATTTGGGAATGTTGATTTATACCATAAACTCCTTGAGGTCAGAGTCTGTTCAACTCCTTGAGTACATGACTTGACAGAGAATATATCACTTAGGTGATATTTAAGGACTGCTGATGATAGCCTAGTCTTTCTAATAGTATTTGTAACTCTTCTTAAGCTTATTTTTAAATTTCTTTTGCAGTGGACAGAGTTTAATGGTATTAAGGACCAGCACAAGAGAGGGAACATGTGTAACAGCCTTTTTTCTGATGAGAGCCTGGAATACAAGCTATATGAAGCTTTAAAATTCATCATGTTATATCAAGTTATCGAAGTATATGAACAAGTGAAGAGTGAAAAGGCCATTCCCAGTCTCTATCGCCTCCTGTTTTCCAGGGAAACATCCTCAGATCCTTTAAGTTTCATGATGAATCACCTGAATTTTATAGGTGATACATGTGGATTACAACAGGTAAATATCAAACAATGTCAGAGGAAGGTACTAGCAATATTTAAGGTAGCATGGAGTTCAATTCAATTCAACAAATATTTATTCTAAACTAATTTTTTCAATTAACATAAATTTTTTTTGTCTTTTGCATTTCTATCCACCCATATTAAAAAAAATCACAATGCGTGACAAATATGCTAGTTAGGCAAAGCAAAGTTTCAGACTGATCATGGCCACAAATCCTTATTTAGCTACTGCTATGTATAAGGCTCTGTTAAAGATCTTTATGATTTTAAAGATTTCATAATAAAAGACAAAAGATACTTTATCTCACTATCTCATGACTGTTAAATTTTTACTCAGATCTATAGCCATGGGGTGCTTCATCTGTGATCCTTCACAAAAGAGTCTCTCAAAAATCTCTGTTTTTTTATCAAATGAAATATTATATTCTCATAATAGAAACTAACCAAAAATTAATTGTTTTCCTTTGGAATACTCAAAATAAGTTTGGTTTTATTGTTTGCTTTGTATTGTTGTTTATTTTTAAATTTTAACAATTTGTTACTTTGTTCTTCCCCTTCACTCCTCTTTGACTCTTTTTTTCCCCTTTAGAAAGCTTAGAAATCTTTTTTTTCCTATATTAATTGTTTATAAGTTGACCTAAAACTAATTGAAAGACAGTTCATCTTTTGTGTGCATCTTCCACACTGCTTGTTTATCCTTATTCCATACACTTTTCCTTCTTGCAAAAAAGATGTGATCTTTTCATGTTATGTAGAGTTAGTCTGATAATTTTCACTCTTAGTTTAAGATAAATTCTGGATGCTTGCTCCTAATTCTTGACTTACTTCTAGTCTTATGTACAGTACTATAAAGAGATTGCTTTGTTAAAATATTTTCTTCCTTTGTGGTGGAAGAACAGAAATTGGATAATATTGTACACTTGTGATTTTTTTTCTCATCTTTCTCCCAGATTGACATGTTGATTCTTGGACACTCTCTTGAAGTCAGAATAAAAGTGTTTAGACTGTCTAAGTTTAATACCAGAGACTTTCAAGTCTACTATCCAGAGGAACGCCACAGAGAATGGCCTGAGATCTGTCTTCTGACTGAAAATGACCGCCACTACCATATTCCTGTCTTTCAAGTATAAGATAGAATTGGTACTATTGTCTACAATAGCAATGAACATGCTTAAAATAAAGTGTTGCATGAAAACCAAAGCTTATGTCTGGCTACTAAAGGAAATGAACGCTTTTCTTTCCCCTTCTGATGTTATAGGGATATTGTGATGGAATAATACCTTTGTTGTTCTTTTGGATGTATGATTTCTTCAGAAAGATGCTGAGAACTAGGATTTATCAGGATTTTTTTGACCTAGTTCATAAGGAATTTGGCTGTTCAAAATACTTTTGAATGGCACAGAATGTTGATCAAAAAAAATGCATCTACAGTTAATGTAGAAAAACTGACTTTTTACAAGTATGCAATCTAAAAATATTGGGACATTGCTAACCATAACCTCAACAAAAGAAAAATATTACTTGGGAATCTTTCCATTGCTTATTATGAGTTGATATGACCTTAGCATTATCATCTCCATCCATCAGGAACCTCCATGGTACTTTGGTTTTCTACAACCATTTTCTTTACTTTATAGGGAAAAAAAAGAGCATGCAAGTGGGGAAACTACTGCTATGCTATGTTGTATGAGTCTTTTTATATTATTTTCAACTTTTGTGGCTGGATCTAATTGATTTAACATTATGTGTGCAAAAATGAATATTTCTATTAAATATTCCATAGTTTGAAGCAAACAGTATTCAGATACTGTACTATTTCTGAAATGTCAAGCTGTTATATATCATATGCATTTTAATGGGGAATAATATGCTTTTTGAAGTTTCTCTTTGTATTTAATGTTATTTTGAATGACACCATTTTTCTCTGCCATCTATATCAAATATCATCATTATGCTCAAAAATATAAATTTTTAAGTTAAACTTCTACCAAATATTTGCTACTTCAAAGTTGTTCACTTAAAGGAAGGTATGAGGACTCCACATAGTTATTCCTCCTTAGGAATAGCTATTGTGAAATGTAAGAAAAAGAATACGTTAACAAATGCTATGGTACATGGAAGTCACATCCATAGTTAAAAGAACCTTAATATAATTTTTTCAAAAAACTAAGGCTCATAAGAGATATTTCATAAATTGTTTGTAGTTTATTGTTTCCTTGCTTAACAACTGAAAGTTCAAGTCAAGAGGATTTGTATTCCTTATATTTCATATAATCTAGTTCAATATATAGAATCCATGGGATTGGATTCTATTAACTTTGTGATCTCTAAGGCTGCTCGTATCTTCTTTGACTCTGATTAATAACTTTTAAAATTCTTTCTATCTAAAAAGTCATTTTGAAGTATATATTAGTAACTGGCTGACTTTACTAAACCTATGCTTTTTTATCTTTAGATATTGACTGAAACAGTAAGTTATTAGTTGTTCTCTGATATATATAGCAATACTACTCATTATTTAAAAAAAAAAAAAGCAGTGGCAACACATTCTGTTATGGTTTTAAAACTAGAAATTCAGAATTTTTAAGTTATCCCTTGGTTTGTATTAGTCTTCACTTTCTTCAATTATTCCAGCACCTACATACTGCTGAAAAGACAAAATCTTATCACAAAGATCAGCATCTCTCATTCTGAAAATAGTACTCCAAATAATGTTTTCTGATATAATATTAATGAAATTTCTAGGCCCATGGGGAACTATGTTTGCTCCCATCTTTTTAAAGAACCCATCTGCTCTGAGCCCAGACACAAGTACTAGACTATATTCAGTCCTATGGGAGTGTAACTTCCAATATTAAGGGGTTATGCTCCCTTTTTTATGACTGCTTAGCCACCCCCCCCCATCATGTTATCCCAGAGATTAAATATAGAAAGCTTAAATTTAGGCTCATGTCTAGGATTTTTCCAAAAGGGGAGAGTGTGCAAGTTGCTTTGTGTATAATGTGAATTAGATATAAGACAAGTATTTATTTTCTACAGAATAGTATTATCATCTACTGGGAGAGTGCTATTTATAAAGTTTATCAGAACATGAAGTAGTTTTCAGGACTGATGATTAAGCATTTTACATTTCACTTCATATCTGTAGTATATAAAATTTTTACCAGTATAGGTCTGAGCCAATACTCTTGTTCATGATCATTTTCTCTAATGCCATCAGGTATTCCTGGACCAAGTAAGCACATTTATGAAGTCATAAGTATATCTCCAAACCTGGGTATGTCCATCTCAACATTGATGTTCTATCATCTACTTGAGAAAATAAGCACAAATTGGAAAAGGAAAAGAGGGGACTGGGTATAAATTCCCTTATTTGAGCCCATATTCACATAGGAACAATGAGGGGTTAGAGGGAAATAGCAATGTATTCTCATCACCCCCATCACAGAATATCTAGAGACAAAGCCCACACTACTTGCCATATGGGGGACTTGATGCAAAACATATTGAGCTGAAAGTTGCCTTTTAATTGCTGTAGTACTCAGTCCCTCTGCCATTATGGGGTAAAAAGAGGACCAAGGGACGACTAAGGTTTTAATACATAATATTAAAATACCACATGACTGGAAGAAGGCTCATAAACCCCTCCAACTGGTCAATTAGAACTAGGAAAGGCAACTCTGAACATACTCCATGGAGTGGCTCCCAGGACTGTGGAGAGTGGCATATGTGGCAAAATTGAAATTAAATTCCATTGTCTCCTTTCCTTCTTCTCCCCTTCTCTGGATACAGAGATTTTCAAAAACAAAAGTTCAAGTGGAACATTCTCCTCTGCCAATAGAACCAGTCAACTAGATTCTCTAACTGAGCATCATTAATTGTCACTCTCTTTTCTGCTTGTAAACAAGATATCATCTTGACCACTATGCCTTTTACTATTCATTCATGAGAGAGAACCACTTTTGAAGTTATACATCCTCCCAAATCCAGCCCTAGAACCAAAAAATATATGAACATTTTATTTGGTGCCTTCCACCCTCTGGAAAGGTTGTAGGTACCTGCTCTTATTAAGAAACATTTTTAACAGGGTAGTTTGATGTTGCAGTGGATAGCGCACCAGCCCTAAAATCAGGAGGACCTGAGTTCACAACCAGCTTTAGCCACTTTCTAGCTGTGTGACCCTGGACAAGTCACTTAATCCCAATTGCCTCATGAAAGAAAAGAGATATTTTCTCCTTTGATATCATAATGAGATATTTTCAAGCCCTCAAAATCTACATATTACTAGTTACATGTGACACATTAGTTTGAAATTTGGGACCAGAAAACTGAAAGTCAAATGAGAGGCTGAGTGGTATGTAGGTCAAAGTACTACACTCAAGTGTCTGGAAGATATACGGTTTTAATCCTATCTCAAACTCTAGCTGAGTAAGCCTCAGCAATTTACTTAGACTGTCTTGGCTTCAGTTACCTTATCTGTAAAATACAGATATTGAATTTTGTGATTCCTAAGATTCCTTCCTTCTTGAAATCTTTGATCCCAATATTTCTTTTTCATACTTAAGATTTGGAGAAAAAAGATTCTTGGGATAGAATTGTCAGGGAAGGGGAAGGGAAAAGCATCTGAGTTCTGAAAATATAAAACATCAGGTATTAACCAAATGACCTTTTATAAAGTTGAATATATTCGGGAAAGCCAAAATATCAAAAGTTCAAACTCTTGCCTTTGATTTGTAATTAATAAATTCAGTTAACCAGATTTAATTGACTGGTATGGTTTGTTAACTCTATTGCCACTGAATATGAATTAGGGGAAAACTTTACTGCCTTTATTTTGACAACATCTGAATGACTTTCTTTCACAGTCTTTGCTTTAACACTGTAAAATTTTATATGTGATATATAAAGATTGTCTTTAATCTTAATGCATATTCTTGTACAAATGAAAATTTCTGTGACTGCATATTCAAAAGATTCTTTCCACTCTGAGATATGTTTAATTCCCTAACTAGTGCCTAGATTCATTTTATGTGATAAAATATGGGACTTAGAATTGAAAAAGCCTGGGCTCATAACCTACTTCTGATTCTGATTAACAGTGTGACCCTGGGCAAGTAAGTCATTTAACCATTTAGCTTCAGCTTCCTCATCTGTGAAATGGGGATAACAATATTTTTAGTACCTAGTTTATTGAAGTCATGAGGTTCAAATGAGCTAATATCTGTAAAAGACTTGGAAATCTTTAAAGTAGTGTGATAAATGTCAGTTATTACTAGTAACAGCCTATTCCAATTCCAAAGTCCAGCCAGGGTAGTCCCTTACATCCTTTGCGATCTAATGCTTTGCTTGGCTAATTCAAAGTATGTCTGTGGTATTGACTGTTTATTCTACTCTCCACAAGTCAGCTTCATAGTCAAAGAACGATCTTCAGCTCAGTGGCAGTCAGAGAGCTCTACTCTAGGACTGCCTTATCATCTCAGGGCCTGGATTTTATAGGCAAACATCACCCTCTCCCCCAATAGCAATGTGCCTTTTAAAGACAAAATGATCAAACAAGATGTGACAAGTAGGGCATTTTGAAGGCAATAGTTGTTCATTAGAGTTCTGTTTTTCAAGGTTTGGAAAAAGCATATCACTATAGGAATTTTTGTGGTTGTTTGGATTCATGCTTCTTTGTGCTTAATATATCCCTCATTAGCCTGTGGTCCAGAGCTCTAGGTTTATAAGGAATAGATTCAGTTTTGGAATGATCTCTTAAAAGATCTTTGGCTCTTGCCCCTGGGACTCTCAGAGGTTTCATCATTGTACCCCTATTCTGAGTGGCCCTTAAGGTTGGTAGAATTTACTTCATATTTAAGTCTTCACAAACAAAGGGAAAAGGATTCCAAGCTCCTATATAAATACATAATATTTAACTTGATGACAAAAATACACACACACACACACACACACACACACACACACACACACACAAAAGAGTTGTTCTGGAATCCATGAACAATGAAAATACCTAATCTTTATGGAAAATCCCACTTCCTCTCTACTTTTCCAGACTTAGAGCACTCATCTAGGCTTGAGACTCTTCAGCAATAGACCAGGTGTGAGGTGGTGAGGGCCAATATCAAAGATGGCATCTGTATGAGGGGAGAGAAGATTAAGATGATGTGAAGGTAGAAATGACCAAACTTGACAACAGACCTAATGTATAGGGTGGGATCATACTGAAGTTCTAAGTCTGGTTGACTGAGAATGTCCTCAGCCATCAAGAAAAGAGGGCTTAGAGGAAAAAGAAGAGTTCAAATTTTATTTTGACATCTACTGGCTATTTAATAGACAAATGCTCATCTTCAGTTGCTTCATATATAAACTAGAATTCATCCTAACTATGATATCTGCCTTTCAGAGTTATGAGGCACAAATGAGATTGTACAGTATTTCAAATACTATAAAATGCTATATAAAAGTTAGTTATTCTTATAGATAATTTATATTGTACTCATAGTGTTGTACACACTTAGATGCAGCAGTGGTATACTGGATAGAGTAGATAGAGGACTGATCTTAAATTAGAGCCAGGAAGATCTGAGTTCAAATCCTACTTCTGATACTTCTTGGCTGTGTGAACTGGGGAAAAAGTCATTTAACCTTTTTGTGCTCCAGATAACTGTAAGTCCCAAAGTTGATGACTTGTACTTGTAGAGGGAGTTTCCTCAGCTATGATTTTTCTATATCAATAAAAAACATAGGTCCATTCCTATGCTATTGATTGATTGACTCCTCTATCGCCATTTGTTATACACATGTAGTCTGACTGGATGCTTCTTTTGGGCAAAGACTATCTTATTTAAATTTTTATTTCTCCCCATATTTAACACATTTGGTTGCATATAATAGGCATTTAATAAGTTTGATGAATGGATTCTTTCATAAGGATTTCGCCTGAGATTTCTCTCTAGATAGTTCCGATTTGATATATGCATTCCTAAAAGTCACTGTACTATGCATTAGGGGAAATAAATCTACCTAATGTCAACTCAATACCAAGGGAAACCACCACAGCCACAACATATAGATGTTTCACAATAGGATTGAGTTCATGGACAAGCCAGTTGCTGTCCCATGAATAGCACAGGTAGAACCTATCTATGCCCAGGAATTCAAGAACTTCAGTGCAGCCTTTTCTAAGAGATGTGCTTCCCTCCCACTATACTTACATATAGTTATGGGCTTATTTCTCTAGAGTTGGTGTATTATAACAAGCCACAGAAGGGCTTTTCCTTGAGCAGGTGGCTGGGGTCAAAGGTTTGTCATTATTGTGTCTGCTTAGAGTGATGGTGGGGCTCACTGAGTATTCCTATCATCCCTCCCCTTTAGTTCTCTTGCTCTGCTAAGATTATATCCTTTTCCTCATCCCTAATAGTTCTCACTGCATTTTAGACTAAGATGCTCCTGTAGCACTTTTTCCTCAGTTAGAATCAGACATCTTTTCTTCCTACAGCATACTGGCAGCACTCCCTCCCCAACCTTTCTACTCTCAAGGTCATTTCTCCCAACCGATCCATGCCCTGCCAACATGGCATTTTTCCTAAATGATGAAATGCATATGAGCAAAGATTTCCACTGTATTCAAACTATTCCCTAATATATCAAATTCATTAGAACAAATCTGCATTTTCAAAGCAAATATTTACATAACTTTCTATACCAAAAGGACCTTACACTCTAATATGGAATAAGAATGTGACAAACCTACAAGATAAAGCCCTCTTCTATGTAAACTTCCCTAATGAGGTTAAATCTTTGTCTAGATTAACTCCTCATTAGCAAAGGTACAAAAGTTAGAGCTGGGACTATAAACACAAACTCTAGATTGATGCAAATATAACAAACAAAAAAGGGAAGTGTGGCGCCAAGATGGCAGAGAGTAAATGAGACATTGAGCTCTTTTCAGCTTCCCTCAGTATCAGCACCAAATCAAGTCTCTGAACAGATTTTGGAGTGACAGAACCCACAAACATTTGGAGTGTTATAATTTTCCAGTTTAAGATATCTTGGAAGGAATTCAGGAAAGATCTGTCTCAATTAGGCAGATCCAGCATGGGGAGATCCGGTACAGGGCGGCCTGGTGCAGGAAATCTAGTGGGAGGTTTTTAGCCAAAATACAGGAGTATTGCCTACTTTTCCCTTGTTCAGAAGGCCAGTAGATCAATAGACCAGCTGTGAGACAAAACAATTACAGAAGGCAAAGTATGAACACCTAAATCCCAGCAAACCAGAAAGTATTTAACCAGGTCTACCTAGCAGGAAACCTGCAGCAATGCCAGCTCTGGTACAATCAATGAGAAACCCTAGACTCCCTGCAAAAGAAGCTTCCCTGTGCCCTAGGAGCAAACTTCAGTCTTTAAAGCAAAACCTTTTTTTTTTTTTTTTTGCTTGCAAAAAAACAAAAAGAGTTCTAACCATAGAGAGTTCCTATGGACACAGGGAAGATCAAAATATAAACCCAGAAGAAGACAGCAAAGGCAAAATGACTTCAGGTGAAGCTTCAAAGAGGGATATGAACTGTTCTTCAATTCAAAAGGCTCTCTTGGAAGAGTTCAAAAAGGATCTTAAAAGAGAGATAGAAGAAAAATGGGCACCTATACAAGACATTATGAAAGTCTGGGGGGAGAAAGCCAACATTTTGGGAAAGGAAGCACAAAAATTGACTGAAGAGAACAATTCCTTAAAAATAAATTTGGCAAAATGAAAAAAGAAAACAACTCCTTAAAAATATATATGGAAAAATGGAAAAAAATATATACTGAACAAAACAACTCCTTTAATAGTAAATTGTCCAAATGCAAAAGAAGATAATTTACCTAAAAATTAGAATTGGGCAAATGGAAGTGAATGAATCAATGAGACATCAAGAATCAATCAAACAACATTTTTTAAAATGAAAAAAAAAATAGAAGATAATGTAAAATACATCATTGAAAAATAACTGACTTCGAAATTAGATTAGGAGATACAATAAAAAAAAATATTAGACTATCTGAAAGCCACAATGATAAAAAGAGCCTGGACAACATTTTTTAAGAAATGATCAAGGAAAACTGCCCTAATATCCTAGAATCATAGAGTAAAGGGACAACTATGTGGCTTGGTGGCACAGTGGATAGAGTACCAGCCTTGAAGTCAGGAGGACTTGAGTTCAAATGTGGCCTCAGACACAACACTTCCTAGCTGTGTGATCCTGGGCAAGTCACTTAACCCTGATTGCCTCAGAAAAAAAAAAAAAAGAAAAAAAATCATAGGGTAAAATAACCATTGAAAGAATTCACCAATCACCTCCTGAAAGAGAATCCCAAATGAAAAGTCCAAGGAATATTGTAGCCAAATTCCAGAATTATCATTGTATTCTTGTATTTCTGGCTGCTTGTACCCAGAAAGACAAAATTCAAATATCAAGGAGCCACAATCAGGATTACTCATAACCCAGCTTACACATTAAAGGATCAAAAGGCCTGAAATATGATATTCTGGAAGACAAAAGAGCTTGAATTACAACCAAGAACAGGTACCCAGCAAAATTAAGCATTATCTTTGAGGGGGAAAGATGGACATTCAATGAATTAGGGGGTATTCAATCGTTTCTGAGGGAAGGAGGGGAAAATTTGGAACAGAATGCTTTTCAAGGGTCAGTGTTGAAAAATTACCCATGCATATGTTTTGAAAATAAAAAGAAAAAGAATAAAAATAAGAAATAAAAAAAGAAAAAAATTGCTTGCTATTAATTACAAGGCATTTATAATATTTGAAAATAGTAATATATGTGTGTGTGCAAGATATTAATTCAATTTACAATTAGTACCTTTGCTGATTCCTTGAAATAATTCTGTGGTCTCCCCTATCTCTTCTATGGAATGTTACTCATATGCTGGAACCACAGTTCTAGGGTATAAAGGGCCTCACTTTAACCTTGCCATTGTTACCCACAATAGGGTTGCTAAGGGCTTCTATAGAAAAAAATCACAAAACCTCTTTTCTCAATTCAAAATCATATAATCATTTGTATAATCATATCATAATAGATTTTTACTATTCCTTGACACTTTTTATATAATTCATCACCATATTTCATTTCAAAGGACAATTGTTCCAAATATTTTCTTCTCAAGCTTCCATTTCCAAGTTAGTGCTATAATCTATAGAGCTTTCTTCATTAGACCATTTCTGTAATGATTATTAGTTGCTCTTCCCAATTCTCACAGAAGTAAGATATTCTTATCATTATCACTGCTATTGTATATCTATATTCTTAGTGAACAAAAAAAATTATTGCACTATTAACACATCTAGCATTTTTAAAAAAGAAGCCGTGGATGACAATGGTTACAGGGAAATTATATAACCAGTGTGATACCCGGACATTTAAGTTCCAACCCTAAATTCGCGCTCATTAGATTTCATGGAGGTACCTAAAATTTCTTGGATTTAGAAACTGTGTGCATTGAATTGGTATTTGACTAGATGTGAGGGGTTGCATTTATCTTTTTTTTTATGAAAGCTTTTTATTTACAAAATATATGCATGATAATTTTTAAACATTGACCCTTGCAAAATTTTCTGTCCCAAATTTTTCCCTCCCCCATCCTTTCCCCAGCTGGCAAGTAGTCTAATACATGTTAAATATGTTAAAATATATGTTAAATCTAATATATGTATACATATTTTTATACAGTTATTTTGCTACACAAGAAAAATTGAATTTAGAAAGGAAAACACATGAAAAGGAAAACAAAATGCAAGCAAACATCAACAGAAAGTGAAAATGCTATGTTGTGTTCCACACTCAGTTCCCACAGGTCTCTCTCTGGATGTATGTAGCTTTCTTCATCACTGAACAATTGGAACTGGTTTGAATCATCTCATTGTTAAAGAAATCCATGTCCATTAGAATTGATCATTGTATAGTCTTGTTGCTACATTCATCTTCTAAATACAGCTGATTAAACCAGCATTGAGCACATGGGTATTTCTTGGTACATAGGAGAGTTAATCAGTGATCAAACACAGCCTCACATCTTTCAGATAGGCCCAAACAATAAACCGATCCTCCCAGAACTGAAATCCTTTTTCTATTTCCAGGATATTTTCCAGGAACTACAGCAGAATAATAACTGGAACCCAAGGTATCTAGTCTTACACTCTCTATATTATATTATAGCTTCCTTCCTAAGAAATATAATGCTAATCTATTAAATCAGCCAAGGTCAGCTTAAACAACCCTAGATTATCCTGACAAATAATGAGCATTTTTATTTAATATTGTGCCTTTTATGAATTCAACAAGTATCTCTGGCTTTCCCAGTTTATAAATGAAAATACTACTAAAAGTTGTCATTACTCTTTCATGTATGTGCCTAAATCTATATTCATCTAGATAAGGAACTATACAAAGAGAAGGCCCAGCAAGGCCTTGAGAATGGAGTTCTTGATACAGATGTTGATGATATTAGTACCAAATATGATAGAGACCATGCAGGAGAGATGGACAAAGTTGTTGTGCATATGTCTACACATACAAATAAACTACTGGTGTCAATGAAATCCATGGACTTTCAAAAGATATCAGCCTGACAATCTGTAAAGAAGAACCAAAAAGAATAGATGATATCCTTTGTTTAGAGCAGAACTTGTTAAACTTTTTCTACTTGTGACCCCTTTTTGCCCATGAAATTTTTATATAACCCCAGTTAAATAGGTATATAAAGTAGATATACAAATTGTAAGTGAATGGAAGGGTTGAGAAATAATGATTTATTATCAGTTAAGCTTTGATTTATATACCCATTATATATACACATTCTAATATCCATAGATATTTAAAATATCTATATATTTTGTATAGAATGAAATAATCCCTTCTGGCAATGAGTTTATATTCTAATGGGGGAGAAAAGAAGTACACTTAACACCCTAGCTCTGGCCCTCATCACCTGCTACTTGAACAATTACAATAATCTTCAAATTGGTCTTTCTGCCTTAGGTCTTCACCTTCTCTAATATATGTTCCATGCAATTGCAAAATTAATATGATTTAAGTTTAGTTCTGGCCATTTAATTCTCCTGCTCAAATAAAAATGAGACTCAAATGAGAAAAGGTGACTGAATAATGGTGGTAGAACAAAAGCTTGAACATGGAAATAAAAAACAATGCTCATTCCAATTCTACCACTATTGAGTTGTAAGATATCAGCAATAATGCCACAAATGGAAGGTTGACCATGGAGGCTATGTCTTTAGAAAAGAGCAAGGAGTAAAATGGTAGGAGTAAGGAACCTAAAAAGTCTTAAAATGAAAGAGTTTGTTACCTATGGAACAAATGTGTCAGAGAGCATAATAAAAGAGGACAGTTCTTGAGTTGACTGTTGAGGTGGGGAAGGTGGGATTCAAAAAAATTTCTTTCTTGAATTTCCAGCAAGATTTTTTCTTTCCCTTCTTTCCCTTCTCTATACCATTGGTCATGGTGGCTACATACAGTAGGGAGTTGAAATCCCTAGTCAGCTCCTGCATTGTGTTTCATTCCCTCTAATTCATGGAGATTAAACTCATACTCTATAGCAAGATAATGTCAAAATAAGCTCATTATTTAGATATATGGCGTGATACTATAAGCATATTAGGAGATTAAAAGATAGTTTACCTGTCAGATCTTTGGAAAAGAGAAGGATTTATAAACCAACAATAAATAGAGAACATTATGAAATACAAAATGGATAATTTTGATTACATTAAATTAAAAAGACTCTGAACAAACAAAATCAATTCAGCCAAGATTAGAAGGGAAGCAGAAAAATGGGAAACAATTTTTACAGCCAATGTTTCTGACACAGGCTTCATTCTAAAACATGTAGAGAACTGAATCAAATTTATAAGAGTATGTCATTCTTTAATTGATAAATGATCAAAGGATATGAACAGAAGATTTTCAGATGAGGAAATTAAAGCCATCTATAGTCCTATGAAAAAATACTCTAAATCACACTGATTGAGAAATGCACATGAAAACAACTCTGAGTACCTTCTCATATATCTCAGATTGGCTAAGATGACAGGAAAAGATAAGAATAAATACTGGAGGGGATGTGGGAAAACTGGGACACCTGCATTGTTGGTAGAGTTGTGAATTGATCCAGCCTTTCTGGAGAGCAATTTGGAACTATGCCCAAAGGGCTTTAAAACTGTTCATATCCTTTGTTATGGGGTCTGTGTTCCAAAGACATCATAAAAGCAGCTCTTTTTATGTTGGCAAGAATTGAAAATTGAGTGCATGCCCATCAATTGGGGAATGATTGAATAAGTTATGGTATGTGAATATAATGAAATATTATTGTTCTATAAGAAATGATGAGCAGGCTTATTTCAGAGAAGCCTAGAAAGACTTATTACAACTGATGCCCAATGAAACAAAACCAAAAGATCATTGTATACATTAACAAGATTATGTGATGATCATCTATGATAAATTTAGCTCTTCTCAAAAATTCAGTAATCCAAGATAATTCCAATAGATTTGGAATGGAAAATCCCATCTGCATGCAGAGAGAGAATTATGGAGACTAAATATAGATCAAAGCATACTATTTTCAGTTTTTTTTGTTTGCTTTTTCTTTCTTGTATTTTTCCCTTTTGTTCTGGTTTTTCTTTTGCAACATGACTAATATGAAAATATGTTTAAAATTACTATAAATATATAACCTATATCATATTGTTTGCTGTCTTGAGGAAAAATGAAGAAGGGAGAAAAGAGAAAAAAGTTGGTACCCAAAATTCTACAAAAATGAATGCTGAAAATTAAAAATAAAATACTACTAAGGGAGGGGAAAATTTAAAGAAAATTGGATATTAGTGATAGAGTGCCATGTAAGAAGAATAGTGAAAAAAATAATGATAATGATGATGATGACAATGATGATGACATTGATGATGATGATGATGATGATGATGATGATGATGATGACCATTTACATTTATATGTTAGCTAGGTCTTTTCCTTAAAGTGTATTGAAATTGTCCTTGAGATTTAAATGCCTCAAGGGATTCTGGACTTCCTCTCTGATATTTATCCAGTGGTCATCACAAGAAAGATGGGAATTATGCTTAGTTGAATCATTAGAATCCTGCTGAATATGCTTGTTGAATTTCCTTCCTTTAAAATGACTAAGGAAATGGCCTTTCAGTCAAATCTTCTGTGAGAGTTTTATTTCTATTGAATATCATACCTAAACTACCAAGGGACTGATCCATCAGGTCTTTCTTACCATAGAACCTTTCCCTTTAGAGTCCTATTAGGTAGGTAGTACAATTATTTTACAGTTGTAGAAGTTTTAGACCACTGACAACAGCTAAAATTGAATCTGGATCTTCTGACTACAAACCAAACTCCAGTATTCTTCCTCCAGTGTTCTTTCCTCTAGCCCAGATTGTTTCATATTAAACATTAAGACTCAATCTACGTGGGACCTATTTTGGGCACTCTGGGTAGCAGATGATAGAAACTTTCTCTTTTTATGTAAAAGAGAATATGTAAAATAACAGAATTTTGATTGAATGTATGGTAAGCTCTTTTTATAACCTAATAGAATACCCTTTATATAACTGGATAACTGAATGCCTTGAAAGTCAATAAAACAATAGATAGAGAGCTAAGTTTAGAGTCACAAAAACCTGGAAGTTACACATGTACCGGCTATGGAACCCTGAGAGATGCCCTTGAAATGACTAAGAGAGTCATCTTAATATCCCAGGTAACTAAGACAGTAAATTGCAAAACATTTTTAAATTTAGTTTAATTCCTCATTAACCATCTCTTCCTTTTTGTGATTATACTGAAGCTGAAGGAATTCAGGAACGAATTCCTGAATTTAAGAAATAGTAGAGCACTTAAAAAATAAAAAAGTTCCTGACAAACAACACCAACATAAAGAGATGGTCCATATATATATGTAGGGCCAGAGTGGCAATATTAGATTTTCCTTGTTTTATTGTATTTTTTTTTCCCCTGGAATAGTTCATGAATACTCAAGAGCTACATAAAGGTCTTCTTTCATGAATAGGGTACCTGGCTTTCTAATTAATTTGTAAATCAATAGATTGTGCCATAAGAAGGTACAATTTTCTTTCAAATAAAGGAGAATCAGTATATAGAAAATGTTGGACTTGGACTTAGGAAATATGGAATTTAGAACTAGGTTGAAATCCTTTCCCTAACAATGACTAATTGTCTAATCCTGGACAAGTCAATTAATCTCTCTGATTCCTAATTTCCTTTTCTTAAAAATGAAAGAGTGCACTAGATAAGCTCTAAAATAATTTCCATCTCTAAAATTCTATGACTTTCATGTTGTAAGAAAAGAAAGCTACAAGAAAGAAAAATCATTTCCATTTCCAGATGCCAAACCTTAGACAGAAGAAAGCCACTCCTTTCTGAAATAATAGCAAAAAGGATATGAAGTTTCCAGGAAGGGAAACTAGCACTCTTATAAATTACTTCCTACAAATCTTTCTAGTGCTTTCCATATTATTTTTCATTCCCTGGTACTTCTAATACTTGAGTGACTGGAATACAAGAGTGCTAGGAAATAGAAGGCTGGGGTGACAAAATTTTGTTATTGTTCTAGTTAGTCACATGGCCACTTCTAATTTTCCTGGACCATACTACAGTTCAAGCAGTCACATGATATCTTTCCATTTCAAAGGCAGTGAATATTCTAAAGATTATTTTCTCTTTTCTACTTTCAGGGGTGATAGAAAATAATTTTAAAGAAAGAAAGAATATGTTAACTATTGCTTAATAAAATAACAAAGAACTATGCAGCTGTGAACTATCTAGCTCCACTGGCTTTAAATATTAGTTATTATAAAACAGGGCCTTTTAATAAATGGGTAACATGAAGGGCAGCTAGATGGAACAGAGGATAGAGCACCAGCCCTGGTGTCAGGAAGACCTGAGTTCAAATTCAGCCTCAGACACTTCACACTTTCTAGCTGTGTGACCCTGGATAAGTCACTAAATCCCAATTGCCTCACAAAAAAAAATAAATAAATAAGTAACTTGAAATGATTTTAAAATAACAGAAGCAATGAGAATCCATTTCAAGGAAACTGCTTTGGACTTTCAAATTAGTCATTTATTTCCCATTCATCCTTCTGTTCCCCACATAGACTTGAAGTTGCCATAATTGTCTGTGTCTATCAGTATGTATGCACCAATTCATCCAATCTTAGAATTAGAAGGGTCTAAGAGCAATAATGTGGTTGATTGGAAGGAACACTAGATTGAAGTCCAAACACCTACTTTGGGTCTTCTTCTATCTCTTTCCTTTATGACACTGGGAACTGTCATTTAACTTCTCTAAACCCCAGGACTCCAATTATAAGAATGAAGATAACAATATTTATGTTAAGTACTTCACAGAGATATTTTGTAGATCAAATCAAATAATGTATTTTTTTGCCAACCATCAAATGCTTTATATAAATACATTATTAAGATGGTTTCTATGTCCAACTTCATTATTTTATAAATGGGAAAACGGAGGACCAGAATCCTCAAGACAGTTTTCCAAGGTCACACAGCTAATTAATGTAAAGACTAGTACTATAAGACTTAAAGAAAGGCAACTGTTGTCCCAAGTTTCAAAAAAAGGAAGAGGGAAAGTGGAGTTTTCCAGTGAGTTGACTTCAATTCCCAGGAAGGAAAAACTAGAACATATTATTGAGAAAAGGAAGGATATTCACAAAGAGGCAACATAGCTTCATTAACAAAAGGTCATGCCAAGCTGCCCTTATTTTTTTTGACAGTTTGACTAAACTGATTGATTAAGGAAATGCTGTAGAAGGAAGGAAATGTTTGCTTAGATTTTAAAGCAATTATTTGGCAATCTCTTGTGTCAAATGTTATTCTTGTAGACAACATAGAGAGATGCGAAATATATTATTTATAGTTAAGTTGATTCAGAAATGGTTGACTAGTCAGACTGAAAAAATGTCATAATTAACTTACTATCACCTTAGAAGAAGGACTCTTGTGGAATACCTCAGGGATTGGTATGGAGCTCCTTATCATTTTTTTTTCAGTGACTTGGGTAAAGATAAGATGAATTCCTTATCAAACTTGTAGTCCAGACAAAATTTCAGAGGAGGGAGGGATACTAACATGATTGATGACAAAATCCAAAAATATTTCAATAGTTTATACAATATTGAGCAAATGAAACAAGAGAATAGCAAGATGAAATTTATGTACAATCATTTGGATAACAAAAATCATCCTCACAAGTTTATAACTAAAGAAGGAGGACAACAATGTACACAGTAATAGCAGCATTGTGTGATGATCAACTTTGGAAGGACTTGGCTCTTGTCAGCAATACAATGATTTAAGACAATTAAAAAAAACAAAAACAAAACTTGTGATGGAAAATGCTTTCCACATCCAGAAAAAGTGTAAAGGGCTAGAACTGAGCAATGTACTTAGATAATGAAGCATGTGAGACTAATTGCCAATTGGATAGTTCCCTATTAACTTGTTTGAAAGTTGACCCTCCCCAGCTATTCTGTGCTGACTTGATTGGTGGGACAAAGAGGGGGAAGTGACATGTGTGGGAAGAGTAGGAGGAGGAAGAGGAATTGAGACGCAGACTCGGAGTCAGTCTCTCCGGGCGTTTGAGGGAGGAAGGTGTGTGTGAGGTTGATAGGCCTAAGCCCCTGACCTTGACCGTAAAAGATCAAGAATAAAGACGTTTAGTGATCCTGACTCCAGCTGATTTCTGGGAAGACATAGTTCCAGCAAAAAAGCCTGAATGCAGATTGAAGCATATTATTTGCCTTTTTTGTGTATATTTTCTTTCTCATGGTTTTTCCCTTTTGTTCTTATTCTCCTTTAACAATAGAACTAATGTGGTAATAGTTTTAATATGATTGTACATTTATATTCTATATCAGATTGCTTGCTATCTTAGGGAAGGGAAGAAAAAAAAGTTGAAATTAAAATTTTATGAAAGTGTATGATGAAAACTATTTTTACAAGTATTGGGGAAAAATACTATTAAGTGGAGGAGGAAAAAAAACAAGTATGTGGCTAAAAGAAGATTTGAGACCTGGAAAACAAAGATAGCATATGAAAATTACTACTTCTGAAAAAAGATGAAGTTATCCAATGAGATTCCTGGGGACTTGACAACTTCACAGTAGTCATAAGGACAATTCTGAGAACTTAAAAAAAAAAAAAAAAAAAAAAGGTAAAATGTTTCTCCTGGCCCAGAGAGTTCCTTTCTTAGAAAAAGAAGTCTAACTCTTGATTTATGTTGATCAAGTTAAATCCCTCAAGATCACACTTTTCTTGCATTCTTCGTATTATTTCCCTACTCCCAAAATTCCAGGAAAATTCTATAAAAATTAGGTTCATTTACGTTTCATGTCTATGAAACTAAAGAGAAATGAAAGTTTCCTTATAAAAAGTCTGCATTATATAAATTCTATAACAATATTTAAAACACAAAAGACTCAGCAATACATATTGACAAATACTTGCATTGACTAAACTCAATTTATGGAAAGTCTTCCTATTCATTTCTACCCCATAGAATTTCTTTCTTCCTTTGAGATCCTCAGATCACTTTGGTTTTTGACATTAAAAGCTTTTTAAATGAAACTTTTACTAGTGCTCACCAAATACTAATGCCATCTTTCAAAATTACCTTGTATTTATTTATGTTTATGCTCTTTATCTTTATTCTATGTACATGTTTATTAAGTTTTTGTTTTCTCCAGTTAGCATATAAATTTGTTGGGAGTAAGGATTATTTCATTATTTGAAACAGTACTAATCACAGAACCTAATAAGTAATATTGGCTGTTCTGTCATTTCAGTCCTTTCTGACTCTTTCTGTGCCTGGAGTTTTCTTGACAAAGATACTGGAGTACTTTGCCAGTTTCTTCTTTAATTCATTCACAGATGAAGAAACCATGGCAAACAAGATTAAGTGATTTGTCCAGGATCATATAGTTAATAAGTGTCTGAGACTAGATTTAAACTCAGGAATCTATGTCTTCCTGCTTACAGGTTTGGCATTCTATCCAATGAACCACTTATTTGCTCCCGACACATAGTAGGTATTTAATAAATGCTTGATTGATTGGTTGATTGGCATGTTGATTTCTTTTGAAATCACAAATAATGGACCAATATGAGCAAAGTCAATATCTACTCCTTTGAAAATATAGAAAATAAAGATCTGTATGTATCTAGAAAGAAATTTATTTATATTGGAATGATGTATATGTTGATTTTATAGCTGTTCATCAACTTGGTTTCAACAACAGACTTGCAAAATTAATTAAACAGACTGGTTAAAACACACCTTCAGAATGTTTCTATTTCATCATTTATTAAGGGCTTATGAAGTATATAATATGCTAAAAAAAAGTTAAATGTTTTGCTTTTTAAAAAATAAAATCACTTTATTAAATTAAATTCTATTAACTCAGAAAATATTTAACAAGCTTTTACTATGTCTAACATATGCTAAGAATTGACAATACAAAGAGGTGGGATTGGGTCCTGCTTTCAAGGCTTTTTCCAATAAAGAATATAAATCACTAAGAATATGAAATAAAAGAGAGGGACAATGCCGAGAAGTTTGGAGAGAGAGAGTTTATAATAACTGGGAACAAAGGGCTAGGATGGATAGGCTGGGGCATCTGAATACAGAAGGGAGTACCTACACTGAAAAGAATGAGATGGACATCTAGGAAGTCTGTTCTAGGTCTGAGAGACTGTGTGAACAAAAGTAAGCATTTGGGAGATTATAAGAACATGAAAAGTAGTTCAGTTTGGAGAGAATGAGGAACACATGGAGGGGAAAAATATGAGATAAGGCTGGAAGGGTAGGATAGAGTCAGATTGTGGAGGGTCTTTAATGTCAATGTCAGCAGAGGATACACTATTTGAGAGGACATTGAAGATTTTTGGGGAGAACAATGATAGGATCAGAAAAATGTATTCAAAGTTTTCTTGGGGAGCAGAATCAAGCATGGATTAGAGAAGAACCAGGAGGAAGGAAAACTACCTGAGCAATAATAACAAAGTCCCCAAAAGAGGAAGAGAGTAGAAAAGCAGGAATAAGAGAGATATTTGGCAGGTAAAAATCACAGATTATATGTGTAAGATGATGGAGAGGGACTAGTCAAAAATCTTTAGATAGCAGCTATATGAATGGTATCTAGGTAGTGCAGTGTATAGAAGGCTGAGCCTGAGTCAAGAAGACCTGAATTCACATTTGACTTCAAATACCAGCTTTGAAAAGCCTAGGCAAGACATTCAACTGCTATTTGTCTCATTTTCCTGATGCACACATGGAAATCACAATAGCATTTACCTTCTAGGATTGTGCTGTGAGTACTTTGTGAAAAAATATTTGTAAAATGCTTAATACAGAGCCTGACATGTAGTAAGGACTTAATAAATGTATATTCCCTCCTTTTACTTAAGGTTTGCAAAGTGCTTTACATATATTATCTCATTTGCTCCCTACAACAACCTGAGAGGTAGATGATATTATGATGCCCAGTTTACAGATGAGGAAATTGAGGTTGAAAGTGTGTGACTTGCCCGTGGTCACACAGGAAGCATCTGAGGCAAAATTCAAACTCAAGTCTTCCTGAATCCAAATCCAACATTCTATCCACGGAGAATGATCCTGTTATTAGAAGGGAAAGAGAAAGTGGGAGGTTCTAATTTATAAAACATAAGGATATGATTTGGGACATGAAAAGCTTGTGAAATGTACAAAAGGAGGTGGCCAGCAGGCAGCTAGAGATGCAAAAATGGGTTTCAGGGGGAAGACTGGGCTTTTATTATAGATCTGTGAATCATTTGCAAAGAAATAAACAACTGAATCCAAGATGAGATGACCAAAGGAAAGAGAAGAGAGATGAGAAAGAAGGCTAGGATAAAATCTTTGGAGATTACACATGATGGGACAGAAGATGAATGATAAATCTACAGATGGAGATCTGTAAAGGAATGGTCAAATGGGTTAGCAGAAGAAATAGAAAAAACTATGGAGGGGATTTAATGCCAAGGAAGTCTGTTTGTTACTGGACATATTTGTAAGTAAAGCAAGTAATTTAGAACAGTATTTGCTGAAATATTAGCAGAGGTTTAGACAAATAGGAAGATATCATGGAGCAGGCCCAGTAAAGGAACATGGTAATATCCCCAAAAGATGCTGGAGGCATAGGTACTGACCATATATATTCCTTATAAGCCAGGCACTGGCCACATGTATTTCCCTTCTATGACTATCTGCCCCTCCAAATATATGCCCTGGTAATATGTTTTTCTACTTGAGTTTCAGTCTATACATGTAATGAGGTCAGGGTAGCAATTCCTAATTCAAAGTATGAGATACAAGGCACATTCACAATGGCATTCTCTTTGCCAAAAGGTATCTTTTATTTACAAGAAGAGGTTACAGACAAATTGAAGAGGTAAATATGAAATATGCTCAGGAGAGCATATAATTAGGAAGGAAAGGGGTTTTTAATAATAACAAGTGAAAAGACAAGTTGCTAGTAGAACTCACAATTAACCAGGAAAAAGGGAAAATACTCCATGAAATAGGGGTATGCCATTAACTAGCATGCTCAAACCATAGAAGAGTTTATCAGCCTAACAGTCAGCTATTACAAGGAGAAAGAGATCATGAGGAAGAATGCCATGGCTGGCTAACTTTAAAAGGAATTTAGCAAAAAATGGTCTAGGCCAAGGGCAGATTTATAGGGGAAATTTAGTCTTGGGAGTTTGACATCATCACTTGGCATTCTGATTGGGTACAGTTAGATGGGATTTCCCAAGACCTCCACCATAGGAGGGAATGTAAGGCTGAACTGATTCCATCAGTGTCCTTTCTTGCTTGATTCAGGAAGTACTGCAATTTTACCAGTAGTTCAAGCTTTCTCTGCTAACCCCCCACCTCAACCCAGAACCTCATCAACATCTATGTATGTCTGTTCTTTCTGTTGATGGTATTTGTATTTATGTGAGAATATACTCCAGATTCATGTGAGAACATTCTATTGCTGCATTTATTATTATCCTATTCCATTAGATACATTTCTTTTAACTAATTTCATCCATTAAATATCCTCGTTTAACTACTTTCATCCTCTAGCAAAAGAAAACATTAGTTTTCATGAACGATAGTTTTGCATGAATGAAGAACCTTGAAGGTTCTTTTCTGAGGATATCTTGAACCTTGGGTATTTTATTGGTAGAACCCCTATTTAAGAGGAGATGGATGAACTACCTTTAGAGGAACCCACTGAAGATTTACACCTATATGTGCATACACACACACACACACACACACACACACACACACATATATACATATATATATATATATACATACATGTGGATATCTGGGAACATTTAAGACTAGAATCATTTGATAACATTATATAACATTTGAATTGGAAATTACTTTAGAAGCCATCTTAGTCCAAGCCCTTCATTTTAAAGATATGGAATTTAGGACCAAGAGCTTAAGTGATTTGTCATAGAACAACTGGTCTGCTCCATAAAAATCACAACAGAAAACCCCTCTAGAAAAATATTTATGCATGTGTATATGTATATGTTCTTTTTCTAGCAGGGTTTTACATACTTATATAAGTATACATGTATGTGTGCACACAAATATATTGACATATATCACATATGCTTCATCGAATTTCACACATGTATACTGCTCATGTGCCACATGCAAAGGCATGTGGGAGGAGGGAAGAGAAGATAATAATTGGCATTTATATAGCACTTTGAGGTTTGCAAAAAAATTTTTTTTTCAAATATCATCGATTTCTGAGTGGGTTCTATTATTATCCCCAGTCACCAGATGGAGAAACTAACACAGACAGAAAATAAGTAACTTGCTTAAATCATAAAACCAGTAGGTATCTGAGACTAGATTTGAACTTAGGTCTTCTTGATTCAACTTCTAATGTTCCATCCATTTTGCCACCTCACTTTTCCACTTATTCTCACATAAATGACATTGGTTGAGGCAATGGCATGATGAAGGCCTTCAGAAGTGACCAAAGCAAAGAATCTGAAATTTAATTTCCTAGCAAATATGCTATTATTTAAGGTAACAGCAGAAATTAGATGTGTGCCATAGAGTACTGAACCAGAGACCAACCAATCCTACCTTAATAAAGGATTGGGCAATAAATGGAAGCAGGAAGAGCAGAACAGTGGAGAGATTGAGACCAGGAGTTTTGTGAATGTGAGTGTTACCCAAGGAGAGTGGGAGGGAGAGCAGTAGAAATGGCATGTCCAGTAGGAAGCAAGATTAGTAAAGCTACAATGACAGAAGACATCAGGGGCCCTGCAGTATGTGTACTTTTATTTCTGTGTCATATTCCCTGCTTATGTATTAGATATATATCTTCTCTATAGGTTTGGCCATCCTTCACTCATACAACAATACCACTTTTCTAATTAAAAGTGTATGTATATCTGTGTGTGCATTTGTGTGTGTGTGTGTGTGTGTGTGTGTGTGTGTGTGTGTGTGTGTGTGTGTGTTTATTTGTGGGAGAATGTGCCCAGCTTCCCATGAGAAGGACCTACTGCTACTTATTACTTTATTTTATTAAATACCTTTGCTTTGAACATTTTTTTTCCTCTGGCTACTAGTACAGAAAGAATATTAATTTGGGCTCATGAGCTATGTTTTTGAATAAATTTAGACACATAGAATACCTTGAACATTGAGTAGTTTGGGGGACAGAAGGGAAGGGTATAGGGAGGTAGCGCTATGGATACTATAGAAATATTAAATTAGCCAAGGGAAAAGAGATTATTCAGGAGGACAGGAACAACCAATACAGTTAAATATTGCAAAAAATTCAATGAGAATAAAGACCAAACAAATAATGATGAATGTTGGAGGGGATGTGGGAAAACTGGGACACTAATACATTGTTGGTGGAGTTGTGAAAGAATCTGGCCATCCTGGAGAGCAATCTGGAACTATGCCCAAAAAGTTATCAAACTGTTCATACCCTTTAATCCAGCAGTGCTACTATTGGGCTTATATCCCAAAGAAATACTAAAGAGGGGAAAGGGACCTGTATGTGCCAAAATGTTTGTAGCAGCTCTTTTCATAGTGGCTAGATACTGGAAGATGAATGGATGTCCATCAATTGGAGAATGGTTGGGTAAATTATGGTATATGAAGGTTATGGAATATTATTGCTCTGTAAGAAATGACCAGCAGGAGGAATACAGAGAGGCTTGGAGAGACTTGCATGAACTGATGCTGAGTGAAATGAGCAGAACCAGAAGATCACTATACACTTCAATAACAATACTGTATGATGACGTATTCTGATGGAAGTGGATATCTTCAACATAAAGAAGATCCAACTCACTTCCAGCTGAATCAATGATGGACAGAAACAACTACACCCAGAGAAGGAACACTGGGAATTGAATGTAAAATATTAGCACTTTATCTATCTACCCAGGTTACTTATACCTTCGGAATCCAATACTTGACGTGCAACAAGAAAGTTGGATTTACACACATATATTATATCTAGGTTATACTGTAACACATGTAAAATGTATGGGATTGCCTGTCATCTAGGGGAGGGAGTAGAAGGAGGGAGGGGAAAATCTGAAAAAATGAATACAAGGGATAATGTTATAAAAAAATTACTCATGCATATATAATGTCAAAAATTATAATTATAAAATTAATAATAAAAAAAGAATAAAGACCAAGACAAAAATCAGATTTAGATATTGGGAGATATTTAAAAAACCTTTGAGTGCGCTTTTTCAATAGTCTGGGATCAGAAGAGAGATCCGTAAAGGTTGAAAAGCAAATGAATTGGGCAGCTAGATGCCCAGTAGATAGAGCACCAGCCCTGAAGTCAGTAGGACCTGAGTTCAAATCTGGTCTCAAATACTTCACACTTCTCAGCTGTGTGACCCTGGGCAAGTCACTTAACCCCAATTGCCTCAGAGGAAAAGCAAATAAATGAATAAAAAAGTATTTATGTTATTATTATGTGCCAAGAAGTATGTTAACTGATGAGGATGCAAATGTAATCCATAAAATAATCTATACTTTCAAGGAGTTTACTCATAAGTAGGAGAGCTCCAGGAAGTTGGAAGGCTTAATTTGGCCTCAAGTTTTGTGATGGCCTAATTCTGGGTAGAACAGGAGAAAAGTCATTTATCAGAGCCCAGGGTGAGGAAAGAGGGAGGGAATGTAGAATTTTTCAGAGTTTGTGAAAGGAAAAAGGAATATAGGCTGATAACCTGAGGTAAGGTTAAACTTTTTGGTTTTAGTTTGGCTTTGTTTAAAGATGGAAGAAATTTTAGCATGAGGTAGAAAAGAAAGAATAAATAGAAAGAGAAAAATTGGGGCAGCTAGATGGCACAGTGGATAAAGTATCTGCCTTGAAATCAGGAGGACCTGAGTTCAAATTTTACCTCAGACACTTAATACTTTCTAGCCTTGTGACCCTGGGCAGGTCACTTAACCCCACTTGTCTAACCACCAAAAAAACAAAGAGAGAGAAGAGAAAAATTCAATAAAACTCAGTATAAAAGAGGGAAATTATTGAAAGGAAAAGCTATCAAAGGAGCCAAGGAGGAATAAGATTAAGGACATAAAAACAAGAATTAGCCTTGTTAAGAAGAGCCACGTTTTACTCACTGTAGGAAGCCAATCAGTGACAAGGAAAAGTCTTTTTAATTTATATTTCTTGTACAATAAAAGAAAGGCAAATATCTTAAGTGGAAAAGTCATTCACCCTCCTGCTAAGCTATCTGAAGCCACAAAACAATGCAAAAAAAGTTGTTATGTTGCCACCTAGTGATCATAGTTAAGAATTTTCTGGCACGTTAAAACAAAATTTTTTTTTTTTAATCTTACTTAAAGGGGAAGTAAAAACCATTTCTAAGGGAACCAAGTAACTGAAACATTTCTTAAACAAATATTATCTCATCATTCCACAGAAATTGCATGACATGACTTCAGAGCTGTAGTTTTTGTTGGCTCAGGAGCACTTCTATTGGATGTTGTTGTTTAGTCATTTCAGTTATGTTTGGCTCTTTGTGACGCCATTTGGGGTTTTCTTGGCAAAAAATATTAGAGCAGTTTCCTATTTTCTTCTCCAGCTCATATTTACAGATGAAAAAACTGAGGAAAACAAAGTTAAATAATTTGTCCAGAATCAGATAGCCAGTGTGTGGGTTTGAATCCGAACTTAGGCCTTTCTGATTCCAGGCTTGTAACTTTATCCCCTGCACCATTTAGATATTCCTATTAAATGTTTTTAGTTATTATATAAAGGCAGGTGGATTGGAGATGGCAGGGAACACTCTGAAGTTCAAACTCTCATTCTATATCTCAGCTCCACAGTCTTGCATAGAGTTTCTTTTTTTTCTGTATAAGTAATAACTTTATTGTAACTTGATGTGCTGAAATGCAAAAAAAAAAAAAAATTCAGCAACAGGATACAAAAATATTAACATCAACTGATTTTAAAAAGAGGTTGGCCGGTGTGATGCAAGTGTTTATACACATTTATGAATTTTCTAAATCATATCCACCCCAATACTGGTCTTTAAACCATCATAACAATGTGTTTATCTCCAAAATAGGACTCATTTACTTTAAGACTTCATTTTAAACACCAAATACAGAATTAATTGGACTGCTGGGAATGATGAAGTCAAATGTATGAAGAATTTCCACAAATTCTCTTTCAAATATAAAGTCCATTTACTACAAACAGATAGTAAGCTATGAATGTAATTCAATTCAGTAAGCATTTACTAAGCATCTGCTATGTATAGAGCACTGGTTAATCTAGTCTAATTTTGATCTTTTATAGGAAGCTCTCTGTGTGTGTATATGTGTGCATTTTTGCCAATGCATTAAAACCAGTGACCAGTAATTACTGAATTAATTTCAAATAAATGAATTTAATACTCCTAATTTGGATATGTTTCAGTCTGGAATGAAGTACTGATTTTAAACTATGAAACACCTTTATAAGGAAGTATTGATCTCTTAAATTTCATTCTTAAAATAGACCATGAAAATGCAAATATAATTATCTGGCATGTTTGAATTAAGGGGAAAAAAAAAACTTCTTGTTTTTTTGTTTGTTTGTTTGTTTGTTTGCTGAGGCAATTGGGGTTAAGTGACTTTCCCAGAGTCAAACAGGTAGGAAGTAGTGTCTGAGGCCAGATCCACTGTGCCATCTAGCTGCCCCAAAAATCTCTTGTTAAAGAATACTGTAGATGACTGATTGCATTGAGTTAAAAAAATCATCTGAATAAAAGATTTGTTAGCTTGTAGGCATATTCTTTTCAATTACATATCAGCAAAGGAGATTTGCTTTGATTTCAATTGTAAACTTGCTGTAATATCAAAGAGGTAAAGAAATTAATCCAATCTTCTCATAATTTGTTTTCAATCTAGTTTACATATTCATCAGTGATACTTGAGAAAACAAGATATTTTTAATATTTTAGAAGTTAATTTTATAATAGAAGTCCTAAAAAGGCACTGTGTTTTCTTAGTACAGTATTGCATAAAGTTTCTAAAAAACAGAGAAATACCAGTAGTTGCTTCCTGTTAACTTCTCTTTTATTTTGTATGACATATTCATTCCAACTTCTTATAATTCATTTCTGACCTTGAAAGAATATGTGATAAGACTTGATCAAGATCATATAGCTAGTTAAAGGAAGAGCTGAGGCTGGAATAGCAATAATTGTTAGCATTTATAGAGTATATACATATATGTGTGTGTGTGTGTGTGTGTGTGTGTACTCATATATGTATAATACAAATAGCATGTGTATGTTATGTCCTCCCGAATTCAAGGCTCTTGAATAGCTTAAAACTGCACCAAGACTTTTGAAATACTACTAGAAGAAAGAACTATAAAAATAAATTCCTTGAAAGACACTTACGTAGCAATTATTCTAATTCAGAGGAGGGCCACAAAAAAAACTAAACATACATTCTAATTGGTTAAATGAAGCCATAGTATTTAACTTAAGAAGAGAAAAGCTAAAAGGACAATTGATGTATTGACTTGACATATATGAAAGAGTGTCCTGGAGAAGAGCGCCTAGATTTAATCTGCATAGGTCCAGAAGGAAGCATTGGAAGCAATGAGTGGTAGTTGCTACGAAGGCAGATTTAAGCTTAATATAAGGAGAAACTTTCTAACCATTTCAAAATGGAAAGAGCTATTTCCAGCAGCAATGAATAACTTGTCCCTGTGAATGTTTGAATGAAGACTAGATGGCTTCTTGCCTTGATGCTGACAGAATTCGACAGGTTTATGAACTAGATCACTTCAAAGGTTCTATAATCTAAAATCCATGATTTCTCATGTAACTCTAGAAAAAAACTTCATAAGATGGTGAATAAAAATTGAAACTGCTTTGTATAACATATAATCAGATTTTCTGTGACAAGAGTCTACCACGTATGGTATACATGTCAAAGGTAATACAGGATTTGATGATCAGTGGTATCTCTTAAGCACCCTATTAAATGTGCTTACCTTCCATCCCAAATGAGATGAACTCTGCCATAATGATTTCCCTGCCACTAGTATTCCTGTTAATGCCATTCAAGTTATTAGGTTCTAACTGAGGTGTGAGGTGAATGATGATTAAGGTATGACTATTCTTTTTAAATAGTACTTCATTTTTTCTATTTACATATAAAGATAGTTTTCAACATTCCCTTTTATAAAATTTTGAGTTCCACACTTTTTCTCTCTCTGTTCCTTCCTCACTACTCCCCCAAGATGACAAGCAATATGATATGTTATATATATGTATAATCCTATGAAACATATTTCTACATTAGTTATGTTGTGAAGGAATACTCAGAATAAAGGGAGAAACCATAAGAAAGAAAAAACAGAAAAAAAGAAAAAACAGAAAAAGTGAAAACAATATGCTTCATCTCCATTCAGGATCCATAGTTCTTTTTCTGGATATATCTTTGACTTTATTTTTGTGGCAAGTGTTTTGTAATTTTGCTCATATAATTCCTGACTTTCCTTTGGTAGATATATTCCTAAATATTTTATACTATCGACCATTATTTTGAATGGGATTTCTCTTTGTATCTCTTGCTGTTGGATTGTGTTGGTAATGTATAAAAATGCTGAGGATTTATGTGGATTTATTTTGTATCCTGCAACTTTGCTAAAATTCTGAATTATTTCTAATAGCTTTTTAGCAGAGTCTTTGGGGTTCTTTTTCTGGATATAAAGAGCATTTTCTATCATGGATTTTTTAGAATTGTCTTTTTATTATTGCATTGCTGAAAAGGGCTAAGTCTGTCAAAGTTGATCATTGTATAGTGTTGCTGTTACTGTGTACAATGTTCTCCTGGTTCTGTTTACTTCACCCAATATTAGTTCATGTAAGTCTTTCCAGATTTTTCTGAAATCTGTCTGCTCATCATTTCTTATAGCACAATAATATTCTGTTACATTCAAATATCATAACTTGTTTAGTCATTCCCCAACTGATGGGCATCCCCTTAATTTCCATTATTTGCCACCACAAAAAAGAGGTGCTACAAATATTTTTTGTACATGTGGGTCCTTTTCCTTTTTATTATCTTGTTGGAATATAGATCTAGTAGTGGCATTATTGGATCAAAGGGTATGCACAGTTTTGTAGCTTCTTGTAGTAGTTTACCATAGTAATGGTTACCAGTGACCAAAATCACCCACAAGCTCTCTTTGGTGGTTGTATAAGGAAAACAATGATTAGACCTATATAAAAGTCAATTTTGTTCCCATGGTTAGAAGAGAACTTGCTTCTTGGAAATTTTTTAATATAAACTGAATGATCACTTGCCCCAAGTGATGTAAAAGAATCGCTTAGTCAATCATGAATTGGATTATGTGGCCTTTGAAGTAAATGCCATTTCAGAAATTCTCTGAATCTGTGTTATTCAGGCAATGATTGAGCCCTTAAGAATTATTTATATTTTACCACCTCACACCTATAACATTGGTTAATATAACAGAAGAAGAAAATGATAAACGTTGGAGTGGGTGTGGGATGTCCTAGGATTAAATAAATGTTGGTCAATGAATATACTATTTATTAACAATGCAATCATAATCATGAAATCAAAAATAATTATTTACAATATTTAAGCTATGAAAAAGACCACAGATAGTTACAGTTACCTCAAACCTTCAAAGCCACTGCAGATCACTTCTTTTCACTTCTGAGTACATCCTCCCATACAATTTAATTACTCCTAGTTTCTTTGTTTTAAAGATACAGTAACAGTTTTCAGAGCCTCAGTGGAAAAGGCTTTTGAAACAGTGTTACATTAACATTTTAGATAACATGGATAATGAAAGCACAACGGTTCTAGAAATTAAAATGTCTCTCTCCTTGATTGCCTCAACTTTTCTTGCCTCTGGAAACAGAACAAAGCAAAAGAGGAAAGTGTTCTTTTTTTGCAACAGAATTTTCTTCTCCCTGGGTGAAAAATATTGGGGCAAGAAGTTATTTGCTGGATTGAGGTTGAGGTCCTTAACCACTATCTAGTCACTATCTTGTGCACCTACCTCGCATTTTGCACTATGCTTTAAACCAAAGCTTCTTAAATTTCTTAAACTTTAATTGAATGTCTAGGTTGCAAAAAATTTGGCAACAGCAAAAGGTATCAAATATTCCTCCAAAATTTAATTCTTTATGTAAAAATAAACAAGAATATTCATTTCATAAATATTTGCTTTAATTTTAATAAAGGGTAAAATAATTGTTTTAAAATTTTTTCTTTATCATTTTTATCAGTAAAAGTTTGATTTGGATACTTATTTTGTATACCTCTATACCTTGGGTCGCATAAAAATTTATTGGGCAAAAAGGAGGAAAAAATTTAAGACACACTGGTCTAAATACCTCAATTAGTTTTGATGACTCTATTGTAGACATATTATCATATTTTCTTTTGATTCATACTGAAAATGGTATTTTCTTTTCATCTTCTTTCTTTTTTTCCTGAAGTCTCATGAGATTTGGGAAATATTGGGTAAACTCTGTTGGTCAGACAGTAAGTCTCCTTCTGTCTCCTGTGTCATCACAGACTCTGGTAGAACTAAAAGCAGGTTACACTTATATGTGGCCTATATTTGACTCTGAAACTTCATTCTATTACTCCTAGTTCTGCCCCCAGGGATCAGGAAAACAAGTCTAGTCTCTTCTCCAAAAGACTATTTTCCAGAAACTTGAAAACAGCTGAATTACTTTCTTATTATACACCTCCCTTGCTGCTGAAAGAAGTTGGAGGAAAATATGAAACTATACTAACTAAACATACTACAAATTTTCATTATCTGTTCTTAACTGTGTTCTTACTTCAGCAAGGTAAACTTTTAATTCTTGCTTAATTGATCTGATATCTCACTCTATTCAGCAGTTGTAGAGAGTTTTAGGTCTCCTCAAATCTTCCATATCATTCTTTCCCCCCACCCTTGACACAGATGTGATTGATTCAAACTTTGTTGAAAAAATTGAATCCCTGTAGTACCCCCCCCAAGTTTTCTCCTCATAACTTAAATATTTCCCTCCACCATCTCCTCTAATCTCATATTGAGGCAGCTCCTTTCCTTGCTAAGACTTGCTGTTTAGTCCTTTTTGTAGTGGCAAGGAACTGGAAACTGAGTGGATGCCTATCATTTGGGGAATGACTGAATAAATTATGGTATATGAATATATATTGTTCTATTATTGTTCTATAAGAAACAATCAGCAGAATTTCAGAAAGTCCTGGAAAGACTTACATGAACTGATGCTAAGTGAAGTAAGTAGAACCAAGAGAACACTGTACACAGAAACAAACTATGATGGACTTGGATCTTTCCAACAAAGAAGTGATTCAGGCTTGTGATGGAGAGAATCATTTGGATCCAAAGAGAGGACTGTGGGGACTGAATATGGATCACAACATAGTAATTTCATTTTCATTATTGTTGTTCTGTTTGCTTGCTTGTTTTTTTTTTCTTTCTCATTTTTTTCCCTTTTTGATCTGATTGTGTGTGTGTGTGTGTGTGTGTGTGTGTGTGTGTGTGTGTGTGTGTGTGTGTTTAGCATGATAAATGTGGAAATATATTTAGGAAAATTGCACATGTTTAACCTATATTGGATTACTTGCTTTCTGGGGAGGTGGGAGGTGGGGAAAGAGATGAAATTTTGGAACATAAAGTTTTGCAAGGGTGAATGTTGAAAACTATCTTTGCATATATTTTGAAAAATAAAAAGCTATTATTAAAAAAATACTTGCTTCTGTTTGACCTTTTCAGTCATGTTCAACTCTTTGTGACTTCCTTCTGGGATTTTCTTGGCAACTAAGTAGCACAATGGATAGAGTGAAATTAGGTTCTAAAAATTAGGAAAATTCCTCTTCTTGCTAAATTAAAATCTGGCCTCAGACACTTACTAGCTGTGTGATCTTGAGCAAGTTAACTTAATCCTATTTGCCTCAATTCCTCATCTATAAAAAATTAGTTGGAGAAGGAAATGGCAAACTATTTCAGTACCTTTGCCATGCTGCTATTCATTAGTATCTGACTCTCCATGACTGCATTGGAGTGATACCATTTTGAGGTATCTTTGACAAGAAAATCCCAAATGAGGTCACAGAAAGTCAGATATAACTGAACAACAATACGACAAAGATATTAGAGTACTTTGCCATTTTTTCTCCAGTTCAATTTATAGATGAGGAAACTGAGGCAAACAGTTATGTTATTGGTCCTGGGTGACAGAGCTAGTAAGTTTCTGAGCCAAATTTTAACTCAGGTCTTCTTGTCTCCAGACCTGGTACTTTCTCCATTGCATCACTTTGCTGCTCCCCTGCTAAAATATATTATTCTAATTTCACCCTTGATTTCATCCATTCTCAAGTCTTCCTGACTTCAGGGCTGATGCTCTATCCACTGCACCACCTGGCTGCTCCCCCCACCCCCATCTCATCCATTCTCAACTTATCCAGTTCTTCTTACATCATTACATTATACTGATTATGTGTGAACTAGAGAACCATTACATCACCATGCTAAGTAGTAAGTATATGTGAACTAAAGAACCATCATTTAATCAATTCCACTGAGTTAACACCTTGTTGTAAGTATCCTTGTTTCAAGTATACTTCTCCAGAGTTCTGGTCCTCTACAATCTCTGCCTCTTAATTTTCCTGGTTCAGTTTAAATCTCACCTTCTGCATGAAATCTTTTCTGGTTCCTCCAAATGCTAATGTCTTCCCCTTTCAGATTATCTTCATTTACATTATATCTTATGTATACCTAGTTATTTACATTTTGTCTTCCCTTTAGAATGCAGAATTAGTTATTTGCCTTTCTTTATATCCACAAAACTTAGCACAATGCCTGTAAGTACTTTAAGTAAGTACTTTATAAATGACTAAGTACATACTTGGTCTTCTCCAGTTCCTTCAACCTATCTTCTTATGTCATGGTCTTAAAATTTTACTTCTTGCTTTCCTCTGAATGCTCTCTGTCTTTTCAATTCCTTTACTTAAATGTGCCACCCACAACAGAAAATAATACTCAAATGTGTCTGAGCAGGGTAAACCAAAGCAATGGGACTCACTCTTCTTTCTTTCAGGACACTGGGTCTCTCAAAGCAGACAAACATTCCTGATTTACATACAAAAGATCACCTTTGTAGAGACTCCTTTGTCCTTTTCTCTTCTCTTTGCCTGAAACACAGTGCACATGGTAAATTTAATGATAATACTGGTTTTGGAAAGGGAGAGGTCTCAGAGTTGGGAAGGAAAGGAATCTCCATTATATTCCTCCTTGGTAATGATGTAATATAGCTTCTAGGGGACACAACAATGATTTTTAGGTCCCCTGACCTTAGGGGGCTTCTGTTCTAACAACAAGTCAGTAATTCTAAGTCCTCTGGCTTTGGAGTCTGACCCAGGGGACGCCTAAACCCAATCTAAGAATAACAATCTGTCTTATTCTGAAGTTTTGTGGCCTCAGGATAGTCCCATGGATGAAATTCCTAAAACAATAGTGAAGAGACCAATGCTCAGTTCATTGCTGACTGTCAGACAATCTATTGGTTCATGAGAACCAAATTCCAGAGACCATTCTTTGGCCCTACCTCTGGCCATAAAATTAGCATATCTATAACATGAGGAACCTAGATAAATGTGTCTTTTTGGTTATTTTTTTTCTTTGCTAAATTCTCTTGGAATTTAGACCACTTTAATGGCTTTACAATTACAATAAACTTTGCCAGTTGACTTAAGAAATAGGTTCAAGCCTGTAAACTTTTGAGATACCTTGTGACAATGGTCTGTGACCCCAACCTTTTGGGGTTCCTTTCCTGATCTTAATCATATGGTCCCTTTCAAATATGATAAAGTAAACAAAGCAGTGGCCTTAGAATAAAAGAAAATGGATCTAAATTTGAAGTCTATCCCTTAATACCTATGTGACCATGGCCAAGACATTTAACCTCTTGAACCTAATATAGCCCCTGTAAAATGAGAAGGATAGGCCAAAAGTAAAATCCCTTCCAAATCTAAATCAATACTCCACTTAATTTCTCTTGCAAAGTAAATCTTATATGATTTCTACAATGCTTTTTCATTACCCTTTTCAAAAATATTAACTTCTTTATCTCCCCAATGTTTGTCCCTTATTGCCCTCCCCACCCTCTCTCCTTGTCCTCACTTATTACTGTGAGGTGAGGAACTGAGATCCAGTCTCAGCCTCAGACCATAGAAGCTACTTTTAGGGGCATAGAAAACTGGTGGTGGAAGTTTAATATGAGCTACTATTTGAGTTGCTGAAAGTCTAGGATTCCTGGAATTATTTGCTTATTTTAGAGAAAGCATTAAGCTTGTTCCTTCCCTGTAGGAAATCACAGCATCTCAAGCACTGAAAAAAGACCTTAGAAGCTATCTAGTTCTAGGTGGGTAAAAGTAATAAATAGTGAGTTACCTAATTTTTGATATTTGAAGACTGAATACTGATGTGATGAACCAAGAGGAAGCCAGATGAATATTCTGGTGACAGAAGTGAAAGAAAGAATTATTTTGAAATAGTCTAGTGAGAGAGGAACTAAACATAAAAACTAAGGTTTTTTTTTTTTTGTTTTTTTTTTTTAGCAGCAGCTGAACCTCATTTTCTAACAATTAGATAAATTTCTAACAATACAGATAAATTAAAATGAATTCTATTTCTCTGATTTATGTCTGATAATTGAGGAATAAAGGGCTTTGCAAAAGC
The DNA here is from genome assembly GCF_048593235.1 of Sminthopsis crassicaudata. Lineage (NCBI taxonomy): Eukaryota > Metazoa > Chordata > Mammalia > Dasyuromorphia > Dasyuridae > Sminthopsis > Sminthopsis crassicaudata. The sequence goes on along the minus strand of NC_133617.1, from coordinate 328,583,040 downwards.
AATGCCATTTGTGCAGTAGATGCAAACAAATGTTTGTTGAACTGAAAAAAAAAAAAAGGTAAGGAATGATATAACTATAGCCCCAAATTTCTTAAACTGGAGTCAAGACTCCATCTGGGGTCATATAATTGAATGTGGGTGTTACAAAATCATGAATTCTTGTCAGCAAATGTTTGGTTTGTAAACATTTTATATATATATATGCAGAGGGTCATGTAAAAAATTCTTGGGCAAAAAAAAATGTAGTGGGGAAAAATGTATGCATTTCAGATATATAAAGAATAAAAGCATGAAGCTGTTCTGCCTCAGTTTCTCTGGTGGCAACCCCACGCCCTTCCTGGCCATTAGGACTGAGATAATTAGGGCTTCAGATCTCTTGCCACTCTAGCATATCAAAGAGTCATAAAGCCCAGATGGTTCATCTCAAATGCTTGGGCATTTCCTGGGCCCAGACTATCTGCCTCCTAGCTTCTTCACTCCCAACTTCTCAGAATTTATGATTCTTCCTTCTTCACCCCCATCCTATCAGAATTAAAAAGTTATGGTCCTTCCTGGGATTTCCACTCACCAGTGCTCTGCACCCCCTACCCCCTTGTTTCCTTTATCACTAGAATCCTATAAAAGTCTCTGGGATTACTCATTCATTGTTGGATGATTTGAGACAAGAGATCCATCCAAACCAGCTGGCTTCACCAGTCCAACTCTTTACTATTAAAAAACCTCTGTCTTGCCTCAGTTTCTCCTGCATTATAAAGTTATCTTCCTTGATATCAGCCTTAATACATTTCTTCATCACAGTCACTTGGCCTTATACATAGGCAGAATTATAATATCTAAGAAAAGATAAATCAACACTAGTCAAAATTTGACACTAGTCAAATAGACAGTAGTTCTGGACCCAATATTTGGAAGGTGTAGAAGGGATTTTGAGGAAAATCCACAAAGTCATTTGAGGGATTAGAAAAGAAAGCTCTTCTGGAAATATATTAGTAGAAGTCCAAATTTTGTCATATAATCTTTTTAGTATTAGTAGTTTTTTTCCAATTTTAATAACATTTTGATTTAAAGTTTTGAGTTCCAAATTTTATCCTTCCTTCCTTTTTTCCCCTCCCCACTCCTTGAGATGGTAAGCAGTCAGATATAGGTCCTACATGTGCAATCATGCAAAATATTTCCATAGTAGTCATTTTGTATAAATACATATAAATGTATAAATAAATAAAATGGAATAAAAGAAAAAAATAAAAATGAAAAATACAGGATTATATAGACCTAACAAGAAAGCCCCCACCCCTTCTGACCTATGATCTCATTTCCTGGAAGAGTTCAGGCTTACATCCTAACCACAAATTTACCCAGAGACTAAAAATCTACCATAGAAAACAAAGAATACCAGCCAATGACATACTCTTTATCCTATTAGGAATTTAATGCTAAAGAAAATGGGGGGGGGGGGACAAAAAATATAATCTCATGTATATATAGTATATATCTTAGGTGGTAATAAGAGACTTCAGGTATATGGTCCTTAGATCCATTGAATATATTTGTGAGTATATTTAGAACACATCTCCCTATTTTATTTCTTGCTTTGCATATATGTTCAGAGAGTTTTCAAATAAATTTATCATTTTCTCCATCCTTTTTGTTATACCTTTCAAGATATTTTGTGTATTTTGAATAAATATATGGAAGATATTAGAGAAGAGTATTTAAGGAAACATCTGGTCCTCCCAGATGAAATAATTTTCACTAAACAATAAAGATAGTGATTGGTTGTGAGGTGGTGTAATGGGGAAGGTAGAAAGTTGTCTGAAGTCCTACATGATTACCTGAGTTTACATTCTGCCTCAGACAAGTACTAACTGTGTAGCCTTGAGTAAGTCACTTAACTTCATTTATCTCAGTTTCCTTATCTTTAAAATAGTGAGAATAATGTAATACCAGAGAAACTAAGGCAAGATAGAGATTAGAGAGTTTTAATAGTTTATTTATTGGAGAGCTTAATTGATTGACTGGACAGGACTCTCGTCTCAAAGTATCCAGTAGTGAATGTGAGACTCTCAGGTTTTTTTTTAAATAAGACTCTAGTAAGAAGAGAAACAAAGGCAGGAAGCAAAGAGTGGGAAGTTTTGGGGATGGACCATAAATTTGGTTCTATCAGGATGAGGGGAAAAACTATAAATTCTTACTAGGAGGGCAGAATCAGGATGTCTGAACAAACAGAAGTAAAGGTATCTGAGATAGTCTTATCTTTGGAATGTTTAGGGTGGGTAGTACAGTCTTAATGTACAGGAAAAAGATGGGGTTGCATACTAACTCAGGACAATGGAGATATAATTCAGGGAAACTAATGCAGGGAAACTGAGGTAAAACAGTTCAAGGAGACTGTGGCATAATATTATAGCACTTACTTCCTAGAGTGTGAGATTTAAGTGAATATTTTGTAAACACTTGAAAGTGCTTACATAAATACTATTAGTAGGGGGAAGATTCTGGACTTTTCTCCTTTCAGTTAATTGTGCTACTATGAAAATGTCATTTGGGAAAGCTCACCTGACTCTTATTGGTTCCATTATAGTTGCTAGAGAGATGATTTTGCCATAATAATGTTTTCCATTTTTTGGTATGCTTTATTTTTCTTCTTCTGATTTCATATTTAATAGTATCATTTGGCTTAACTCTGTCTCTTGCCAAGTTTTTGGTAAATTTGTTTTTTTTCCTAAACATACTCATTATTATATAGAAAAGAACATTCAGTTATAACTCTCTAAACAAAGGACAGAAGATGAGGAAATGATTTCAAAGTAGTTCACAAGCTTCTAGATTGGAACAAGGAGTCATGACTCTTGGTTTGACCTTCTCATTCTCATATCTTTTGAGCATTTCATATATAACTTCTAACTCCCCAAACTACCAACAGCATATCTGATGGCAGCACTACTTTCTAGACAAGTAACAAGCATTTATTAGACACCAATTATAGTTATCTCTTCTACATAATGGAGCTTAGAGGCATGTCACTCCTGTGATCTGGAAAATCTGCATAAAATTTTTTGAAATGAAACTGTGTGGTATTAAAAGATAAAATATGTTGATACAATATAACACCATACATATATTTTATGCATTTCTGAGTATCTTAACTTTTTCTGTCTTTTCTAAACTTTTTCTGCCATCTTTCATCAGTCATTTGCAGCTTCCACAAAACTCCACCAAATTCCCACTTAATTTCTTATGTGTGACCTGTGATATATTGAAATCATGTTGTAGATAATCAAAATATCAAAAGAATAACTATGAACCAAGTTAATGTACTAAGTTCTGGGAATGCAAAAAAAGGCAAAAGGCAATCCCTGCTTGTAAGGAGGGCCTGTTCTAATGGGGGAGACAGTATTCAAACAATTATGTAAAAATAAGAGATACACAAGATATACTAGAGATAAAACACAAAGAGAGAAAAGGCACTAGCATTAAAGGAGATTGGGAAAAGCTTCAAGCAGAATGTAAGACTTTAGCTGAGACTTACAGGAAGGAAGCCAGGGGCAACTTGGCAATGCCCTGGATAGAATACCAATCCTGGAGTCAGGAGGTAGCTGTATGACCCTGAGAAAGTCACTTAACCCAAATTGTCTCAAAAAAAAAAAAAAAAAAAAAAAAAGGAAACAGAGATGGGGGGAGAACACTTTCTAGACAACTAATGAAAATGGCTAGAGTTGGGAGATGGAATCTCTTGGGGGGAGGGGAGAATAGCAAGTCCAGTATCCCTAGAAGCAAGGGTATATGAAAGATCATTAGGTAGACGACTGGAAATGTAAGAAAGAGCTAGGTTATAGAGGATAGTAAAAACAGGAAGTTATATGAATAAATGAATAAGGCCTTTAAGCACTTACTGTATACAAAGCACTGTAGTAAATGTTTAGGAATTTGCAGTGGATAAAGATCAGGAAGACTTGAATTCAAATATGATCCTGGGCAAGCTCTTTAACCTTGCTTCATTTTCTATTCTGTAAGGGGATAATGATAACACCTACTTCCCAGGGTTATTGTGAGTATCAAATTAAATAATAATTTTAAAGCACTTAACACATTGCTTGGCTTTGTAGTAAGCCCTAAATAACCGTTAGCTTTCTTTCAATTAATAATAATAGTTATTATTATTAGTTAAAAAGTTTCTACTCTCATGGTGTTTGCAATGTAATAGAGAAGACAACATATATGGAAGGTTTCAGTTGTAAGTTAGATGGGAAAATCCTATGTCCCTAGGGTATAATGTCAAGCACTTTAATTGTTCTAAATTGCCTTTTCTCTAATGATATTTCCACTGACAAAAATCAAATTGGTTTCCTGATATTGAACTACTTCATAAAGCCAAGTGAAAAGAACTTTATTTTCTGGGTCTTCAATAATTGATCTTGAAGGTGATAGGAAACCACTGGAATTTTTTTTTTTCTTTCTTTTATTTTTAAGTGGAATTTAATTTTTCCAATACATGCAAAGATAGTTTTCACCATTTACCTTTTGTAAAACCTTGTATCTCAAGTTTTTCTCTCTCTTCCCTCCCTGTCTTGCCCCAAGATAGCAAGCAATCTATTATAGTTAAACATGCAATTATTCTAAACATTTTTATATTCATGCTATGCTAAAAAATAAATCACATCAAAAGGGAACAAAAAATGAGAAAAACAAGCAAGCAAACAGCAACAAAAAGGTGAAAATACTATGCTTTGATCCATATTTGTTGAGGTGTGAGAATTGAGGGTGAATGAGATGAGGTGAGATCTTTCAAGACAGTTGTGAAAAACAAGTAAGGCTTCATCTATTTCAGAGTTTGACTAGGCCTGAAGGACTTTGAGCATTGATTTAAGGGCATAATTGAGTCCCCTTCCTGCTATCCTCCCATGACACAATTTCCTCCCTATTTCAGTCAAATATGGGCAACCATGTACTTATTGGTCAAGTTCAATTTCGTGGGTAGATCTCATTTAGAATGTAAGACTCTCAGCCAATGAGGATGAGGGTCAGTGGTGGGAAGGGGTGTTTTGCATTAGGGATTAAAGGTGCTGTCCTGCCCACCGGAGGCGCTTCCTTTCTTCGATTGTCAGCTTGAAGGGTGGGACGCCCTTCTCTCAAGAATGTACAATAAACTTTGCTTTACTCTAGAGATCTCTCCAGCTTTTTTTATTAAATGGTGACCTCTCACCATTTCCGTACCACACAAGGGTAAGAGATTCCCTCTGGTTGATGTCACAGATTCTTTATGAAAGAATTCGAAAACCCAAAGTTTATGGCATAAAGGGATTTATTTACACTAAGAAGACAGCTTTCTTAGTGGGCAAAGAATCCTGTAAGAATTATTTTTGCAAAAGTTTACACTGATAAAGATCCAGTAGACTAAGTCCAGAAGGGCATTTAGCAAAGATTCGGGGTTCAGAGTCATCTTTTATTAGCCTTCTGAGGTTTGGGGTTCTTTGATCTTTGGCCCAGAGCCCCGGCCAATCTCCAAATGAATCTGAGAGACTGGTTTTCAATTTAATTCAATTCAAAATTGAATGAGATTACTTAACTTGGGAGTTTCCCTTATGGACAGGAGTGTGCCTCTCCCAGAAGTTGGGAGGGTTTAAGATCCCAAATCACCTTTCCCCCAAAGATTCCTTTCTGACCCTCCCCCCAAGATTAAAGGGGACACCATTTACATCATATTCAGTGTTCATAGCTCTCTGACTGTAGTTGGCATTTTCTATTGGATCTGCCTGAAATCAACTCATTGTTGAAAAGAGCCAAGTCTATCTCAGATGATCATCACATAATCTTGTCCTTACCGTATACAATGTTCTCTTGCTTCTGCTTATTCCATTTACCACAAGTTCATGTAAACCTTTTCAGACTTTTCTGAAATCAGTGTGTTCATCATTTCTTATAGAGCAATAATATCCTGCTACATTCATATATCATAACTTATTTAGCCATTTCCTAGCTGAGTAGTAGAGTTTTTTAACTCAGGAAATGACATGGTGAAACCTACACTTTAGGAAGATCAATTTGACAATGGAGTAGAGAGAGAATCCTTGTGGACATGAGGTAGAGATTTCCTGATGAACTATTTAAATAGATTTAGTAACCTATTGGAGAAAGAATCCTCTGACATGCCTATTTCTCAAAAAAAAAAAAAAATTCATTTGCTTTCTCTTCCTGAGCTTTTGGGTGATTTCTCAAATGTGAATGAACAGGAAAAAAGGAAAATGCTCTCATCATGGAGAGTAAACAGAATCATGATCTTAGGATCAGAGAATGAGAGCTGGAAGATACCTTGGAGGTCAATTAGTCCAACTTCCTCATTTTACAAATAAGGTTCACAGAGGTTGAATGACTTGTTTTGTTCAATCATGTTTCATTCTTCACAATATACGATTTAAGATTTTTTTTTGGACAAAGATAATGGAGTAGTTTCCTATTTTCTTGTCTGGCTCATTTTGGAAGTGAGGAAACTAAGGCAAACAGGGTGAAGTGATTTGCTTAAGGTCACACAGTTTTGTGTGTAAAGCCAGATTTGAACTCAGAAAGATGAGACTTTCTGATATCAGACCAGGAATTCTGTCACTGTGCCACCCAGCTGCCCAGTGACTTTTTTCCAGTAATATAAGCACTAAGTATGAGTTGTAGGATTTGAATCTAGATTCTTTGTATTAGGAAGCCATTGAAGACATATCAGGAATGAGTGATTGAAGTGATTACAGCTTTCTTTTCTGAAAATATTTAAATAAGCCATTTGTTCTGGATTGTTTTTATTATTTTAATCCTGTACAGCTAGGGCAGAAGAGTGTCAAATAACATTTTTAGTAAGAACTAGATAGCAACTCTCAGATCTACTAATTTTTTGTATTATCCTTTCTTTCATGGAACCAAATGATTTCATTTTCATAGTAACAGGTTTCATTATGACCTATAACCTATTTTAATAATTCTAAAATTTGGGGGCAATTTTGGGGAGTTTCTGGCACATATAAGTAATTGCTACCATGAGCCAAAATTTCCTCTCTATTTGATTTGACCTAATCATCTTCTTTAAAGTTGTTCCTCTTAATCTCAGAGCTCCATTGGGGAAGTTGGGTCTCATTCTATTTGGGGAAGAATAATGAACATTCAAACTGAATAATTTTTCATCTGGAAGTGAAAGTTTATCCAGGTAGCATTTGGATCTTCCTAGAGTGGTTAACAATTCCTCTGTGTCACTGTAATGTTTGAATACATTTATGGGATGAATAATGTATGACAAAGTGCTTTAGAAATACATATTCAGAATATACTTGCTATCTATTTCTTTATTATAGTAACAGTGGGGAATTCCATGAAAGGGGAAAACATAGCACATCTTATCTTTGCTGACTATAACCCATAAGTCAGACTAAACATGAAAAGAATAACATTGCATTCTACAAACTTTTAAAGTGTTTACTATACAAGAAAGATATGATGTTAATTGTTAGGGTAGACATAAAGGAGACACAGACCCTGGCTTCAAAGAGTTTCTCTATAATAAAGGGAAATAAAATGTATACATACACACATATATAAAACACAAATGAGAAAATTATAAGTGCAAAACATCTAGCAAATATCCTCTCCTGGCAAATTTGATAGACAGAATATAGCTACTACTTCTCCTATGGTAGGGCTAAGATGAGAGACCTAAATCCCTCAAGCCTCTGAAATTCATAAGGTCAGAAAGAAGAGAGCTAAGGAGACAGAGGATCTTCTCTTCTTCCCTTCCCTTACCCCTCCAACCAACAAATTCCTCCTTAAGGGGTTTGATGAAACACTGCCACTCAGATCTGGTCTGCTGTTTTATACAAAACAAGAGAGGAATTACTCATTTTCTCCAGTCCAAATATACTTTTTTTTTTTTTGTACAGTTCTACAATATCTGCTATTCCACTTCATTTTATTAGCTTTCATGCACCTTTGAAAACTAGTGACTACTACTCTGAATAATTAGATGAATCAAGATTTCTAAGCCTTGTTCCACTAGTTCATACCTCTGGTTGATGATAGACTGAATAGAGGTATTCTCTCCTGACAAAGGTAGTTTGTTTATTTTATTTACTTACTAATTATCTTTTTTTTTTTTTTTTTTTTTTTTTTTTTTGAGGCTGGGGTTATGTTACTTGCCCAGTCACACAGCTAGGAAGTGTTAAGTGTATGAGACCACATTTGAACTCAGGTCCTCCTGAATTCAAGGCTGGTGCTCTATCCACTGCACCACCTAGCTGCCCCCCTAATTATCTTTTTCAAAATATTATTCTATTTTTTTTCAATTGCATGTAAAGATAGTTTTCAATATTCACTTTTGTAAGATTTTTGTTCCAATATTTTTCTTATTCCCTCCCTTCCCTCCCCCTCTCCCCAGAACAGTAAACAATCTGATAAACACATGTATAACACTTTTAAACATATTTCCATATTTGCCATTTTATGCCAGAAAAATCAGACCAAATTGGGGGGGGGAAACATAAGAAAGAAAAAGCACTGAAAACAATCAGAAAACCAAAAAAAAAATGGTGAAAATACCTTGTTTCCATACGCATTCAGTTGACATAATTCTTTCTCTAGATGCAATTGGCATTTTCCATCCCAATTCTATTAGGATGTCTTGAATCACCACATTGCTGAGAAGAGCTAAGTCTATCACAGTTGAGCATCACCTAATCTTGCTGTTACTGTGTATAATATTCTCCTGATTCTGCTTACTTAACTCAGCCTCAATTCATTTATGTTTTTCCAGGTTTTTCTGAAATCAGCCTCTTCATCATTTCTTATAAAACAATAATATCCATTATATTCATATGCCATAATTTATTTAGCCATTCCCCAATTGATGGGCATCCACTCAATTTCTAATTCTTTGTTACTACAAAAAAAGAACTGCTATAAACATTTTTGCATATGTGGGTTCTTTCCCCTCTTTTATACTCTCTTTTGGATATACATCCACCAACCCCACCAACTCCACTAATGATGCATTAATGTCTCAGTTTTCTCACATGCCCTCAAACATTCATCATTATTTATTTTCCGGACACCTTGGTCAATCAGATAGGTGTGAAATGATACAAGAGTAGTTACTTTAAATGGGGATGGGGTTGATTACCCTCATAGAGTAAAATAAGATGCACCCTTATAGAGTAAAATAAAATTCAACAATGCCAAGTAAAAGAAGAAAGCATTTTCAATGGGGGAGATCAGGAAAAATTTCCTAGGTGAGATGGTATTTTGGCTGGGGTTTTAAAAGGTAAAAAGGAAATGTGGAGAGGAAGTTCTAGATGTAAGGAACTTGCAGTGTAAGCAAGTATGTAAAGACAGAAAAAAAAAAGGAATAATGAGTAATTCACAATTGGTATAGGAATATTTATTTGGAAAGTTAATGAAAGATCAATAAATAATGGATCAGTAACAGAAAATAAATTCAATTTCTCAGCCTTTTAGAAATACTCTTTCCATTACTGGTTAGATAAGTATTCACATGTTAGAATTCTTACAAGGTGCTAAGTCACTGGAATGAATAGAGACAATAATTATCTAATTTAGCAGGGTACTTAACAGTTCTCTAGTTCAGTAATGTACTTACTAGAATTCCACAAGATTCACACCTTTAAGAGAGCATACTTTTTAAAAAAAATTTTAATAGTTTTTATTTACCAGATCAGATATATGCATGGGTAATTTTACAGTATTGACAATTGCCAAACCTTTTGTTCTAATTTTTCCTCTTCTTCCCCCCCCCCCAAGATGGCAGGTTGACCAATACATATTAAATATGTTAGAGTATAAATTAAATACAATATATGTATACATGTCCAAACAGTTGTTTTGCTGTACAAAAAGAATCGGACTTTGAAATAGTATACAATTAGCCTGTGAAGGAAATCAAAAATGCAGGTGGACAAAAATAGAGGGACTGGGAATTCTATGTAGTGGTTCATAATCATCTCCCAGAGTTCTTTTGCTGGTGTAGCTGGTTGAATTCATTACTGCTCTATTGGAACTGATTTGGTTCATCTCATTGTTGAAAATGGCCATATCCATCAGAATTGATCATCATATAGTATTGTTGAAGTATATAATGATCTTCTGGTTCTGCTCATTTCACTCAGCATCAGTTCATCTAAGTCTCTCCAGGCCTTTCTGAAATCATCCTGCTGATCGTTTCTTACAGAAAAATAATATTCCATAACATTCACATACCACAATTTATTCAGCCATTCTCCAATTGATGGGCATCCACTCAGGTTCCAGTTTATGGCCCCTACAAAAGCAGCTGCCACAAACATTCTGGCACATACAGGTCCCTTTCCCTTCTCTAAAATCTCTTTGGGATATAAGCCCAGTAGTAACATTGCTTAAGAGAGCATACTTTTAAGGAGCTCCCACAAACCCAAGGAGTACCCAGAGCCCACTCTCTTGGAGACACAGTCAGTCATTCCAACTTCCACTTTTGTGATGGATGGAGAGATTCGGAGGGAGCTCTTGGAACCAAAGAGAGAGATAGGCCTCTATTAAAGCTAACTGGGCCCAGGAAAAGATTCAGGAGTTTGAAAGACACAGTAAAGGATCTGGACTTTAACTCCTGGCTGCATTTGGGATTATTGAACTGAACTGAAACAGAAAGCTGCCTCCAGAAGCTCCCTGCTCCAAGAGAACGATTACAATTTAAAGAAGAGAACATTACAGTATACAAAGTGTTAGTAATCAAAATAGAAATGCTAGTGGTCACAATTCTGTCTTGTGTGAAATGACATAAAACATTTTTTGCAGAAGTAGCAATTAACTCACAGCAATTATACTTACATAGCCACCTACTTCCTTAGTGGCAATCCCCAAAGGCAAATATCTCAGAAAATACGTTCATTTTTTGAAAAAAAAAAAAACAAAAAAAACCAAACAAATCCTTTTTAAGACTCAGGAAAATTTTTTTGAATTAGTTTCTATTTAGTGAAGACAACATAGGAAAAGCACCTGCAGGGGTATAATTAGATTAAAAAACAGTAACTAACAATGAAGGTAATTATAAAGAGCTAAGAGCTAGATAGAGACTCTAAATGAGAATTAAATGTGAAAAGGATCATCTCATATTGTGATGTAAGAAAATTCTGTTATAAAAATAACTTTAGCAAGTTCTCAGGGGCATGAGAAAGATTTTTAATCTGCTTTTGCTTTTCTTGGAGATATTTTCTGGAGATATTTCTTGGAGATATTTCTGAAATTCTATAATATTTGAGCCATCTTTAATAATACTGTTTAAAATGTTTAAAAGGGGAAAAAATGTAAAAACAAACCAAACCAAACCAAAATACCCTACTATTTTGCAATCCCTCATTTGGCTAATCCCTTTGAAAGCATAGCAGGGATTCCATGTTTGGTACTATCTGTTTTAATTCCAAATGCTTCTTGTAGGTCCGTCTTCCAAAAGCACCGAGGTTCCCTTAAAGGACTTTACATTAAAACTCTATGTTAGGAGACTAACCTAAGGTTTCATTGATATGGGAACTTCAGGTAAGCAACTCCAGACTGACATCTTTTCTGTCTAGAGCGGGGTTTCTTAAACCTTTTCCACTTGTGCCCTCTTTTAGACTAAGACATTTTAATGCAACCCTGGGCATATAAAATAGACATGAAAATCAAACTTTACTGATAATAAATCATACATTTGTTTTAACACATTTCTTTGGTGTACATATAATTTTACCCTTAGAGACAAAACCAAATCTGCATATTAACGAGATGGCTCCTGCTTGTTTATTTTTACATAAATAATTAAATCTCGTTGGAATATCTTGGAGCCTTTAGACTCTTTTACCACCGCCAAATATCTCACACATACAAAGGTACGTTGCAAAACTTGTATTGGAAATCCCAGCGCTGAACGGGCATCTCAGATAGTTTGAGTTCACATCTAGTCGGACTCCATTCCTAAGCATTTTCGACTAGAATTGCATAAATATTTGAGCAGTGTAAAAGTAAATAGGCAGTTCTAGAGAAGTAAAGGGCACCGTACGCTCGTCCTGAGCCAAAAACTCTGGCCCCTGATTAGCTGACTCTCGCTGCCAGTACCAAACCGTGCTTACTTTTAGGCAAAAGGAGTAAGTGACTTTCCACCTGCCTCGCCTCCCAGACAGAGAACACGCATGCGCAGCAGACTGTACCAAGTCTCAGTTACCCCTAGGTCCCGCTCCGCCTCCCTCCCGCTCTTAAGCCAAAGAAAGTACTATGCCCTGTGGAAACTCCCGCGGAGTTTCGCGAGCATGCGTCTAATAGCTTGTAGTCCGGCTCGGGAATCTAAACCGGAAGCGCGTGCACTGAAGGGGACGCAGGCGTGGAGTCCTTCCCTGCCCCTTCCCTGCACCGCCCCCTCCGGGTCAGAGGCTCTGGGGCGGGTCTATCCTTGCTGCCGTGACGTAATGCGCCGTAGCACGGAAGTGCCGGCAGAGTCGCTGTCTGGGGCCGCTTCAGCTGAGCGGCTGCCGAGGTCCGGGAGCTCTTGCCGGGGCGGGAGGGTCCGGCCGAGCGGGGTTAACCCCTTGCGCGCCACGGCTGCGCGGGGCGGCGCTTATGGCAGCTCCGCTTCGTCGCTGGGCAGCTGATCGCGCCGCAGGAGCTCGGTCTCCGTTCCTGCCGGAGACGCCCGGCTCATTTCGCGACTCCTTATGAGTCAGGGAGCGATGCCCCAGCCCGGGAGGTGGCCAGGGGCGGGCGGCCCGGAGGGGCCCAACTTGGAGGCAGAGCCCGCCTCCTTAGGCCGTGGGAAAGGAGTGGAGAAGGAGGACTCGCCCGTGGGGCCGGCTGCACCGGGGGAGCCGGGCTCCGGCCCCCCGCGGGGCTTTTCGGGAGAGCAGTAAGTGCATTGCTCGGGGTTGGGGCGGGGGGGGAGGGGGGAGAACGAGCCTGTCGAGGCGGCTTCTCCGCCCGCTGGCGGGGCTCCTCGGTCCTCTGCCCTGCCGGTCCGGCTTCGGGAGGCGTGAGGGAAGAGCCGCCGTCCCCAGTGGCGAGAGCTCGGGTGCTCCTACTTCGGAAATCCTGAGCCCTGAAGTTAAGCGACACAGTTTTGAAAGCATTTATGACCCTTCTTTAAAGGCAGCGTTCTTTCTACAAACTGAGTCTCTTCTATCCGCAACGTCACGAGATACAAATGTCACCGACTTTGGGAAACATTTTAGAGAAATTTTTCCTCATTTGAGACACGGATGCACCTGACCCAATAGGCAGGAATCGGTACTTAAAGTGACGTGCCTGCGCTGGCAAGTCCGTGCAGCCGTGGGACCGAGACACATTTCCAGATCTAATCTCATCATAGTGTCCATCAACAGGTGGTGCGGTCAGCGCTTTCCTGCTGTGGGAGCCTGTGTTAAATACATGAGGTCGAAACGTGCTAGGTTTGGAGACGTTGGTTCAAAAGAAGTTAAGGCCAGGAACTTTACTTGTTACTTTACTTTACTTGTTAAGTGAAAGCAAAGTTCGTCCAGACTGCTACCTTGAGTCTTTACATCTCTGAACCATTTCCTCATTTGTGTGGCTCCTTAAGGTTCCTTCCAGTGCAAAATCAATGAATGTTTGAACTAAGGTTGGATCCCTGATAAAGACTAAATGGAATGTAATTGAAAAGAGCTATGGTGTGATAGTCAGAAAACCTGCTTTTATTTCTGTAACCTCAGGTAGGCAAATGAAGGATTGGACACATATCTATCTGATCTCAAAGGACTCTTGTCCTCAAAATCTCTGATACTATAAATGGTTTTAAGGTCTTTTCCAGATTTGGAAAGGATTAATACCATCTCCAACTTTCAAGTCTATGTAGGATACAGACTTTTTTCCCTTTTCTTCTTTAAATTATTTTTTTTTTATTTTCAAAACATGCACAGATAATTTTTCAACATTGACCCTTGCATAGCCTTGTGTTCCAAATTTTCCCCTATTTCCCCCACCTCCTCCCCTAGATGGCAAACAATCCAATATGTTAAATATGTTAAAATATACATTAAATCCAATATATGTAAATAGATTTATACAATTATCTTGCTGCACAAGAACAATCAGATCAAAAAGGAAAGAAAATGAGTAAGAAGAACAACAACAAAAAGAGTGAAAATGCTATGTTGTGGTCCACACTCGCTTCCCACAGTCCTCTCTCTGGGTGTAGATGGCTCTATTCATCACAAGATCATTGAAACTGGTTTCAGTCATCTCATTGTTGGAAAGTCATGTCCATCAGAATTGATTGTCGAATAATATTGTTGCCTTGGGGTACAGACTTTTTCAAGATGCATGTGTAAATACAGGTATGCATACATCCTCATGTTTATACATATTGTCTGTATTTAGGCATATATATGTGTGTGTGTGAATATGTATGTCTGTATTTATGTGTATACATATATAAACAAACCAACCAGATCAGTTAAAAAGATTTGATCAGTTGATTGAATCAGCAGTCTATGAAGTTGAGATTGGTTAGCTTCAGACACAACCTAAAATTTACAGTGCTGTGAGCTTCTGTATTAGTATCTTTTCTAGTGGTTTCCTTAGTAGAAAAAAAAATCTATAATGAGAATTCTTGAGACTATTACAATGTGAGCCAAATCTTTGTCCTGATAAGAATAAATGAGCATCAGCCACTTACCTGCTGTTGTTGCATTTGGGTGCTATTGTTTGCTACTCTCTGTATCATACAGTAGCAGTTAAGGTGCTCAGATTTCTTAGACCTTAGTATCACTTCAGCCTACATTGTTTCTTTTCCATTGGCTAGAAGTGGGAAAGTATCTCATGGTACTAAAAAGTGTGCAAGGGTTAGAAATTATCAATAGTCATCCAGCATTTACATATCTATATACTGGGCATTGTGCTAAAGTCTGCAGATATAAAGAAAAGCAAAAAAACCCCGGAAAACCCCAAATTGGTCCTTGCTCTTAAGAAGTTCACAGTCTAATGAATTTTTAGGTATTTTAGAGACTGGATAGTAGACTTTTTTCATTTAGAAAGAGAATGAACAAATGGAGTACTGAAGTGAGTTGTCTAGTGTAATCAATAGTCAATGGCAGAGCCACATCTTGAACTCACATCCTCTGACCACCAGTCCAGGATTTCTTGATTCAGGAATATCCCTTAGAATCTTAATCATCTAAACCAACATCCTTATTTTGCAGATGAGGAGAGTGAGGCTATGGAAAATTAAATAATTTATAAAAGATTATATTGGTTAAATAACATCAGAATCTAGAACTAGAACCCTGACTTGAGATTAAGCCCAGTGCCCTTTCCACATTGAATGAGCAGTAGTCAGGAACTTAATGAGATCTGGCTGGGTAAGTTATCTAGAGATGTAGCAAAAATCTTGACCCCCCCCCCCCCCCCCCTACAAATTTTTCTAGTTTAGCTTGTGGGTTATTTAGGAGCTGGGTTCATTTTTTTTTTTTTTTTGAAATACTTTTGGTTATTTTGTTTCTTACTAAGGCTTACAAAGAAAAAGGAATCTAATATTGAACTTTCAGAACTTGATTTCTGACGATCAAAATGTCTGATGATGACATTTTAGGCATACTGGACTGTTCCCTTTCCCCCTTTCCTGTAATAGTATTATTTTTAAATATGCAGTTTATTATTCTGCTAGATTATATTATGAAAGTAAATGATACATGTTAGTTTTTATATTTGTAGATGTATGTAACAGCAAATTTAGGATAAGTTTTAAAAGTTTTCTGTCTAAATGAATTGTTTATAATTTTTTATGTCATTGGATTTAAGATCTTTTCCTTTACTGTGAAAATTAGTTTTATTGGCCTGATATTATATAAAAGAATTCAGTTAAATTATTTGAAGTTACAAAGTTTCAAAAATGTTAAGTATTTTGTAATGTTTTGTGATTTCATCCTTAAATTTATACAATTGGCATTGGTAGTTATGTAGCTATATGTGCAAATTATACATGTGATAATTCTGTATTTCTAGATATAATTAATTGTGTGTTTAGGACATTTTGCTCACTAGGAGTTTCAATATCATAGCTTTTATAATTTCTTTAATTAGTAAGTAGAGAGGATTCATGTAAGAGTTTAATGAAAGGTTTTCCAAGTTTCTAAAACCTTTTTCTGTTATCACATATTACTAGGTAAAAGTATAATCGAGAACCATATGAGCAAAGTGATTTTGTGATATTATTTTGATAAGTTTGATCATCCTGTTATCAGGAGCTATTTAACATCCTATGTTATAAATAGTTCAAGGTATGATTTTGAGAGGTAGAGGAACTGTCAGAATTGAACCACAGCATGTGTTGCAGTTTGTTTTGGATTTATTTCTTTTGTGTTCTTTTCCCGCATCTAGCCTGTCTTGTTCTTATTCTCATTGCTGACTTTGATTACTAGCTATTAGTCTTTGCTAAGTTGTTAGGTATTTAAATTTTAAGTTAGTATCTTTCACAGGAAAATTTGAATTCCACATTTGAGGAACTTGAAGATGGGGGAACTTAGATTCAAAACAACTAAGCCATAGTGGTGGAATGGCAGGTGGTATAATTCAAAACTCCTTAACTTATGGTTCATAACCCCAAATGGGGTCGAATGACTGGATGTAGGAGTCACAGAATTAAGATTTATTATCAGGAAATGTTTGATTTGTATGGTCACTTAATATGTTTATATTCCTAAGGATATGTGAAAATTTCTTGGCAAAAAGAGGATGTGAGTGGAAAAAAAGCCCTTTTAAGAAGCCCTGATGTATTTGACCTTAATTTGTTTGAGAGTAGTAGTGGTGAATGAATTGCCTTGTTGTTGTGACAGTTATTAGTTTAAAGAGAAGTGCCTTTTTGTGTGTGGATGAGGGAAAAACCTGCAACCTTACCTTTTTTGATACCCTTGAGTCAGGGACAGGAACAATCCTAACTGCCTGATGATTTTTACCTAGGAGTCTTGTTCTGCTTTGACTTCCAGGAATTAAGAAAGACTTAATGATGGCAGCCACTTCCATCTGCTTCCCCCTCTCCTTTCTGTCTTACTGCTTACCATCATCCCCTCTAGGAAAGGGCTTGGCCCAGCACCCAAGAAACCCCCATAGAGAATGTCACATTAACATCAAATTGACCTGTTGTAACAGAGCAATAAGATTATCTTTTCTTTTTCTTGTTCTATATGATTTTTCTGTGATTTGTCTTAATTTGAAGTTCATTACTAAAATAAAACTATTCTTAGAGGAGGAAAGGAATTTTGGTACTTTCCAGAATTTTGAATCTCTCTCCAACTGTCTGTCCTCCCATGTGTAATCTATGCAATGTTTCAGTCCTGTCTGGAATGGAGGTTGGAGAAAAAAGACATTCAGGAGGGGCATTGATCTGTGGTTCACATCTTAGTTTCTTTGAACATTTCACTGCTGGTACCTTACTGAGCTCTTGCTACTGTTTGGACCACTGGTAATTTCAGGAAATACAGTAACAGAATCGTACTTGAAATTTTTGTTGCTGTATTTAAAATTGCAAGAATAAACTTGAGCCAGATTAACATCAGCTCACTTTTATAAAAGAGCTATGTACTTTGTAGAATACTTTTCTCTTTACCCTATTTAGGCAGGTAATCTTAAGGTAATCATTTTATATATGAGGAAGTTGAAGCTTAGAAATATTTTTTGATTTGCCTATAGCCACACACACAATAAATAGGGAAGCCTATATTGAAATCTAGGTCTTTTGCTTTTAGTTCGGTGCATTCCTCACTATTCCATACTGCCTCTTAATTAGATAAAAGAAATTTGGCCTAGAGAAAAACTAAAATACTCTCTCTATATAGTGTTTACATGAGCTATATAATTGATATCTTAAAATATTAAGTGTTGAATTGTGCCAAAATTGAATGTTGTCCACAAAGAATTGTGCTTAGGTTACTTTGTTTTGTTAATGTTTGTTCACTCTTTAAGTAACTACTCATGTACTGTGCTAGGGGCTGTAGAAGAAAAAATGATTATTAAAATTTGGTTCTTATTATGTAGTCTCCTATCTAATGGGAAATATGAATAAATCTGCCATATTATACAGATAGTGATGCACAAGTTGCTCTTTGACATTAGAAATGAGAAAGAAGATTTTCCAGCTGATGGACTCAGGAAACGTTTCATAGACAATGTTCTTTTAAACTAGATTTTAGAGGATAGGTGTAATTATTCTCTTTAAAATGTAATGTTCTTTGTTGAGGTTTTCTTGGGGTCTCTGGGAGCAGCCTTCGTTTCAGTTCAGTAATCACCACACGAGTAGCCAGGGGTTAAAGTCCAAATCCTTTATTGTCTCTTTCAAAGTCTTGTCTCCTTTCCTGGGGCCTGGCTAGCTTTCTTATAGAGGCCTATCCCTCTCCTTGATTGTGTGGGCTTAAGCTCCCGCCTGCCTTCTCTGGCTTTTGAATCTCCCTAAATCGAAAAATTTGTGCTTCAGCCTGCAGCCACCACAGAGGTGGACGATGGAATGAATCCTCCTCAGTCTCCGAGAGCTTCTATTGGCTCTTGTCTCTTCTGGTCCTGAGAGTTTCTTGCTTATATGCTGTACACTGAGTACAAACCAATCATTATATCACTAGGAAACCATTATTTATTGTAGGATTAAATCAATGCTAAACTAGATTTAACCATTGTTTCCTCAATTCCACTTAGTACCTTGTT
Source organism: Sminthopsis crassicaudata (assembly GCF_048593235.1). Lineage (NCBI taxonomy): Eukaryota > Metazoa > Chordata > Mammalia > Dasyuromorphia > Dasyuridae > Sminthopsis > Sminthopsis crassicaudata. Next base: position 328,564,356 of record NC_133617.1, on the reverse strand, counting down.
TCAAGTTCTGGCCCATAACATCTCCTCGTAGAATTAAATCAATCATACCGAACCATGCTAAATTAGATAATTATTGTCTCTATCAATTCCCCTGGCTTAGTACCTTGTAAGAATCCTTTGTTTCAGGTTCAGAGTTCTGTCCCTTAACAGTAAGGTAGCATTTTCCAAGATGGAGATGAAGCAGGGGTAGGTATTTTAAGCATGGAGGAGAGCAAAAGTATAGAGACAGGAAAGTTTTGGATTTATACAGATAATAGCTCCTTACAGGACAGGTAAAAGGGAGAAATTTCAGATAAGACTAAAAAAGTAGGGAGGCACCAGGCTATGAAGTCTTTGAATGCTAAGCTAAGGAATCCAGACTTCATTTAGTAAATACTAGGGAGCTTTTGAAAGATTAGTGGGACAGGAATGGAACAATTATATCTGCACATATACTGGCATTTTATGAAGTGGGAAGTGACTAGAGATTAGTAGATTAAGTTGCTGTTCTAGTTCCAAGGGGGCAATGAGACACTGGAATGGTATGGTAATGATGTATGTAAGGCTATGGAAATTGAATGGATATGACTTGGTAACTGGCTAAAGAAAAATAAAAAGCAAGCAGAAAAATTTTGACCATGTGTTTGTTACTGGGTTACTACTGACAAAAGAGGTAGTAAAGTCAGGGGGAATCAGTTAGGTAATATGGAAGATAAATTTGGTTTTGGATATATCTAATGAGTTGCCACTTCTTGCTATTTCTAGCTCTACAACATCCCTCATCACATCCAATTCCTCCCAAACAATACATACAGATAATACCTTGGTTCTGGCCCTTGTCACTTTTTACCTAGATTTTCTAATTGGTTTCTATGCTAGTAAACTTTATTGGCTCCCTATCATTTTTTAGAACCAATTACAAAATCTGGTGTCCAAAGGTCTGATTTCCTCCTTTCTAGCCCCCTATCTCCTTCACTTCCTTCAAGTCCTAGATAAAATCCCACCTTCTGCAAGATACCTTTCTCAATTACTCTTAAGGCTAGTGTCGTTCTTCTCTTGGTTATTTCCAGTTTATCCCATATGTTGCTTATTTATAAATAGTTTTCATGTCTTCTCAAGCAGACTGTAAGTTCCTCCAGAACAAGGATTGGTTTTTTCTTAAGTTTGTTTTTGCCTTTCTTCGTATCCCTATTCCTTAGCACAACAGCTAGCACACAGAGGAGGCAGCTAGGTATCTCAGTGAATAGTGCACTGGGCCTGGAGTTCCAAGCATCCTCACCATCTAGATTCTGGGCAAGTCATTTAACCTCTGCCTTAATCCACTGGAGAAGGAAATGACAAACCACTTTAGTATTTTTGTCAAGAAAACCCCATGGATGATATTGGCATGGTGTGTTTCACTGGGTCACAAAGAATCAGGTGTGGCTGAACAATAAATAACTGGTACATAGTAGGTGCTTAATAAATGCTTGTTGACTATCTCAACTTTCTGTTGCCTAAGTGATTTTCTTTTAATGCAAATAGGATCATGATTATTCCTTTAATCAATCAACTATAGTGACTTCTGTTTGATAGTTGTTAAACTGTTTAGTTTTTAAAAAGTGTGTACACAGCTTTGCAATGTCATTGGACATTATTTCCCCTCTGATTTTAAAACCAGGCAAATTGGCCTTTATATTCTTCACCAGAAACACTCTGTACTTTTATTCTGACTACTCCCCCATGCCTGAAAATGCATGCCTTCCTCGCCTCTATTTCAGGAGTTCCTCTCTTCTTTCAAGATGCATCTCAAGAACTTACATGTAGGCTTTCTTTTTTTTTTTTTTTTTAATTTTTATTCTTTTTTTTAATTATAGTTTTTTTATTTACAAGATATATGCATAGGTAATTTTACAGCATTGACAATTGCCAAACCTTCCCCCTACTCCCTGACCAATACATGTTAAATATGTTGAAGTATAAATTAAGTACAATATATGTATACATGTCCAAACAGTTATTTTGCTGTACAAAAAGAATTGGACTTTGAAATAGTGCACAATTAGCCTGTGAAGGAAATCAAAAATCCAGGCAGACAAAAATAGGGGTATTGGGAATTCTATGTAGTGGTTCATAGACATCTCCCAGAGTTCTTTTGCTGGTGTAGCTGGTTCAATTCATTACTGCTCTATTGGAACTGATTTGATTCATCTCATTGTTGAAGATGGCCACGTCCATCAGAATTGATCATCATATAGTATTGTTGTTTAAGTATATAATGATCTCCTGGTCCCATTCATTTCACTCAGCATCAGTTCATGTAAGTCTCTCCAGGCCTTTCTGAAATCATTCTGTGGTCATTTCTTACAAAACAATATTATTCCATAATATTCATATACCCATGTAGGCTTTCTTGATTCCCTCAACTGGTGGTACCCTTTCTTCAAAACTACATTGTATTTAATGACTTAGTGTTAGTTTGAATCCTCTTTATTTCTATGTATTTGAATTGACTTTCTGTCCCATGTAAAGTATTTGCAAATAGGAGATGTTGCAGTCTTTGAATTTGTATCCATAGTGCTTTGCCCATAAGTAAGTCCTTAATATTAATGCTTGTTGATTAATTCTGGGACATCTTGGTGGAGATACCAGTTTGCAGTTGGAAATGGGACTCTGAAACTCAGGATTATTTAGGATTTATCCACAGAAATATTTTACCATCAACATGTCTAAGGATACCTAGGGAGACTGAAGAATTTAAATCAATAAATCCTTATTGGGTACAGATTGTTATTGTGTCTATGTTAGCATTGATCACAAAGTGATAAAACATGTTTTGCTTTGTTGTTGTTGTTTTTTAAAGAACTTAGTCTAGGAAAGAATATAAAAAACTAGGGATAGAATTCTGTGGTGCCAAATATTGAAAGCTGAAGGAAGATAAGGAATGATGACAGGTTATCAGATAAGAAGGCCACTAGTTATTTTTGAAAGATCATAATTAATAGAATAGTAGGAACAGAAGAAGCCAGAATGCAAAGAATTGGGTGTATTTTCTACAACTAAAATAATATGGTGGGAAAAAACTCTTTATTACAATTCTGGTAGCCTTTATCATTTCACTTGGTTTTAAACAGAGTTAGAACCTTCTTTGTACTGTTGATTTTGTTGTTTTTCCTTTTAGATAATTTATATAGTTGAATGTATTAACTTATTCAGTATTATGAATTTATTCTGAATCTCATCCCTAACTTAATGGAGAAATATGTAAATATTTCTAAATGAAAGTTAACTTATATAGATGTTAAAATAATGTGAAAAAATTAATCAAATTTCTAAAGTAACTACTTTTTCTTTTGTAGAAGAGATGAATTATATATTTGTGAATTAAGAGTTATTTCTTTTGTTTCATGATTTTAAAAAATAATGTTTAACTCAAAGTTGCAAATTATCATGTCCCACATTAAAATACCCCGAATTAATTCATATTTAACTTAATTTTTTACTTTTTTCAGTTTTTATGTATTTTTCATAAGTATCTTGGGTTAAACCATTTCTTTTTTTTTTTTTTTTTTTTTTTTTTAATTTTAGGCTGGGGTTAAGTGACTTGCCCAGGGTCACACAGCTAGGAAGTGTTAAGTGTCTGAGGCCAGATTGGAACTCGGGTCCTCCTGAATTCAAGGCTGGTGCTCTATCCACTGCGCCACCTAGCTGCCCCTACTTTCTATTTTTTAAAAATTGTATGGGGATTGGCATTTTGTAGGTGATTTGTGAATCATACAATGACAGAGTTCATCTCTGAAACTCCTTCTAAAACTTCCCTGACGGAGTTATCCATTATTTGCTTAAAGATTTCTGATAAGGAAATCATTCCCTACCAAGAACTTTGGAGCAAATTTTATTGCTAGAAAGAGTTTCCTTGGCATCTAGGTGAAATTTGTCTTTTTTATTCATTTCTCTCTGTTGTTCCTAGTTTTTCTCTTTGTAGGTAATCTAAATTAAATTGGAACAAATCTAATACTTATATATTAGAACTGTTCAAATAGTGATGCCTTATACTATCTGAACAATTCTAACATACAAAGCAATTGTATTGTCCAGCTTAGATCTTATAGCAAATCTGCTATAGGTTACTATTTCCAGTTTCTTCTGTATGACGTTTTCTTTCGCGTGTACTACTTACATTCTATTAGATGTGACCTAACTTATTGGTAATCTTCTTAAATTATGATCTCCCCCCAGAACTGAATAGAATATTTTAGATATGGGCTGCCCAGAGCAGGATGATGTTTTGGATATTGTGTTTTCCTTAATGTGGTCTGTGTGGTAAACAATTCATTGAATTCTTCAAACACTACCCTCCCCCATCTTTTCCATGTGATCTGTCACATTTTACCCATCTTGTAGATGTGAAATTATTTTTATGAACCCCAATGCAGGACTTTTATTTATCCCCATTAAATTTCACCTTACTGGATTTGGCTCAGCCTTATACTTTGATAAGGAACTAGCCCTAACCGTTGTGTCATTTTTCAAATTTGACATATATGCCATGTATACTCTTACACAAATCATTGATTGTTTATAGTGCCAAGTGGGAAACAAAAAAATAGAGTGAGGTACTCTACTCCTTCCAACGAACATCAAAGTGAATACACATTGGATCAGGCCATTTGTCTTGTTTCTATACTGTCATCTAGTTAAATCTCTCTTCCTTGTCCACAACAAAAATTTTGCTAAAGTCTAGGTAAATTGTATGTTCAACATTTCCCTAATTGTTCAATCTTATAACCTTGTCACAAATGAAATAAGCTCAGTTTGGATTGTTGTTAGTAAGCTTTCTGTTGATTCTTAAGTGATCACCATTTTCTTTTTTAAGTCACCACATTCCAATATTCAAAAATTGAAATGAAGATTTAGTTTCAAGAATTTTCTGTCCCTTTTTGAACACTGGAACATTTGCCTATCTCCAGTTGTAACTTTCCTTCTGTTTCCTGAAGTTTGTAAAGAAATCACTGACAACAGCTCAGGAATCTCTTCCATCTCTTTCAGTACCTCAGGATAGCTTGAGTTTGGTGAATTGATAGCAGCTAGCAAGTTTTTTCTCTTGCCAACTAATTTATTTACCCTAGGTTTTAATCCCTTATTTTTATTTTTATTGTTCCTTTCCAGTCTAAAGATTGTGCTTCTGAGTCCTCTTTCCAGGGAAAACAATTAGAATTGAGTATCTCTGTCTAGTCTTTATCATCTAGGATCATTAACCTATTCATCCTGGACATGAATCATTTCTCTTTGTTTTTTCTTGCCCCCAGTGTAATTTAACAGAAAGAACCAAAAAAAGGTCCCTTTTTAATTGTTCTTTGTATTCATTGATAATTCTATTTAAAAACTATCTCCTCCTTTCCCTCAAAATAAAATTTAACGCCCCCCCCCCCAAAAAAAAAAACAAACCTGAAAAATAAAGTCCTTAACATGTATAGCTACATAGTTATGCAAAACAAATTCTCACATTGGTCATGTCTGGAAATATGTTTCTGCATTTTAAGTTCATGCCTATTAGTTATCAGAAGGTAAATGATATGCTCCATCTTCATTATTTTGGATTAGTGATTTATCATTCCATTGATCAGCTATTTCATCACTAGTTACTAGCCCTTCCATTTTCTTTGTATGATTTTAAAAAAATTTTAAGTTGGGTAATGAGTTCCCTGTACTTCCATATTAACTCTTTTATTATTATTATTATTATTTTAATTTGTAGAGTTTTTTCATTTAAGCATTTATTTTTTCTGTCTTCCACTTGCCTACAACCCATAGGGAGCGGAGGGAGAAAAAATGAAAACTAAAACCCTTATAACAATTATACATTAGTTCAGTAAAATAAATTCCTGCATTGTCTATATCCAAAGATGTGTTTCATTCTACATATATGTTTCATTCTACATGTTGAGCCCATTATCTTTCTGTCAAGATGTAGATAACATTCTTCCATAATCTATCCTGTGAAAAGCCTTCTTCCCCAATTTATCCTGTTGAATTGTGGTTGGCCAGATTTCCTAAGTTTTTCAAAATTCATTATCTTTACAGTGTTGGTGTTATATTATAAATTATACTTCTTGTTCTGCTCACTTTACTTGATCAGTTTTTACTTACTTTAGTTGTTTTATGTTTGTGGTGTTAAAATTAAATTAAAAGCATTCTCTGTTCTTGTGGAATTTTTCAAAAAATGGATTCTACATATTCTACTTTGAATTTTGAAATCTATCTTAAAATCTAGAATATACAAAGTAAGTTTAATATTTCCCCCTAATCTGTCATGAATTATGGTGCTATGGCTACTTCCTCTCATAGTTCCTGTGATTTCTACTTCAGAAAACAGTTCCTTCTTTGCGGTAAGTCAAGTCTAGAATAGTAGTTTCCTGCATCACTTCCTCTACCTTTTTTAAAAATGAAATTATTATTATAGCATGTTAAAATTTTTACTGCTTTCCTTTTAACTGCAAGAAAACTCTAATATATGTCCAGTTAGTTGAAGTCTTCTATCTCTTTGCAGAGTTTGCTGTCTATTTTATAAAGTCATCCATTTTGTTCTTCTGGCTTGGTGGTCTATATAGTTTATTTTACTATAACATAACTCTTGTTTATCATTTTCCCACAAGTGCTATACATCATTTATTTTTTCAATTCATGGTTTTTCTCATGTGTATTCTTTTGCTATATAAAGCTATTCCACTGTTCGTTTTGCAAATTTATTATTCCTTTTGAATTTTTGTTCCCATATTTCATTCATGCATCACATTTTACTGTCTCAAAGATACCCACAAGATGGAGTTTACCATCTTTATTAATCTGTAGAAAATTACTTTTCTGCTTTCCAACTTGTTGAAAGAAAGGCGTTGAGTTTGGTAGTCATGTTATTAGGGAGCTATGGAAATAATTAATGTCTGTATGTGAAGGTCTAAGAAGCTTTTCCAGGTTAGTGCAAGATTTTCTAGTCGTAGATTTGTTTTTTTATCTGCCTGGTTTTATTTTATGCTGCAGAATGAGTTTTTCTTTAATCTCTACTCAAACTGTTTGCCCCCATTCTGCTACCTTTTCAACAAAAACAAAACAAAAAAACCCTCCAAACTCAAATTGACAGCCAGGCTAAATGAAGAAAATGTTTTCAATTCAGAAAATTATCTCCTTTTTCAGTGGTAGAATTATTTCCTTCCTCCCCCTTTTCCCTATGCTTTTTGTCAGTTGAATTTATTATTTTAACTTTTGAAATATGGAATGTTACTTATTTTCTCCTAAGTTCATACATATTAAGATTTTACACATGTGTGTGTGTCTGTGTATATCTTGCTGACTAATTGTGTTATTCTACCGTAATTCAACTCAAATCACACCCTTCTCCTGGTAAATATATAGCTTTGGAGTCATTTTAAATGCAGGTATAAAGGTTATGTAAAAATTTTCTCCCCCTCCCATATTTAATATTCTTCATTCTCATTTTCCTTACATAAGAATATGGATTGCTTTCCACCATTCTAAGTAGTTTATCTTTATTCCTTTTTAATAGGTTTTCATGGAGACATGAGTGAATGTGTAGTGGTAGGAACTTATTTACATTTAGTCACTCAACCTAGTGCTCCTAAGAAATGAACTTTGGTTAGCTCCTAATTTTAAAGAACACACCACCAGATAACTACAGAATTATCTTGGAGTGTAATCTCTAATCATTATGAAAGAAAGATGATTCTGCTGTGATAGTCTATACATTTATGAAACATAGTAAAAGGCTGTTCTTCATAATAAGAATTGTTTTGTCTTTTTTGTAAGACTAAATTGTGTCTTCTGAGATCACTTATAAGTAAGGGAGGAGCTGATATATAGGTCAGTTTTTATTTTAAGTTTTGATGCACCAGTCTCCTATGACTATCTAGTTTCTGTTTGCTTTGACTTTGGCATAGACTCAGGAGGCAACATCATACCTTATACTTAAAATCTTACTAGAGCCAATGTTCTTGGAAAGTACCCTTCTTTCCCTTGTCTCTTTCCCAACATAAATGGTATTCTTTAATATCTCTTAATTAGTTATGAAAGTGAAAAGTGACTTTTACTCAGAGACAAGTTAAAAAAGGGTGGGGTGGCAAAAGGTCCCTTTCCTGTTCTGCTCCATTGAATGGGACAATTTACACTAATGACAGATTCATTAATTGTAATGTAACTAACATTTAATTGAGCATCTAATATGCTGGTGACTGTATGCTAATTTCTTTGTTAGTTAGATAAACTAAACTTAACTGTACTTCAGAGATCTATCATTTTACCTGGCATTCTCCTCTGTAATGTAAATCACAGCACTTACCACTCTATAAATAGAGTTCTTTATGAGTTACTGGACAAAAATTGATCATTCTTCAGTCAACCTGATAAGGAGCTTTTCCTGACTTAGCAAGGCTAGTCCTCTGACAGGCAGGCTGAAGCTGACTCAAAAACTTAATAGATTAGGAAGATTTACCAGAATGTTCTGTCTAGGCCTTTGAGAGACCCTAGTCACATTCATTCACTAGACGGGAAGCATTTGATTAGTGGATATGTAGTCATGATAACCTATCAAAGTATTTGACTAATAAAATCAGGCATGCAAAAACAGGGAGTTCAAAAAGATCACTGTAAAAAAAAATACAGTATGTATCAGGAAAACCATTTCTTTCTAATTACCTTTCCTAATATCTTTATCTCTAGGTATACTTTCTTGGTCAGCAAGACTTTGTCTTTGTTTGCATTTGTTTAATGTCAGAGGATCTCAGAATTGGAAGGGACCTTGAAAGCTTTCAGATCTACTATATCAGAGCAAGAATCTCCTCTATAATGTAGGTTTCAAATAGTCATTCCAGTGAGGGGAAGCTGCTGTTTTCAATTTTTTCCCTTACATTGAGCCTAAAACTCTTTATGCAACTTTTATCCATTGTTTCTATTTCTACTTTCTGGAGCCATGCATCTGTCTCCTCAGCTCCAGTCCTATATCACCAACTGCTTGCTAGGCATTTTCATCATGATGCTCCATAAGCTTTGCAAATTCAACATGTCTAAAATTTTTGGCCCCACTTTGCCACCCTCCTTAATTTACTCCTTTATTCTATTACTATTTTTAGACCACTATCATCCTAGTCATTCAGATCCACAACTCTGAAGTCATCCTTACTTCTTTACTCTTCTTCACGTACCATAACCATCCAGTCTTTTGCCAAATATCATCAGTTCTATCTCCTAAACATCTCTCCTATCCCACTCCCTGTTATTTACTCCTATGACTACAGATTATACAGATCCTGTGCCCTTATTTCCTGGATTGCTTCCATGGCCTTCTAATCTGTATACATATCTCTTAATTTATCTGTCTCTTCACTTTCTCCTACTAACAACTTGCTAAATCAATGTGCCTAAAGAACTTTTTTTTTTTTTTTTTTTTTTAACCTTGCTCAAGAAGTTTCAGTAGTTCCCTATGCTCTCTATTCTAAAATATAAAATTTCCTCTGTTCGGTGTTTAAAAACTTTCATAGTTAGAGTTTGTGTTCACATACCCTGTAATTTAACTAAATGGGCCTATTTTCTACTTCCTGAATAATAATTTTATCTCCTCTCTCTGTGTCTGTGATTGGGCTGTGTGCCTTATCTGAAATGTTTTCTTCCTCCACTTCTGTTTTCCAGAATCCTTAGTTTCTTCAAGATTCAGTTCAAATGCTATCTCCTGTGGCATAATAGATCTTTTCTGATCCTCTCCCCTCAATTGCTGGTATTCTCTCTTGCCTACTCCTCTAAAAACTCCACTTGTTTTGTGTATGTATTTTGAATCTATTTCTGTGAAATGTTGCTTTTGTTCAGTAGAATATAAACTTTAAGACAGGGGCTGTTCTATTTTTGTCTTAGTATCCTCAGTGCCTGCCACATGGACATTTAAAAAATATTGTTGAATTATGAATTCTGTGTAGAGAAATTTGGGCACTGGGAAAGATATATAATTTTAATAATATGCAATTACTACTTTTATGGACAGCTTAGGCAGCGGTATAGTGGACAAAGTACTAGGCCTGGAGTCCTTGCATTCAAATCTGGCTTCAGACACTTGCTAGCTGTAAGATGCTGGGAAGTCATTTAGTCCTTTTAATCTCAGTTTCCTCATTTGTAAAATGATCTGGAGAAGGAATTGGCAAATCACTTAAGTATCTATGCCAAGAAAACCCCAAATAGGGTCACAAAATCAAACATGACTGAACATTACTGCCCTCAAGGAGCTTACTATTATTGTTTGTTGAATATTGGAAAAGGTATCAATAGATATTATAAAATATTATTAGAGTATAAGAATTGCCCAGGACATTTTCTGCTCTACTATTGAGCTGCCTTCAGTAATATCACTTAAGATAAAATATAGAAACTAGAAATTTTTTAATGTATTTCTTTAAAAAGTGTGTGTGTGTGTGTGTGTGTGTGTGTGTGTGTGTGTGTGTGTGTGCATACACACATATGCATAAAAAGAAAAAGTATTTGAAATGTCTTATATGTTCTTTCAGGGAGGAGGACATGTATCGTGCTGAAGATGAAATAGAAAAAGAGAAGGAACTACTGGTACGGGAAAGAGGGTTATCAGGTACGTTTGAGATTTTGTTGATGTGTAGTACTTCATATTTATAGGACAAATTATAATAAAATTCACATCTAGTTTCACAAAATACTTATACATTTATATGTATAAAATTTCATTGATTTAAGCTGCTTGTGAGCAGGAATTTCTTTTTCTTTGTATTCCTAACTGTGCCTGGCACATAATAGATGCTTAATAAATGTTTCTTGATTGACTGAACAACAACTATAACAACAATAGCTAACATTTTCATAATACTTTAAGATTTTCACAGTACTTCAAATATTATCTCATTTTGCCCCCACAACAGTTTAGGGAGTTAAGTCTATAATTCTCTCCACTTTACAGATAAGGAAATTGAGGCTGAGAGAGGTTAAGTGATTTGCCTTTGAGTCACAAAATTTGTAATTAATTGTCTGAGGTTATATTTGAACTCCATTCTTCCTGAATTCAGATTAAGCACTTTATTCACTGTGCCATCTTCTAGCTTCTATGCATTCATTAATATCACATTTTTCATCTTGGTTTTGTTTGAGCATTTGAAAGATATGAGGGAATACAATGCTTCCCTAAGTTCATTTAGTCTGTTAATTTCCTATGGATGTCAATGGCATGCCCAGACCTTATGGCGTGTTCCTTTAATGGATTCTTCCAAATTCCTTTCCTTGGTAACCCTGTTGCTTTCCCAGTGCATTTATTTGCCACTCCTTGTGCCTATTTTATTTCTTCATTTTGTCTGCAATTTTTCCTAAATAAACCTACCTTTTGGCTTTAAAATTTTTTTAAAAAAAATTTGGATTCTAAGCAGACTTTCTAAATTCCTTAAATTTATTTATTTTATCAATTGAAGGCAACTTTGTCTCAGTTATGTATTTTATTTGATCTCTTAGCAGAGGAAAAAAGTACATTGTTTCAAATGTGTTTCAAACATCTCATTTCAAAGGCTTGGTTAAGCATGCTCATTTGTATATGCTTTTAAAATTTTTTTGGAGAAATTTCCAAAAAGAAGTCTTTTGTGCATGAGACATATGATCCAATATTACCATTCATGGTTCAATGATTTTATTTAAATAATAAGTCCAATCTTAATATCTAAAACATGGATCCAAACTTGTTTTCTCAATCATGTTATTCCAAACCACTACTTTTTCTGTGATCACTGGATGAGCCTTCCAGTGGATATAATGAAGTGGTTCAGTTCCTACTCATTGTCTTTAGATATACAGAGAGTGTTAGGGTGCTGTGCAGGTACTGCTTCTGGGAATCGTCAGCATCCTAGAAGCAGTAGTAGGTAGTGACAAGAGCCATATAGAAGTAGAAGAAAAACTGCTTATTTGTGGATGTTTTGACCAGGTTTGTGGCTTGAGGAAGGGTCTAAGGAATTGGTAGCCTTATTTTGCCTCCTTAGGTCTAATAGCTTTTGATATGCTACAAACAACCTGCTATAATGAGACATATAAATCTCTTTGTTGTAGTATGAAACATTACTTTGCTTTTGTGGACCATGTATACAAGATGAGACTGTAAAGCAGGGAAGTATTTCTTGGGATAAGGAGAACATCCCCATTTTATTGAAAGAGTAAATTGTTGCCTTTCTTATGAGATTGCTATTTTATTTTATATTTCCTTGATTATTATTGTTTTGTATTTGTTACTTAACAGAGCCGAAGTTAAGTGTGGCTCCTGAAATGGACATCATGGACTATTGTAAAAAAGAATGGAGAGGAAATACCCAAATGGCAAAACGGATGAAAAAGGTCTGATTAAAAACTAAGCATATGTTCATGCACGAATACATGTGTGCCTGTGCATGTACTCTGTGTGTGCTTTAGTGTCTGCTTTTATTGATGGTCATGCAACTCTTATTTTCAGAAATTTTTTAAGGTAATAGTTATTAGGTTGTTTCTGATTTTATGGGTGAGGAAACAAGAGTCAAGCATATATGAGCAACTTGTTCGTAGTTGGATCCTGAATATATGTGTTTAGTAAATTATCCACTACTTCTGGTTTATAAGTTAATTGTTATTTTATGGAAACTTCTCATTTTAGGTTAGATTTAGATTAAACTAATTTGAGGACACTGCTTTTCTCCATGGTTCAGGACCTAGCAAGATGAAGGGCACCCTTCTATTATAATATTATAATATTAAAGGATTTTGCTGGCTCCTAATTTATATTACTGGACCTTGAGAAAGTTATGGAATTTTGAGAGGATTGCTTACATATTAGTCCTAGAAATCCAGGGATTCCCTGGAATAAAGCACTTGCTTTTCTCTTCAGAGATCTAGTCTGTAGAGCATCCCTCAGATCCTTTCTTAGAATAACTAGGAACAAGGATTAGGGAGTCTTAGATCCTCCCATCTTCTTTTGGAGGTTAGTTACTCCTCAAAGAAAAGTAGTGCCTTAAACCAAAAGCATATCTCTTATGACTGTCAGTCATATGGACTACTTCTTAGATTGTTATCTGAATTGTAGGGTATGGGTGAGCAGGTAATCTTTGTTTCCTGGGATTGTTTTAATGGCTTCCATTTCAATTGAATAAGTATTAACTGGACATTTTCTGTGTGCCCAGCACCAGGTCTGTGGGGCATATGAAAAGAGTATAGAACATAGTCCCTTACCTTCAAAAGAGCTTATTGTCTTTGGGTGCCATATTGTAGGACTGCTCCATCTCTCACTCATCATGAGAGAAAAGCCATTGATCGCTAGCCACAAATTACTATTTGTCTTGAGAAATTCTTGGCACCTTTTTCCTTGTTACTTATTGTTAAATGATGCAGTTCAGCATCCTTTATGTGAAAACAAAATTAGTTCTGTTTGGCAGATTTCTTTGGCCATTCAAGTGGAGTCTTAAATGACTCTTTCTGACAAAAGACATTTACCCTCTTGATTCAGAGGCAGAATGTATTTTGAATCTAACTCAGCAGGATTCTTTTAAAAATGGAACATCCTGCATGGGCCATTTGAAGGTCCCTTCCAGATATGACAACCAGTTGCAAACATCTGCTCTAATATTTTTTTCTGGCTAAAATATTTTCATCTATACTAGAACTCTGGGAATTTATCTGAAAGTACGTGTATCTGTGCTTTATGCTTAGGAAGACTCAAAGCCCTTTTTTATGAGGAAAAATTTTGGCTTTTCTGAGGCACCCCTACTGCTCACATTCAGCTGAAGTAAGTTAGTTTTTCCCTCTGGGCAAGAATACAAATCTAATTCTTAAATTTTCAGAGCAGATGGAGAATTTTTTTTTCTTACTGCACACCTGCATACTTAAAACCCATGAATAAGTTTAATCAATAGCATAAATATCTGCACCATAGGGACTTGTTAGAGAATAGTCTTGTGCAGACTGTGATCTGCCAGAGATGCAATTAAGAAACTGATATTTGAGAAAGGCAGCTTGATAGACATATAAAATGGCCAGTTAAAAAGGTTTTCTGAGTTCTAACTGCATGAAATTAGATAATCAGAAAGCAGATATCTGTTCTATATTATTTTAGCCCCCTGGAGAAATAAACAGCTTTACTCAGTTCTGGTTTGATGCCATATCCTTTAACTTTGTAGAGACCAGAGAACGTTAGATCCTGAGACACTATACGGTCAACATCTGGTTCTCTACCTTTATTTCACAGAGGAGGAAAATGAAGTTCAGTGGGGTGACTTGCCCAAAGTCACCTAGATTTATTATGAGAACTCAAGAAACAAATTAATCCTTAAATTTAGTTCTTAGAAATAACTTATTTCTACAAGTGAATTTGTTTGCTTCTTTTGATCATACATTGAAAACCATGTTAACCCAGCAAGAAACTCAGTTATCCTTGCATGATAACACACTGTTTATATTACACTACCAATTTAAATATCATTTTGTCATGAAGGCTTCCCTTTCTCCCTCATCTAGTGCTGGTAACAAACAACCTTCCTCCACTGCCCTGACATATGTAGCTTTTTGTTTTGGAAACTTCATAATGGTTATTCTAATATTACATATTGTAATTGTCATTGTTTCTTGTCCCTTTTTTACACTGTAAGTTCCATATGAAAAATGCATGCTTAAAAATGTTTGTTGAATTGGAGAAAAAAAATTAGTTTTAGTTTTTTGATAAAAGCATTTGAATTCTCTGTAGAGAGACCAGAGGTTCCCTCCATCTTCTCCCCCTTCCTTTTTGAGAGATGTTTGTTTACTTAAAGAATAGCTGTAAATTTTGAGACTTGGAGTGAATTTTTCCTATATGAGTAAAATTTTCTAAGCTATCTGAATTTAATAATGGATGTGCTGGTTTCTTTAACAATTTCATACAGGGCTATGAAGAAGTTTCTCAGAAATTTACCTCTATAAGGAGAGTCCGAGGTGATAATTACTGTGCTCTCAGGGCAACCTTGTTCCAGGCAATGAGCCAATCAACTGATCTTCCTAACTGGCTCAAGAATCAGGATATAATGCTGGTATGTTTCAGATTTGCTCTTATAAAAACATAAATGTTTTGAAATGTTACATATCTAAAAATTGAAATACTTTAAAAGATTAAATATTTTAAAATACTTCTTTTCAGGATATCATCTTTTTCTTCTGCTGTTCCAAATTTATTTTTAAATTATTTTTTTTAATTAGCCAGTCTTTTCTGAATTTTCTGGAATCTTAGCTGGTCATTGTGTAGGTTAGCCTTCTTAAGTCTTTATAACTTTTGTTTTTATAATACCATTTTTATTATATAAATTGTTCTGTCTCTGCTAACTTCTCAGTATTAGTTCATCAAATCTTCCCACTTTTCTTTAAAATCATTCCCATTCTTAAAGCATAATTTCTTAATTATTTTTAAAGCATAATAATATTCCATTATTTTCATAGGCCATAATTTATTCAGCCTTTTCCCAATTGATAGGCATCCTTTCAGTTTCATTTTTTTTTTTTTTTTTTTGCCTATACAAATAAGAATTGCTATAATTATTTTTGCACATATGGATCCTTTCATATGATTAATTTTGGGTATATTGATCTAGTAGCAGTATTGCTAGGTCAAAATGATACTTGAACAATTTAATAGCTTTTTGGGCATAGTTCTAAATTTCCAGGTTCACAGTTTCATAGTAGTACATTAAAGTTTTCCTACAGGCCCTACAGCCTTTGTCATTTTCCTTTTCTGTTGCCTTAGCCAATCTGATGAGTAAGGATTATTGTTCAGTCAAAGAATGTTGACTCTTTTTGACCCCATTTAGGGTTTTCTTGGCAATTTCTTTCTTTGCCATTTCTTTCTCTAATATTGTGGATGAAGAAACTGAGGCAAACAGTGTTAAGTCATTTGCCCAGGGTCACATAGTGAGTGTCTGAGGCCAGATTTGAATTCAGTAAGTATGAAGTGAAACCTTTGTATTTTTCTAATTGGTAATTTGGGGTACCAGATAGTGCTTTAAGAGTACAAAATAGTGTTGGTTTTTTTTCCCCCTGAGGCAATTGGGGTTAAGTGACTTGCCCAGGGTCACACAGGTAGGAAATGTTAAGTGTCTTGAGGCCAGATTTGAATTCAGGTCCTAGTGACTTCAGGGCTAGTGCTCTATTTACTACACCATCTAACTGCCCTGAAAAGATCTTCTTCCTAATCAATTTGAATCAATTCTCTATAAATCTTAAAATTGAGATCTTTATCAAAGAACCTTGGTGCAAATAATTTTTTTTCCATTCACCTTTTCTTTTAATTACATTAGTTCAATTTTTAAAATTCTGTATCCATTTTACTTTTGTGAATATCTCTATTTCTTGGAGATCTTCTTTACACTATCCAGAGATCTTATAGGTAATTTCTTCCTTGTTCTTCTAATTTATTTATGATTTTATCTTTTTAAGTGCAAATCATATACCCTTTTGCAGTTTTCTGCCAGACTGTATTCTAGATTCCCCACCAATTTCTGTCAAATCATGAGTTGTTAATTCCAGCTACTAGAATCTTTGAATTTATCAACTACTGGGATACTGTACTTATTTGCTTCTCTGTATATATTCCATTAAATGACTTTTCTGTTTTGACTCAGTAACACATTATTTGGATTTTTACTGCTTTCTTGTATACTCGAAGTACTGGTAATTCTAAGTCTCCTTTCCTTCCTATTTCTTTTTCATTATTTCCTTGATCCTCCAGTTAATTTAAAGAAAAAAATGTCTCAATAAAATATGTTTGGGGTAATTTAATTTTGGTAGTGATGAACTTTTTATTGTATTGGCTCATCCTGTCCATGGCCCATGAATATTTTTCTAGTTAATTGTCTTTATTTATATAAAAAAGTGTTTTGGAGTTCTATTTAGACAGTCCCAAGTATTTCATAGGTCTATGGTTATTTTAAATAGGAATTTCTCTATCTTTAATTTTTTATCTTTGAGGCCCCATATGGGTCAGTAGATAGAGTCTAGGCCTTTAGTCAGCCTATATTATCTCTCTTCTTAACTATTAGAAAGTTGTTATGAAGATCAGTTGAGATAATATTTCAAAAGCATTTAACACAATGCCTGGCACTTCGTAGAACACCTTAAAAATTCTTGTTCCTTTTTCTTTTTTTAGGGAGGGATGTAGTGAATGACAGAAGTACCAACAAGCTGGAATGTTAGGTCAAAAAGAAAAAGATGAAATTTAATGGGGACAAAGGTAAATTCTAGAACATAGGTTCAAAAAGAATTCATTAGGATAATTAGGGTTAGAAGGCATTTTAGTGATCATATAGACCAAAACTGGTTTTTGTGAAGCTCTAGAGGATAGGAGTATTTCCAACAGAAATTATAGAAAGACACTTTAATATAAGGAAGTAATTAGTGACTGGATGAGGCACTAAAACTTAACTCTGAGATAGTTTTAGAAGCTATTTCTAGACTAGATGATCTCAAGACCCTTCTAGTTTTAAGTGTCTATGATTCTGAGTATGTTGTTCTTATCTACTAAGTAAATAAGAGTGATGGAAATTTCTCCCATGAATGAATGATAATTTCCCATGCCACTTGATTCTTCTTAGATTTTGATTTATTTATTTATCTTTTTGCTGTATGATGACCTTTGCATTTTTATTACATTGAGATTTGAATAGAAGGCTACTGTTTTTCTTAGTGGATATTCTATTGTACAGGATATAAATGTAGTCTTTAAAAATTGTATGTACGTGCAATATATTTTAACTATGAATATACTAAGACCTGGAAAGGACTTGAGCAATCTTTTACTCTGACTCTTTGATTTTCCTTTGAATATGTTTTTCATTTGATTACAAAATCCATTGAAACAGGATTTCTTTTAGGATTTTTCCTTTGCCGGTGCCCTCCATTTGTTAGGTATTTGATAGTGTAATATACTGAGATATAAATACACTTAGCTTAATTTTTGGAAGATAATCAAAATGTTGAATTTGAATTTCTTATTTAGTAAAGGTGAATTCTCATTGTATCAAACACAATATAGTTTTCAAAAAATAAATAATTGTGAAAGTGAAATGTAATAATCTAATTTTAATTGGTTTAGTTAGGCAAGGTCACCCATCCTTAAAAAAATAAAAAAGTGTAGGCTCTAACTTAAAACCACATTAAGACTTTGGGAGCATCATGTATAACTTGAATTAACTTGAATATAATGAAAATTTTTTTCAGCATACCACTCTTGTACTCATCATTTGAATATAATTTCTCAAAATCTCATTAAGGCTCCTAGAAAATATCTAATTAATTGGTAAATTTATGTTATCAGTATCTTAAACTCTTCATTGAGCATCAAGAAAGAGAATGAACATTATAATACCTACCTATAGGTTTGTTCTCTAAGATTTTTAAGTTTTATGCTAAGTGATGGTTGAAGAAATAATACTTTCCACTTTTCCACTTCTCATTTGACTGAAAGACATATCATTCTCTTACTCACAATAATATGGTGTTGCTAATGGATATTTTCTTTAACATTTTTTCAGTAGTTCCGCAGATAAATTTACCACAGAATATAATCAAAGGAAAATTGCATAGAAGAATAATGAAAACACTAACTTACAGTTTTATTGAATTTTTTTTGGTAACCGATTCTCATCACCATTCAGCTCTTCATTCCATTTTAAATCTATCATTATGCCGTAACCAGTTCTGTCCTCCACTGAATCCCCTTCCTTCAGAGAACTTATTTCCTAAATTGTCCTTAGAACCATGCCAGCTTCCCTTGTTATTCTAGTAGGGGGCTTCTTGGACTATAAAAAGTATGGTATGATAGAGTAAGTAGGATTGAAGCTGGTCATTTAGGCTGATGTTGCTTTTAGAAAAATGTGTGCATTACTTTGCTTATCATTTTCATTGGAGTGACTGGATTCTATAGAATATCAGCCACTAATTATCCATTCATGTTGTAGACATTATAGAGTAGTGAACAGGATACTGGCTTTGATATTTTAAATCCTGCCTTGTTGAGCAAATTATTTAATTTTTTTGGTCCTTGGTTTACTAATCAACAAAATGAAGCTGATAATGCTTGTACTATCTAACTCTCAGAATTAATAAAAAGATTTAAGTCAGATAATAATCTGTAAAGTACTTTGCAAATTTTAAAATACTATAAAATATCAGTTATTTTTATCACTTAGTATTTACTCACCTAACATAGTTAACATTATAATATAATTTGGAGTTGTCCTATTTTCATATATGGGGTAAAAGAAACATTTGTTTTAAAAAGTTTGTGGCAGTGAATTACAAGCCTTATACATGGTATAGAAGTCATGATATGTTTTGAAAATCTCATTCTATTTTTAATCTCCTTTATCTTATAGGAATAACATCCCTTCAAAAGATAGATTGTTGCTATCTGGGAATAATTGTATATTTATGAATGAATGGAAAAGCACTTATTTAATGCTTATAATATGTCAAGTGTTAAGCTAATTGTTGAGAATACAAATAAGAAAAGTGAATAGTTTCTGAAATGGCCCAGGGCCCAGAAGAGAGGTCAAAGGGAAACAAGACAGCAAGAGCTAATCTGGTACTGGATTAGTGTGCTTTTTTTTTTTAGGGAAAAAAGGAGGAGTGATAATATTTAATGTTGTAACATATATATCATATGTTGAAGCATTATAGTTCTAAAAAATATTTAAACAAAATTTCCATCTTTTCTCTTGACAACACATATTAAATATTGACAAGCAGACTTCATTGTTCTGTGTATTTTACAAAAGCATGTGCCAACATGTCCAAAATTGAACTTCTCTAAAATCCACCTCTTTTTCTGAATATTCCTATTTCTTTTGAGGATACCACTGTCTTCCCAGTTGTTCAGGTTCAACAAACTCAGAAAAATTCTTGATACTTCACTCTTCCTATACATATATAGTTGGTTGTGGAGTAGTATTAAATCTGCCTCCACTATTTTTCATATCCTTTAATAAAGCTTGACATGCATTGTAAATACTATTATTCATTCACATGGCCAGTATCCCAGTTCACGTCCTTATTATTTCTTGCTTGCACATTAATTATAGTGGTCTCCTGGTTGGATTCTCTGCCCTACTTTTTTCCTGTCTCCATTTATTCTTATAGCTGCCCAGGTGATTTTCCACAAGTCTGATTGACCATACTACTCCCCTGCTCAATAAACTCCAATGACTGTTTCCTTTAAGGTCACATCCAAGCTCCACTAATGTTTTAAAGCCTTTCACAACCTTGAAAAAGCTTTTTCACAACAAGTCTACCTCTCCCCTTGGTATTCATATGTTACTTTCATATACTATTAGTCTAGTCAAACTATTCTTTATATATGACTTTCCAGTTTTTATTTTTTGTGTTTTTATTAGCTGTTGTTCATGTCAGGAATGTACATATACTTCACCTCAACCTCTGAAAGTCACTGATTTCCTTGAAAACTTAACTTATTAATTAACCTCCCTTCCTGCCCCCAGTTTGATAATGCCTTCCTCTGAAGTTTCTCTCTATGTGTATTTGTATAACTTTCTAGCACCTGATAAATAAGAAATAATTGATTATTTTTCCAATTGCTTAATGAAGAAATTGATACATCGGAAGTAACTTCATCCTTTTTGACCTAATTCTTTGTAAACACTCTTTATCTTTCATTGACTTATGTTGGAATAATCATTCCAGAGCATTGAGTCTTTAGCTTTTTTCCCCCCCAGGAATCCTAGAGCAACATTAGCTGAACCAAACAAGATCTCTTTCTGAGACTTGAATACCCCCAAATGTATTGGAAATCTCCTTGATATTGGTATATATGTTAATCTTCCCTCGAATAACCCAAGATAACAGCAAGGTGGATAGATCCTGGAGCAAAGCTGGGCTGTTGAATACAAATGGTGATTCAGGAATCAACCTGGAATCTCTCTGGAGATCATTAATTTCTGAAGAAATCACTGATTTCTGTTTAGTTCATTATCACTTGTATAATTGTTTATAAGGAATGCCTTGGTGAATCCATATCTGTTAATGAACTATAAGTAGCCTTAAGTGATAAAACTTGATCTAAACTAATCCTGACGAAGCATTCCCTACAAAACATCACTACTAAATATTCTTACTCAATCTTTGCTTGGAAGATCTCCACTATGGGAGAATATATTGTTTCGGGAGACTCTCCCATTGTTGGAGAGCTTTAATCTGCTTCTTTGTTCCTTTCACTCATTGTTCTTAATTCTACCCTTTGGGCATAGGTATAAATCCACTTCTATATGGCGACTGTTCAGGTACTTGAAGAAGTTTATTGTGTCTTCCTTTAAGTTTCTTCTTCAAACCAAACATCCCAAATTTTTCAGTTGATCTGCATATGTAATGTTTTGTGTCACTTTATGCCATTTTTATTACTCTTCTGATACTCACCAATTCATCAATCTTCATTAAAATATGGATATCTGAATAACACAGTAAAGACATGGTGTGACTAAGAAAGGGTAGAGTGATTCTATCACTTTCAGAACTTTGCTAATCATGTATTGCAGCCTAAAATAGCGGTAACTTTTGTGGTGTCATATCAAATTGTTGACTCATTGAGTTTGAATTCCACTAAAATTGTTTAATATTTTTTAAAGAACTACTATCTCTCCATGTCTTCCCCATCTTATACTTGTGAAGTTCATTTTTTTGAATGTTCATAATGTTTTATGTTTATGCCAATTAAATATCATTTTACTGGTTTTGGTCCAACATTCTAGCTGGTTAGATTTTTTTTTCTTTAATTTCTCTGATTCAACATATTAACATATTCTTCAAGCTTTGTTTTTTACATATTTGATAAGCATGTCATTATACCATTAATTAAGTTCCTGATGATAAATATTGAACAGCATAATATCTATCACAGATTCTGGGTACAGACAGCTAGAGACTTCTCTCTCTATATAGACACTGACATATTTTAATAACTTCTTTTTGAGTCCAGCCATTTAGTTACTTCCAAATTAATCTAATTGTACTGTTAATCTAGCACACATTTCTTTATTTTTCCTTCAGAAATATTATTAGAAACTTTCAAATGCTTTGTTCAAATCTATCTAAACTATATTTGTGTCATTCTCTTAATCTGTTGGGTTTCTAATGACCTTTCAAAAAAAAAAAAAAAGAAATGAAGTTAATTTGGCATTATGTTTTCTTGATGAAGTTATGCTGGCTCTGTGTGATCATCACTTCCATTTCTAGTTTTACACATTATCATCCCTTTGACCCCATGGTCTAGAGTTTTACCAGAATCAGAGCCAAATTTACAGGCTTATATTTTGATGACTCTACCTTGTCCTTTTTTGAAAGAGTCCTTCTCTAGTCCCATGGAACCTTTCTCATTCACTCTATATTTTATATATTTTTTTACATTTTCATTTTTTTTTCTTATTTATTTTTTTTTGTCTTCAATGTAAATCAGTTCCATAACATCAGTGTTGTTATAATGAATCAACACATAATAATTGAAACATAACACACTAGAATCCCTAATAACATAGCATGCAAAATAAAGCAATTGTTACAAGCTTCCATTTTCATACATGGCACCTTAAGACACTGCATTAGGTTTCAGGTTGACAACTAAGAACAGCAAAACAGCAACTTTTTGCATTGTTATGAAATTAAGATAATAGTGTTATTGGATACTACACATTTAAGCAGTAATGTATGACTTTGGGAACCAAAAATGTGTTTTTTTGTTTTTTGGATGTGGATTATTGTTATTATTTTTTTAAATGAAGCTTTTTATTTTGAAAGCATATACAAGGATAATTTTTCAACATTGATCCTTATACAAAACTTTGTCTTCCAAATTTCCTCTCTTTTCTTCCCACACCCTACCCTAGGTGACAAGTGCTCTAAGATATGATAAACATGGTAAAAATATATGTAAATTGAATATAAGCATACATATTTATGCAATTATCTTGTTGAACAAGAAAAATCAGATAAAAAGGAAAGAAAATGAGAAAGAAAAGCAGATTCAAGCAAAAAACAAAAGTGAAAATGCTATGTTGTGATCCACATTCAGTTCTCACAGTCCTTTCTCTGGGTATAGAAGATCATTGGAACTACCCTGAATCATCTCATTGTTTAGAAGAGCATATCCATCAGAACAGATCATTGCATAATCTTGCTGTTGCTATTTACAATGATCTCCTAGTTCTGCTCATTTCATTTAGATCAATTCCTATAAGTCTTTTCAGATCTTTCTGAAATCATCCTGCTGATCGTTTCCTATAGAATAATAATATTTTTTAACATTCCCCCCCCCCCCCCCGGGGCTGGGGGTAAAGTGACTTGCCCAGGGTCACACAGCTAGGAAGTGTTAAGTGTCTGAGACCAGATTTGAACTGGGGTCCTCCTGTGGGGTCCTCCTGAATTCAAGGCTGGTGCTCTATCCACTGTGCCACCTAGCTGCCCCATTTTTTATAACATTCTTATGTCATAACTTATTCAGCCATTCTCCAACTGATATGCATCCACTCAGTTTCTAGTTTCTTGCCACTACAAAAAAGGCTGTTACAAACATTTTTGCACTGCTAGATCAAAGGTTATGCACAATTTGAGCATAGTTCCAAATTGCTCTCCAGAATAGCTGGATTCATTCTCAATTCCACCAACAATGTATTAGTGCCCCAGTTTACCCATATCCCCTCCAACATTCATCATTATCTTTTCCTGTCACCTTACTCAATCTTACAGGTATGTAATGGTACCTCATAGTTGCTTTAATTTGCATTTCTCTGATCAATAATGATTTAAAGCATGTTTTCATATGACTAGAGATGGTCTCAATTTCTTCATCTGAAAATTGTCTCTTCATATCCTTTGACCATTTATCAATTGTAGAATGGCTTGAATTCTTATAAATTTGAGGCAATTCTCTATATATTTTATAACTGAGGCCTTTATCAGAACCCTTGAATGAAAAAATGTTTTCCCAATTTATTGTTTCCCTTCTAATCTTTTCTGTATTAGTTTTGTTTGTACAAAAACTTTTTTTAACTTAATATAATCAAAATTATCTATTTTGTGATCACTAATCTCCAATTCTTCTTTGGTCACAAATTCCTTCCTTCTCCACAGATCTGAGAGATGAACTATCCTATATTCTTCTAATTTGTTTATAATATCACTCTTTATGTCTAAATTATAAATCCATTTCGATCTTATCTTGGTATATAGTGTTAGGTATGGGTCAATGTCTAGTTTCTGCTATACTATTTTCTAATTTTCCCAACAGTTTTTGTCAAATAGTGAGTTCTTATCCCAAAAGGGTTGGGTCTTTGGATTTGTCAAACACTAGATTGCTATAGTCATTGACTATTTTGTCCTATGAACCTAACCTATTCCATTGATTGACTACTTTGTTTTTTAGCCAGTACCAAATGGTTTTGATGACTGCTGCTTTATGATATAGTTTTGGGTCAGGCACATATAGGCCACATTCATTGGCATTTTTTTCCCCATTATTTCCCTTGAAATTCTTTACCTTATTTCAGATGAACTTTGTTATCATTTTTTCTAGATCTATAAAATAATTTCTTGGGAATTTGATTAGTATGCCATTAAATAAGTAAATTAATTTAGGTACTATTGTCATTTTTGCTATATTCGCTTGGCCTGCCTAGGAACTCTTGATATTTTTCCAATTGATTAGATCTGACTTTATTTGTGTGGAAAATGTTTTGTATATGTATTCATATAGTTCCTGACTTTGCCTTGACAGGTAGGTTGCCAAATTTTATGTTTTCGACAGTTATTTTAAATGGAATTTCTCTTTGTATCTTTTGCTGTTGGACTTTGTTGATAATACATACCACCATATTGTTTACAAAGAGTGATAATTTGGTGTCCTCATTACTAACTCTAATTCATTTAATCTCTTTTTCTTCTCTTGTTGCCAAAACTAGCATTTCTAATACAATATTGAATGGTAATGGTGATAGTGGGCAACCTTGTTTCACCCCTGATCTTATTGGGAATTGTTCTAGATTGTCCCCATTATATATGATTCTTGCTGATGGTTTTAGATTAATGCTACTGATCATTTTAAGGAAAACTCCATGAATTCTTATATTCTCTGATGTTTTTAATAGGAAAGGGTGTTGGATTTTATTATGGTTTTTTTTTTTTACATTTTTAAATTTAATTTAATTTTTTTATTATAGCTTTTTATTTACAAGATATATGCATTTTCAGAATTGACAATTGCAAAACCTTTTGTTCCAATTTTTCCTCTCCCTTCCTCTACCCCCACCCCCAGATGGCAGGTTGACCAATACATATTAAATATGTTAAAGTATAAGTCAAATACAATATATGTATATATGTCCATACAGTTATTTTGCTGTACAAAAAGAATCAGACTTTAAAATAGTGTACAATTAACCTGTGAAGGAAATAAAAAATGCAGGCTGATAAAAATAGAGGGATTGGGAATTCATAGTCATCTCCCAGAATTCTTTCACTGGGTGTAGCTGGTTCATTTCATTACTGCTCTATTGGAACTGATTTGGTTCATCTCATTGTTGAAGAGGGCCACGTCCATTAGCATTGATCATCATATAGTGTTGTTGTTGAAGTATATAATGATCTCCTGGTCTTGCTCATTTCACTCAGCATCAGTTTATGTAAGTCTCTGCAGGCCTTTCTGAAATCATCCTGCTGGTCATTTCTTACACAACAATAATACTCATCTCATTCTTTACGCCTAAATCATGGACCCATTTTGATCTTATCTTGGTATATGGTGTTAAGTGTGGATCCATATCTAATTTCTGCTATACTAATTTCCAGTTTTCCCAATGGTTTTTTTCAAATAGTGAATTTTTATCCAAATGTTGGTATCTTTGGGTTTGTCAAACACTAGATTGCTATAGATGTACCCTTTTTTTGTCCTTTGTACCTAATCTGTTCCACTGATCGACTGGTCTATTTCTTAGCCAATACCAAATGGTTTTGGTGACTGCTGCTATATAATACAGCTTTAGATCAGGTACACCTAGACCACCTTCATCTGACTTTTTTTTTCATTAGTTCCCTTGCAATTATTGACCTTTTATTCTTCGATATGAATTTTATTGTTATTTTTTTCTAGATCATTAAAATAGTTTCTTGGGAGTCTGATTGGTATAGCACTAAATAAATAGATTAGTTTGGGAAGTATTGTCATCTTTATTATATTCGCTTGGCCTATCCAAGAGCACTGAATGTCTTTCCAATTATTTAAATCTGACTTTATTTTTGAGGCAAGTGTTTCATAATTTTGCTCATATAATTCCTGACTTTTCTTTGGTAGATGGATTCCCAAATATTTTATACTCTCAACATTTGTTTGGAATGGAATTTCTCTTTGTATCTCTTGCTGTTGCATTTTGTTGGAGATGTATAAAAATGCTGAGGATTTATGTGGATTTATTTTGTATCCAGCAACTTTGCTAAAGTTGTGAATTATTTCTAATAACTTTTTATTCGAATCTCTGGGGTTTTCTAAATATACCATCATATCATCTGCAAAGAGTGACAGTTTGATTTCCTCATTACTTACTCTTATTCCTTTAATCTCTTTCTCGACTCTTATTGCCGAGGCTAACATTTCTAATACAATATAATGGTGATAGTGGGCAATCTTGTTTCACTCCTGATCTTACTGGGAAAGGTTCCAGTTTATCCCCATTACATATGATGCTTACGGATGATTTTAAATAGATGCTACTGATTATTTTAAGGAAAAGGCCATTTATTTCTATACTCTCAAGTGTTTTTAATAGCAATGGATATTGGATTTTATCAAATGCTTTTTCTGCATCTATTGAGATAATCATATGGTTTTTGTTAATTTGGTTATTAATATGGTAAATTATACTAATAGTTTTCCTAATATTAAATCAGCCCTGCATTCCTGGTATAAATCCTATTTGATCATGGTATATTATCCTGGGGTTGATTTTCTGTAGTCTTTTTGTTAATATCTTATTTAAGATTTTAGCATCAATATTCATTAGTGAGATTGGTCTATAATTTTCGTTCTCTGTTTTCTTCCTACCTGAAGAAGAGGATTGGGGGAGAAAAAGGTACGTGACACAGTTATGTCTATGTCTTAAAAGGAATTTAGTAGGAGTCTTTCATTCCCTATTTTTTCAGATAGTTTATATAGCATTGGAGTTAATTGTTCTTTAAATGTTTGGTAGAATTCACATGTAAATCCATCTGGTCCTGGGGATTTTTTTTTTTAGGGAGTTGATTAATAGCTTGTTCTATTTCTTTTTCTGAAATGGGATTATTTAAGCAATTTACTTCCTCTGTTAATCTGGGAAGCCTATATTTTTGGAAGTAGTCATCCATTTCACTTAGGTTATCAAATTTATTGGCATAAAGTTGGGCAAAGTAACTCCGTATTATTGCTCTAATTTCCTCTTCATTGGTGGAACGTCCCCCCTTTTCATTTTTAAGACTAACAATTTGATTTTCCTCTTTCCTTTTTCTAATCAGATTTACCAAAAGTTTATCTATTTTATTTTTTTTTTCATAAAACCACTCTTAGTTTTATTTATTAATTCAATAGTTTTTTTTGCTTTCAATATTATTAATTTCTCCTTTTAATTTTAAAATTTCAAGTTTAGTATTTGATTGGGGGTTTTAAATTTGGTCTTTTTCTAGCTTTTTAAGTTGCAAGCCCAATTCATTGATCTTCTCTTTCTCTATTTTATTCAAGTAAGCCTCTAAAGATATAAAATTTCCCCTTATTACCACTTTGATTGCATCCACAAATTTTGGTATGATGTCTCCTTGTTGTCATTATCTTGAGTGAAATTATTAATTGTGTCTATAATTTGCTGTTTCACCCAACCATTCTTTAAGATGAGATTATTTAGTTTCCAATTACTTTTTGGCCTATTTACCCCTAACTTTTTGTTGAATGTAGTTTTTATTGCATCGTGATCTGAAAAGAAAGCATTCACTATTTCTGCCTTCCTGCATTTAATTTTGAGATCTTTATGTCTTAATATATGGTCAATTTTTGTATAGGTTCCATGAACTGCTGAGAAGAAAGTGTATTCTTTTCTGTCACTATTCAGTTTTCTCCAAAGAGCTATCATATCTAATTTTTCTAATATTCTATTTATCTAATTTCTTTCTTACTTGTTTTGTGGTTTGATTTATCTAATTCTGAGAGGGCAAGGTTGAGATCTCCCACTATTATAGTTTTGCTGTCTATTTCTTCTTGCAACTCTTTTAACTTCTCCTTTAGGAAGTTAGATGCCATACCATTTGGTGCATATATGTTTACTATTGATATTGCTTCATTGTCTATGCTACCCTTTAGCAAGATATAATTTTCTTCCTTATCGCTTTAATTAGATCAATTTTTGCTTTTGCTTGATTTGAGATAAGGATGGCTATCCCTGCTTTTTTTAAGTCACCTGAAGCATAATAGATTCTGCTCCAACCTTTTACCTTTATTCTGTATCTCCCTGCTTTAAATGTATGTGTTTCCTGTAAACAACATATTATAGGGTTCTGACTTTTGATCCAGTGTGCTATCTGCCTCCACTTTATGGGAGAATTCATCCCATTAAGGTTAAATTACTAATTATGTGTTTCCTGCCATCTTATTTATAATCCTGCCCAGATTATGCTTTTCTTTTTCTTGCCCCCCCCTTACCTCCTTTCCTAGTATTAAATGTTGTGACTGCATTAGTACCCTGGATATCTTAGAATCATCCAGAATCAGGATAAGCAAAAGTCTTTATTCTTGGTCTTTTGGGATCCCAGTCAGGGGATTAGATTTAGGAATCTCCACACCTTCTTTCTTTCTCTCTCCACTGCCAAAGAATGATCCTGCTTGTCCTATCCCACCCTCTGATCTCCCTCACCCTTCTCTGTCCACACCCACAGATGGAGCCAGCACAGAATAATTGAGCAGGGTCATCTTCCAAGCATATGTTAATAGAGTATTGTTCAATTGGTAATTAGCATCTAGTGCTCAGTTATCTCCCTTAAGTGCATCTGCTCAGTTCTAGCCCTTTACATCTCCTGCTTTCTTTTGTTTTAGAACACAGGTGGTCATGCCATCCCTGACTTCTCAGGAAGGGAGATGAAAGCACTAAAAAGGAGATAATCACGCCCTTCCTGATATCTCAGGAAGGGAGATGAAAAGCACCAAAGGGAAGCGGGGATTACTAGTGGGTTTCTAGGCTGAAGGGTCTTGTTAGAGACAGGTATGCACAAACCCATAAGCATGGGAGGTATCATACAAGCACATAGCAATAATGCACAGACTATTAGTAATGACTCTCCCCACAGCCAGTGCAGGCTCGCTGTGGTGTATCAAACATGAATTGTACATGCAAGTTGTGATATTGATGAGAGTTAGGAAAAGGGGAACCCCTTTTGGTTTGGTGCAAGGAGAGTCTCCTATAAAGGAATTTACAGGCCCGAAAACCTAGATTGACAGAAAATGGTTTATTGTAGGAGTTTGGGAGTAAGATTAAAAGGTAGGAAAACACTAGAGCCAGGGTGGCTCCGGTGGGCAGAAATCCTTGACATGACCAGCGTAAGGATGCCATGTTTGGGACCTCTGCAAAGAATGGACTCCAGTATGGCTCTTTTTATAATAGGGGGGCTTTGGACAATCTTAATGGGCCCATGGGTGGAGTCCCAGGCTGGCCTCCAGCCTGAGCTTCGGTCAGGGTTAGAATTTGAATAGAATTCAATGGGTCCTTATATAAAGAAGAAGCTATTTGTCGGGGTTGGGGAAACCTGAGCAGATAGTAGGGGGCTGGGAAAGCCTAAGGTAGCTCAGATCCGGTGGGGGCTGGGAAAGGGTCTGCTCTGTCTCTCTCCGATGGACAAGGCTAATACGGCTCATCGGCACCCATCTGATTCCTTCTCCCTCTATAGAGATACAATCAAACCCTCTCCCTCAAGCAGTTAGCCATCTTATTTACCCTAAGTTATGCTTTTCTCATTTCTTTCCCCCCTTTCCTCCTCAGTATTTTGCTGCTGACCACCACCTCCCTTAAATAGCCCTCCTCCTTTATAGCCTCTCCCTCTTTCTTATATATTTCCCTTACTAATTCTGTTTTTCCTTTTATCAGCCTCCCCTTTTCCTTCCCCCTTTCCTTTCCCACTTTCCTTGAAAGTGAGACAAGTTTCTCTGCAATACCAAATATGTTTAATATTCTCTCTTTGAGCCAACTCTGATGAGAGTAAGATTCACACAATGTTCATTCCCGTCTTTACTTTCCCTCACTTATAATAGGTCTTCTTTGCCTCTTCAGGAGATGTAAATTCCCTTATTTTACCTCCATTTTCCTCTTTTTCCATTACTATCCCCTTTCCAGCTCTAATTTCTTTTTTTATATTATCACAGTAAAATGAAATTATACCTGCACTCTCTATTTTGGGGATCAAATTTTTTGTTCAGCTCTTGTCTTTTTATCAGAAATAAATGAAATTCACTTTTGTCAGTTCTTCTCTGAAAATTTTCTTCAGTTTTCTTTTGTAGCTTCTTTTGTATTTGGCCAATTGAATTTTTAAATGAGTTGTTTGGTTCTATATATCTTTTTTCCATTTCACAAGTTCTGTTTTTGAAGTTGTTGTTTTCTTTTTCCATTTTGTGAAATCTGTTTTGTAAGGAGTTATATGCTTTTTTCCATTTCACTAAATCTATTTTGTGAGAAGTTGTTTTCACTAAATCTACTTTGTGAGAAGTTTTCTTCAGATAATTTCTATTTACTTTTCCAAACTCTCTTGCAAAGTTCTCTTTCCTTTCCTTATTTTTCTTCTAACTTTCTCGAGATCCTTTTGGAAGAATTCAAAAAGGATCCTTGTGAGATGGGGACCAATTCATATCACTCTTTGGGCTTCATCTGGAGATAATCTGCTTTTGCTGTCCTCTGGGTTTGAAATCTGTTCTTCTCTTTCTTCATAAAAACAAAAAACAAAAACAAAAAATACTATCTATGGTCAGAGTTCTTTTTATTTTTTTGCTCATTTTTGTTTTTTTAAGTTGAAGTCAGCTTTTAGGGCAAAGGAGAGATTGAATAAAGCTTCCTCTACAGGTGATAGTGGCTGCACTGGATCAGTGCTGACTAACTTCCAGTACTGGGTGAGTGTGGCCAGGTCTCCACATTCTGGGATTTAGGCACTCACTATTTGCCCTTTATATTTGTATTGTATATTTGTATGAATAATCTGCTGATCTACTAGCTTGCAACCAGGACAGAGTAGCCAACACTAATGTAGGTTCCTTCCACTCAGCATGAGATGTGCCTGATTGAAACAGACCTTTTCTGAAGATCTTCCAAATCATCTTCTGCTGGAAATTTGTTACACTCCAAATATTTGTGGGTTCTGTCACTCCAAAATCAGTCCAGAGGCTAAATTTGCTATTAATTTGAGGGCTATGGGGACAACTCAGGAAAAAACGTTACCTTTATGCCATCTTGGCTATGCTCCTCTCTACATAAGTTTTTATCAGTGATAAAGTTGTAAAATATTTCTTTCCTTAGTGAGGGCATTAGTACCAGGTGCTTTTAAAAATATTGAATGACATTGTCTCACTTGTGGCAATTATAATTGAAATTTTTGTCTATGTCTATTGCATGCACATAAATAGTATAAACAAAGTCTTATTAATGTAAAGTGATAGCATTAAGTTTCCAGTCCTCATGGTCAGAATGATTTTACCTTGTTGCTTGACTTTTCACATTTGCCTCTTAATTTAAAAAAAAAAAAAAAGTTTGATATTTTAATCTGATACTCATACTCCTCCTGTCTTTAGAATGAGCCTATCTTATGATAAAGAAAAAAAATAAAACCCAGGACACAATCCATGTGTGTCAGGGTAAAATTATTCTGGTTTAATGGTCCCTCATTCATTTGGGAAGAGGAGAGAGAAATATGTTTTATTATCTGTTCTCCAGGACTTTCTTTTAGTAGTATTTTCTTTTGCATTGTTATTTTAATTGTTAGTAATTAATAGATACTGTTCTCTCTCTTTTTGGGAGGGGAAAAGAATATGGTGATAATAATAGCATCCCACAGGATTGTTGTGAGGATCAAACAGGATAACATGTAAAGAAAGCACTTTGCAAACACTAAAGCACTATATAAATGCTGCTATGAAGACTTCCCTTAGGAAAATGGTAGATAAGAACAATTTGTTCCAATGGTCATGAAGGTGGCTAAAGCAGACACTATGGAGCTCTTAGAGTTCAGTCAGACATTGAAGATGCCAAGGTCATCTGCATCCTAAGCCACTGCTGGGTGTCTTGACTTTTGCCTTGCCATTGGGCTTCAGTGACTATGGAAGAAAGGGAGAGACTGGTGACTTTGTGTTACTTGACTCACAAGTGAATTTGATTTAAGTGAGGCAAAGATATCACCTTGCTATGTCTTTAGTCTTCTTCAGAAATGAAGGACAAACTCAAATATAACTGCTGCTATTATCACCATTGTCAATTAATCAGTTATTAGTCAGGGGAAGTGTCTCACACTCTTTCAAAGATCATTAACTCAGTACTTACTCCATTTGTTACAGTTGGTGATAATGTAAGTCACCTGTGCCTGGTGATATGAACTTGAGAGCACCTAGATTCCTATTTTTAAAGCCTTTTTTTTTTCCTCCCTTGTTCTTCCTAGCAGTGGGGTCTAGAGTATTGAGATCTAGCTTTGGAGCCAGGAAGACCCAGCTTCAAATTCTGCTTATGACCTTGGACAAATACTTCTAAGAGCCCATCTGTAGAATTATCAGTTGCAGGGAAGGTGCCACCCTGCATAGGTGAGAGTTTGACGATTTGTGAAGTCTCACATTTGTTATCATCTGTAGTAGAATTTTTTCTTTGGCAGAATAAACAGATGAGAAATAAAGTTAAGTTCCCTCTTCTTTGTATCCCATCCTTTTTTATTCCACTGCCCATATAGCTGCTTTTAAAAAGCTCTTTTGGAATATTCATAGCATCTCCTTCTCAGGACAAAAAAAAAAAAATGGAAATTGAGGTGATGCCCATCAATAGGGATTGATTCAATAAACTGGTAATGTTTGTTTTGCAATATTAGTGTTCTGTGGGTAATGATGAACAGAACGCTCTAAGAGGGAAAAAAACCTGGAAAGTCCACCATGAATTCGAACAAAGTGAAATGTACTGTGTACAAAATAATAGTATACAAAGTAATAGCAATGTTCTGGGATAACTAGTTGTAAATGACTTTCCTATTCTCAGTAATACAATCATCCACAACTACTTTGAAGGACTTATGATGAAAAATCCTATCCATACCTAGAGAAGGAATACATATTGTCTGAATACATATTGAAGTATTCTCTGTTTTCTATTTCTTTCTTTTTAACTTAATTTTTCTTGAGGGTTTTTTATTTTCATTAGGGTGGGAGATCTGTGTTTTCTTTCACAACTTGACTTTTATGGAAATGTTTTGCATAACTTCACATATGGTTTCTTAATTGTGGGTGGGGATAAGGGAATGAACTCAGAATTAAAAATTTTTTAAAAAACAAATGTAAAAGAAATTTGTTTTGAATGTAACTGGGGAAAAATATTAAATAAATTAAAATTAAATTGAAAAGCCCTTTTTGTTATTCCTAGCATTACTTTTAGCCTATAATACATTCTGAGTTCTAGTGTTTCTAATACCTAGAATTCTGTCTTGCTTTCATACTTACCCTGGATTTTGTCCTTGCCTATAAAATTTAATTCTTTTGCACATATTTAACCTGTTATCAGAATGCTTGCTATCTTGGGGAGGGCAGTGGTAAAGTAGGGAGGGAGAAAAATCTGGAACACAAGTCTTACAAAAATGAATGTTGAAAACTATCTTTACACATATTTAGAAAATAAAATACTATTCAAAATTTAAAAGGAAAAAAAAAGAAAAAAATTTTTAATTCCTATCTTTGCTTATTTCCTCAGATTTTTTTTAAAAATAAGATCTTATCTATCCTTTCTCTATATTCTTTTAAAATCCTTTCTTGCTTACCCAAACCAGGTATATATCAGACAGTGCTCATTTTCCTGTAATCTGTCACAGATTCCTAGATGGAATGGCCCTCCTTTTCTAAAGCTCCTATTTTTCCTAGTCTAGCAACAAGTTCCTCTTTGTCAAAATTATGTCCTAAATGGCAATTCCCTAATCACTTTCCTTTCTTTTTAAATAATGAAATGGTCTTAAGAAATTCTTAATTGCTTTGCTTTTGCCAAAGAGAAAGAACTGCAGTAGGTATGTAAAAATAATTCCCTCTGATCACTGTTATTCCTCTGTGTTAGATGTATCAACTTCATTTTGTATGATGTATACAGTATCTCTTCGTATATTCATATATGTGTCAAGATTCTATTGGGAAGAAGGTAAACAGGTATTGATAAAGATTAATTAACTCCTGACTTAGCATAAGTAGGACTTTAAAATCTTTAATGTACTTTTGATTGTATACCTTTTTGGAACCTGTTGTCTTTTAAGAATCGGCCTTATTGATTCCCTGAATTCCTTACCTTGCCTTCTCAAACTCCTTTTGTCCTAACCTTGGTTCTAATTTGTTGCTGTGGCTTCTTCATTGATATTATTATACTTTAATCACTGTGTTTCAGGCCCTGACCTTATAATTTGACCTTGTTTAACTCCATGACTTGAAAATTTGGTTTGTCATTTTTGACCCTTAGATTGACTTTGATTAACTTAAAATAGTGGTTCTAATAGAGCCAGACCATGTCTATGCTTTCTGTCTCCAACATCTAGGATGGTATTCTCCACACATTAATAAATAGATATTCTTTTAATTGAACAGAAAGGAGTCACATCTCTTCCCCTGACAGTGGATATCTATTTGGGGCACATAAATGGATATTGCAGCATACACCTACCTAACTTATATTCTCTTACATGTTCAGTGTGGATGGGGCTTACAATATGGTATTCTTGTGGTAATGGAGATGATATAAAACTAAAGTGAAGAAAAATATTTACTTTTATTGTCTTTTTTTTCTGTTCATTTTAACTGACATTTAAATATTCTTATTGGCAGAGCGTTATACTAAATGTTAGAGAGATACAACATTTAGACACAATTCTTTATCTAATGGAAGTTATAGAGATAATGGGTAATGGAGTAAGATGTAAAAATAGGTAACTGATAGACAATAATGCATATAACAATGCATAACATATATGAGTACATTATATTAATAATACTATATGAATTCAAAGGAAGGAAGGGGTATTATTTATTTCTCTACCTTTTGATTGATATTTTTTCTGAGGTTATCAAGGTTTTCTTGCTAAATTCAGTGGTCTTTTCTCAGTTCTCATCATTCTTGATCTCCATTTGATACATCGCCCTTTGTTTCTGTTCATTTTTTGTGTCATTGCTATGTCATGCCTGTATTGCCCCCATGTGTGGGGTCTTATTTAGGACTCTATTCTAAAATGTCTCTCTCCCCCTCTTTCTCCTTTTCTCTCTCTCCCTTTCCCTTTTTTTCTCTTCCCTCCACCCCCTTTTCCTCCTGCCCAGAAGATTGCCTCCTCTATTCAACTTCCTTTCTCTAATCTTCTCTCTATATACCTTTCTGGCCACCAACACAACCTAGTTCTCCCATTCCTTAAAAAACTCCTTCACTAGAGCCTGTTACTGGCTGCCATCCTATATCTCTTTTCCCTTTCTTAAGAAGTACATTTAGGTAAACTGTTCAGTGCTTCACTTTTCTACCTCCTAAATTGGACATTCAAATAAATATATGATTGGCTATTGGTAACACTCAAAAGTGACCAGAGTAAAATATAGATGGGAAATATTTAATGAAATAAATTAAAATACGATAGTAGTAAAATACAATAAAGCCTAATAATGTTAATATATAGTTTTCTAAGTTATTATGCTACACACAGGGATTCCTATTTTTTTTTTTTTAATTTGATACCACTTTTCTAAACTCTCCACAGCCTGACTTCCTACCATATTTTTCAGTTAAAATTTCCTTCTCCAAAGTTACAATGATTTCTTAATTACCAAATTTAATGGCCTTTTGTCTTCCAATTGTTGGCTTTCATTTCTACTTCATAGTATTTGACACAGTTGAGTATGTTGGTTTTCTTGTGATACTGCTTTGGTTCTCTTCCTAATTAATCAGTCCTTTTCTGTTTCCTTTGCTGGATATTTAGCCATATCATGCCTACTAACTGATGGGCATGCCCCAAAACATCTGTGTTGATCCCTCTTTTTTCTCTTCTATTTTCTCACTAGGTGAGCTTATCAGCTCCCATGAGTTAAGTAATTTTTGTTTATGCATCTGATTCAAAGATGTGTGTGTACGTATATACCCAGCCCTAGGTTCTTTCCCAATCTTGAGCTAAAATTTCTTTATCAAATGTCCTATTGGATATTTTATATTGGGTGTTGCATAAGCATTTCAAGTACAGCAGGTCTCTAAGTGAACTTAATATCTTTTCCCCAAAACCTATTCCAAATTGTCCAATTCCTGTTTGAGGATGTATCTTTTCAGTCTCAAAACCATAACTTTCATTCTATACATCCAGATTCTTACTATTTCCATCCTTACAACCTCTCTCTTCCTTCCCTTCATACAGACCTAATCCTAGGTCTGTACCCTATCTTAGTACTTCTCATCTATATACTGCAATAGCCTTCTAATTAATCACCCATTAGTAAAGGTTTCACTTTTTTTGGGATAATGGGGAGCCATGTATCTTTTTTGCACTTTTTCTGATATCATGTTAACTTTTTTAAGCAATAGAATTATGTGTTTCATTTACTATTCCTTGTTTACTCATTGCTTTGAGGTTTATATTCAACTTCAGATTCAGAATCTGTGCCTAGTTTAATAGGTACATCCTCAAAGATTTTTATTCATTTATTTAACTTGTGATTTCATATTGTTGCCACTTGATGGCTATAGCAGTTCAGTATTTAAGACCTAAAATGAAAATGAATAAGATTTTTTGTGATAAAACTATTAAAACATTATTAATATAAAAAATATAGAGGCAGAAGTCTACCTAATATAATAAATTGATTCTTTTGGTCTTAAACTCTATTATGCATTTCTATGACTTAAATGTTTAATTTTTTTTAATGAAATGGAAAACTTGGATTTTTTTCTTTTCTTAATGATCACTGTTTTAATAGAATGCTTTTTTTCTGCTGGGCATTTCAAAAAACACATGTATTTATTTTGTTTGGCTTATATGTGATTATTTTGGAAAGGATTGAAATGTCATTAACATCCTTGTGTTTTGCTTTTATGGACATATTAAATCTCTTTAACAGTGTTACATACTAAAAAAGGTGAAAGTGGAATATAATGTTAAAAATTGGATCTAGAAAGATTTAAATGAATTCTTCAAAAACTAAAAAGTGGGGGGTTCTCAATTTATAAGTAAATGTTGCACATTTTTTAGAAATAGCTGGTGGTGCAGTGAATAGAGTACTGAACCTGGAATCAGGAAGGGCAGAATTCAGATCTGGCCTTCAATGTTTACTTAGCTCTGTGACTTTGGACAAGTTACTCCCATCTCCCTAAGTCTTCGTTTCCTGAGCTGTGAACTGGAGATAATAATAGTATATATACCCTGTGAGATTGTTGTGAGGGTCAAATGAGATAATATTTGTAAGAATGTTTAACCCAGTGTCTGGTAATATATGAATGCTCATTACAAAGTTTATTTTCTATGTTTTGTGGCTTCGAATTAACACATTACCCCCCCTCTCCCTCCCAGCGACATGATTTTTCACTGAAAATCCCTAGGGCTTCTGGCATATCCTCAGTTCTCTTGCTACCAGGAGTTTGGTTCAGCAAACTTTATTTCACTGATTGGTGAGAAGAAGGGGGGAAAATGCAAGTGATGACATACTTTAATTATTTAGCCATTGGACATCTTTTTTTTTATTCCATGTGCCATTTTTTTGTATTATGTGTGTATTTTCATAGTATCATTTTATCCCTTGTTTTTATCAATTATCAAACATGAATTAAAGTGCTTATTATGTGTCAGACATTTTGCAAAGTTCTCTGGATATAGAGAAAAGCAGAGTAAATCCTGCCCAAGAGTCTAATATAATATTTAATGAGGGAGACAGCATATACTCAAATAGGTATAACAAATAAAATATATACAAACTTTGTTTAAGGTCCAACTTCTCTGTGAAATCTTTCTTGACCTTCTCTCCTAATATATTTCCATTGTATTTACTTTGTATGCATTTTATTTATATTCACATATTTATGTGTGTTATCTCTTCGTATAGAATATAAGTTCTGTTGTGGGCAGAGACTGTATGGTTTTTGTCTCTATATCTCTAATACTCTTAATACAGTGCCTGGAACATAGTAGATGCTTTTAAAATTAATAGATTGAATGATGTAATAGATTCATAGATACATTATTTCAAGGGACTAAGATATTGAAGACCTGAGCATGTTTTTTTTTTTTAACTATATTTTTCTTTCCTTTTTTTTTTTAATTAATTTTATAATTATAACATTTTTTTACATTATCCCTTGTACTCCCTTCTGTTCTGAATTTTCCCCTACTTCCCTCCACCCCCTCCTCTAGATGGCAGGCATTCCCATACATATTCCCGAGCATGTTAATATAATACAGCAAAATAATTTTTCCAGTTAGGAAGAAAAAATAGAATTTCTTGGTTAGAAATAGTACATTTTTTTTCTCCATAAGCAAGAGGCTCATTTTTAATAATGTAACATTACACATATCCTGAAGCACCTGCCATTAATATTCTATCTACCTCCATCCCTGTATCACTAAACCTTTATAAAGGCACCTCACTGAAGGAGAGAATGTTGGCCCCAGACTGGCTTTTTCCGGCCAGTTGCAATTAAGTATCCCAAATGATTATTAGAATAGTCATATAGGATTTCATATTTGCATCTCATCTGAAACTTCTGTAATATTCCCTCCCCAAATTTTAGTTCAAGGAAGAAAGGGTGGAATATGGTGGCATACGAGATGTAGGTATTCCTTGCTGAATTTGAATTTATTGAAGAGATCAAGAAAATATTATGAATTTTTTCTTTTTGTGGTAGATAGTTATGAACCTTTGTGAATATTAACACCTTTATTTTTCTGTTTTCTTGATGCTATAGTTGCCAGAGGAACTAATAAGCAGATATAACTGGATCAAGCAGTGGAAGCTTGGATTGAAATTTGATGGGAAGGGAGAGGATCTGGGAGATAAAATCAAAGAATCCTTATCTCTACTAAGGAAGAAGGTTTGAAACATATTTTCATCATTTAGTTTTATGAATTTTTTCCATTTAGTTATCTCATAAGTCTTTCATTTCTTTTTTTCTATCTGGTAGCTATAAAAACAAAACATAGGTATTACTTGGAAAATGTTTTAGTAGTCCAAGAATCAGCAAATTATTTTACACGAATTCAGAAAGTTTCCTTTAAACTGTTTATAAAATTAAGAGATGCAATTTAAGACCAAATGGCATATATAGTGCCCTGCTAATTGTAAAATGGATTATTTATAAGACAAAGGAAAGTTCAAAAGGAAATTTGGGAAAACCTATAATCATTATTTCATCAGCCTGCTCTACTGGCCAGTCTTTCCAAATGAAATGAAGTAAAAAACAAACTTCATATATCTGGGGAGTTATTTGGTATTACATTAAGATTTTAAGTTTCTTTTGAGTGAAAATTCCATTTCCATTTTCTAACATTTGCTTATTATAGAATATCTGGCAACTTGTCCTTTGAAAAACATTTTAAGTTTTATTGAACTTATGAAATTGAATTAGAATACAAATGTGCTAGACCTTTAAGAATCACAGGTTGAGAAAAGCATCATGAATGGTTGGATTGTAATTTTTACCATTAGAAGAAATTAATAATATCTATAAGTCTATTGAATTGAAGGATGGAATTTAGTTGAATTTATGGAATTATAAAGCTTGACTTTCTAAAGTTTGCTTAGTTTCTAAATAACTTCCATTATCTACCATGTTTGCTTTATTTCGTCAGAGAATACTATTAAATCTTTGATCATGAGGTTGCTTTCTTTTAAGCAACATTAATATTGATATATCAACAAATAAGCTGTTTTAGGCTTGCTGTGGGGCTGGAGGAGTGGAAAAGGGCCCTATACTAGGTACTGAGGAATACACAATAAAGTTGAATACATGATCTTTATCTTCTAAGTTCTTAAAGCTTTATTTGCATAGATTAAACATAAGTATAAATTCTTCTCTTGTCTCTTCCTGTTTTGATTGCCATTTTCCTAGCATGCAGTTCTGACTGTGTCACCCTCTATTGTAGGGGTTCTTTTCTCTTTTTGTGTCATGGATTCCATTAA
This sequence comes from Sminthopsis crassicaudata, assembly GCF_048593235.1. Lineage (NCBI taxonomy): Eukaryota > Metazoa > Chordata > Mammalia > Dasyuromorphia > Dasyuridae > Sminthopsis > Sminthopsis crassicaudata. The sequence goes on along the minus strand of NC_133617.1, from coordinate 328,523,960 downwards.
TAGTCTGGTAAGGTGTCCAAATCCCTTTTCAAATTAATGTTTTTCAGTGCATAAAATAAAATATGTAAGATTACAAAGGAAACTGATTATATTGAAATATGCAACAAAATATTAAAAATAAAAGTTCATGAGCCATAGATTTAGAACCCTTCCTCTTTTGCCTCTAGAATAAAATATTAACTCTTATTAATGTTTAAAGCCCTTCACAACTTGGCCCCCAAGTTTCCTTTCTAGACTTTGTTTATATTAATTCCCTTCCCATTTTTCATAATCAAACAGATTGGTTTTATTCTACATACCTTTATCCCTGGTAATCCCTATTTTTCTTCAAGATTCAACTCAATGCTACTTTATTTATACACAGGGCCCTTGTTCACAGCAGTTGTTAATACCTTCCTGCCCAATGTTACCTTGTATCTGTTTTGCATAAATGTACACAAATATGTGCATTGTGCATTCATGTGCATTTTTGCATGTTATTTTCCTGGTTCTATTATAAGGTCCTTGATTATCAGAACAGGGTTTGTTTGTTTTTGTTTTAGAGATTAGCAAAGTTCCTTCACAACATAGCAAGCCCTTAATAAATGCTTATTTATATATCAATATACATATATATTTATTTACACAAAAGTATATAGTGTATATATTATGTATTGTATTATATCGTTTCTTTCTTTCTTCCTTTTTTTTTTTTTTTTTTCCTGAGGCAATTGGGATTAAGTGACTTGCTCAGGGTCACACAGTTAGGAAGTATTAAGAGTCTTGAGGCCAGATTTGAACTCAGGTCCTCCTGATTTCAGGGTTGGTGCTTGATCCACCTAGCTGTCGGCATATTATATCAATTCACAAATTGCAGCTTTTCTCTGATATTAAGGGAGGGAAAAGAGTGGGTTATATTTTTGCATGCTGGAAGGAGACAAATTTCCATAAAACATGGAGATATTATCTGACAGATATAAGTAGTAGAAGAGTTTGAGGATAGTACCCATTGTGCCGTTCATGTGTGAAACTTCCATTTTATATGGTCTGTGGAATTTGTTTTTACTTCCTGTCTCCTCAACCCTTTTTAGCTTTTGTGAACTTGATATTTGTTTCTTGGAATTGCTTACTGTAAGTAAACTTTTGTTCCTTATGAATGACTTAAGTTTTCAATTTGTAGAATGTACTAATTTGTTTGTTTTGAACCAAATGAAAAATTGGCATCACCTGATTGAAGAAGAACCTGCTGGTCCTGCCTTTGGTACATATTTATTCTGTGGCTCAGTCATTTAATATGTGTCTCAGGCTACAGAGCAGTTATTGATACAAAAGGTGTCCTCTCCAAGGAGTTCCCTATCACAATGGAATTATAGATCCAGACCAATGTAAACATTCCTTGAACCAAATGAGATCTGTCCATCAATCCTACCCTCCTACCTATATATGTAACCTTGGTCAGAAATACATAGTTAAATAACATGAAGTGTCTGTTTTCTCTTATACTTAATAATTCCTCCATTGAACGTGACCTTGGCTTTTCAAAATCTGCTGACCGAGCCTAAGCTCCAGCAGACTCCTACAGTTTAAAAAGACTTTGAGCATGGACCTAGTAACATATTGCATGTTTATTATCTATGGACCAGCCAATTAAAAAAAAAATCATTTAATTATTCTTTTATTTTGTCTACAGTTACATGGTAAACAAAAATTGTTAACATTTATTTTTTAAAAATTGAATTCCAAATTATCTCCCTTCCTTCCTCTACCTCCTAGAGAAGGCAGGCAGTTTGTTATAGATTATACATGTGTAGTCATGCAAAGTATTTCTATATTAGCCATTAGCCAAGCTCTTAAATGTATTTGTAAGGTAGGGAATAGAGGAATAGAAATGAACCTGTTACTGGCTAAAGAATAGAATTACTGTCAGAGAGATGGGAAACCAATTTTATGATATCCTCTTACTATTATATTCATTTAATTTTAAATATGCTTTTTTTTTGAGACAAATACTTGTCAAAGTCTTTTTCTAACAGCAGATGTGCATACATCTTACTTTTTCACTGATTGAAGCATATTAATCCAAAGAAATATTTTTATTTATTCAAAAGTTCAAAGGAACAAGTCTTGAATTTTATCTAGTACCTAGTGGAATGCCTTGTGTATAGTAAGTGTTCAATAAAGATTTAGTTTATTGTTTTGATTGTTTGTCTAATTCATACTTAATCAAAGGCCAGAAAATTAAAATGAAAAATTACTTTTGGAAAGACAAAGACCCTTTAATCCTTCTTTGCTTAAATATGCAAGTCACTAGTATTTCAGGGTCTGTTTTTATTTCTGAGCTCTGAATCCTCTCTTAGCTTTCTTGAGGATGCTCCTAGCTATATCTAGCAAGTGCTCTCTATCTCTGTTTGCTTTGTAAATATTCGTAGTACTGGTTCAGTCTTGTTGAATTAGAAGGAAAGGAGATAAAAAAGAAAGGAAAAGTGGGAAAGAAAAATTTCTTAAGTACCTACTATGTGTTAAGCATTGTGATGAGCTTTTTACAAATAATATCTAATTTGGTCTTCACAACTATTTTACAGTTGAGGAATCTGGAACACATAGACTAAATGATACTTGTTCAAGGTCATATAAGCTTATAAAGGTCTGAGCCAGATTTGAGCTCTCTGGTCTTCCTGACTCTAGACTCAGAGCTCCACCTAGCTGTCTCAGTGATTCTGAGCAGTATTACTTCCACTCCCTTAGCTTGCTACTATTTCCTCTCATTAATCTCCTGTTTAAACCAAATGCAACATCTGGCATTTGGAATTTTTCAGTCTGAATATCAGCTCTAGTTTTAATGCTGACTTGATGTTATGAACTTGTGGTGATATCCTTTTTTATCTGCATCTCATTTGTCACTTATTATCATCAGAATATGAGGATGATGATCCCATCCTCTCTCATGTTGAATGTTTGTAGTTTTCTGTGAAGTTTCTTGACTCACTTGTGATTATGTTGTCCTGTAGTGGGCAAGTTTGACTGCAATGAAAACTGCAGAAGAGAGGCAGGTGGCTTGTGATGAACTTTTCCGAAATGAAGAGGAAGAATATAGCCTCTATGAAGCTGTGAAATTTCTCATGCTGAGCAAGGCCATTCAACTATATGATGATAAAGAGAAGGGAAGGGAAGTACCCTTCTTCTCTGTGCTTCTGTTTGCTCGGGACACCTCAGGCGACCCTGCTCAGCTACTGAGAAATCACTTGAATCAAGTGGGTCATTCTGGTGGCCTGGAGCAGGTAAGCTGCGTCACCCTGGGAAATCTCAGACCATGGGCTTCTTAGTGTATTTCTAAAATCAATAGATTAGACAATGTCAGGTTGCAAATAAAAATTTAGCCCTTGAAATACATATCTTAATCTTAGCTTCTCTGGTCAAAATTGTTTTTAAGAACTGGGGCAATGTAATCTTAGATTATTTTGATTCTCTTCTGGTAGTGTTTCTCCCCCCTTCTTCCCCCCCTCCCCACTACCTTGCAGGCCACAAAAGCTTTTTATTGCTCTGCTAAGTTGGCTTTTTAAATTGGAAACCAAATACACATGTCCTTTTGCCAGATCTTTTGCCCTACAAACCATATCAGGATATGGCATAAACCATTGCTCATCAGCAAGCCTAAAAAGCTATCTTCTGTCATTCAGAAAAATAAGTTTGCAATACTGAGAAAATACAATTGTTTTAAAAAGTAGTCAGAGATCCCCAATAAAGTGATCTTTAGTTTAAACATATAATCAAACCCATTGAACTCCGCAAACCCATTGAAATGTATTTGGTTAGAAAAAAGTCTGAATGGCAGGATAGTGTTGGGCATTACAGTGGCTAGAGTGATTGGTGGTTTTCATGCTTCTGTTTCTTTCTTCAGCTCATTTTATAGATGAGAAACCGAGGCAAACAGGATTAAGTGATTTGCTCAGGATCACATAGGTAGGAAGTATCTGAGGCTAAATTTGAACTCAGGAAGATGAGTCTTCTTGACAACAATCCCCTGAATCACCTAGCTGCCCATGACATGATGACTATTCCTCTTTCTATAAACCCTGTCAGTGTTCACAGAGAACTGGTCCTGAAAAAAACTTGGAGGTTTTATATGTTCTCTTACTTTAGAAGTCAAACAAGGGAAATTATTGTAATAAGAAGATACACATAATAGTGTTGACCCAAGGGTTAGAATACCAGAAAGAATGACATACTCCCAAAATTTTCTTCTGTTATGTTTGAAATTTTTCACTTATTTTTGGTACCTCTGCCTGACATTTTACTAACTAGTTCATTTAAGTTTTATAAATATCCTCTTTTTTAAAAAATTCAGATACTGAAGACTCTTTATTCATCTATAAGTATCAATCAGATTTTTTTCCTCCTATAACAACAATGCTTTGGAAGGTAGGCTGGAGTCAGGGAACTTTTTTTTTTTTTTTTAAAGGAGGAAGCTTTTAAGTATTTTCTGAGGAGAGACGCTGTCATTAGAATTCTGACAGATTTTGAATGATTGACTCTTTTTTATTTAAATAATAATAGCTTTTTATTTTTCAAAATACATGCAAATATAGTTTTCAACATTAACCCTTGCAAAAAATCTTGTTTCAAGTTTTTCTCCTTCCCCCCTCCCTCCTCTAGACAGCAAGAAATGCAATATATGTTAAATATGTGCAATTCTTCTAAACATATTTCCACTTTTATCAAGTTGCACCAGAAAAATCAGATCAAAAAGGAAAAAAAAAATGAGAGAAGAAAAAGCAAGCAAACAAACAAACAACAACAAAGGTAAAAATACTATGTTGTTGGTTCACATTCAGTCCCCATGGTCTTCTCTCTGGATAAAGATGGCTCTCTCTATCATAAATCTATTGGGATTGCCATGAATCAGATTTAGCATTCACTCTTGCAAAAGTTTGTGTTCCAGTTTTTTTTCTCTCCCCCCCCAACAAGTAATCCAGTATAAATTAAACATATGCAGTTCTTCTAAACATATTTCCACATTTATGATCAACTCTTGATTGGCTAAGTTATTGTAACTTTGGACTCTGTCTTTGGTGCCACCGAATAGACAAAGGGAGCATAGATATGGAAGATAGTAAACATATGAGCATAAAGGGCTATATTCCAAAGCCAAATATAGCTATTTATAGATTATTTGGTGTTTTGGTTTTCTGTTTTCTTCATTTGTTTGAAATAATTGATCACTAAGCTTCAAGATTACATTCTATAAATTCACTATAAAAATATTCTTTCCTCTTTACCCTAGGTTGAAATGTTTCTTCTTGCCTATGCAGTACATCATACCATACAAGTTTATCGACTATCGAAGTATAACACTGAGGAATTCATCACATCTTATCCTACGGATCCACCCAAGGACTGGCCTGTGGTGACTCTGATTGCTGAGGATGACAGGCATTATAATATCCCTGTCAGAGTGTGTGAGGAGACAAGTTTGTGATAAAGAGAGAGACTTGTTAGGCTTGTAGTTTGAAATGTGGCTTAGAGTGGTCTAAGAGACATCTTTATCCTCTTTGAGCTGAATTTGACATCTAAAAGGGGTGTCCTAAAGACTAAATATTTGCTATCAGGAATAACATTGTATATAAGCTTTTTTTCCCTTTCCTTTTAAGGCAATAAATTTCAGAGGCCTTCAGAGTAATACACCTGTTGGTGTAAAAATGTGTCTTCAAAAAGGAAAATATTTTATATTGTGCCATCATGGAACTAATTTGGGAGAATCCCAAAGTCAAATCCCTTGTCATGATAAATTGGTAATTTGTTTTTTAAGGAGAGAGTAAATAATTTTATTTTGGTAATGAGTCTTTGAAGTAACCTGTCTATGCAATGTTAGGTGTTGGAAACAAGTCTCTGCCTAGTCTTGTTACATTGCTGGCATTTTCTTCTACATAATACAGAGGGAATAAAATTGGGTTGAAATATTTCTTAAAGGTATTTTGAAACAATCTGTAATAAGAAAGGCAGCATGTTATAAGGAAAGTGTTGATCTCAAAGTCAGAAGACCTAGATTCAAATCTTTCCTTTGACACATATATTAACTGTTTGAAAGAACAAGTCACTAAACATCTCAGCCTCTCCAGGGATCTCTCCAAGACTCTTAAGTTAATGACAAATTGCTGATCTGTATTGTAGAGGGACCTTCATTATTAGCAGTTCTCCACAATGATGATTTCTCAGTTCTGGACCAAAACAAATAAAATCCCCAGCATAGAAGTTCAAGAACTGGATTAAATGGGTATATTAAAAGCATTTTAGAAAGTTATATTAGAGGAGAAAACATCATAGGAATTGTTACTAGGCTATGTAACCTCCTTCTTTGGGGTGACTGTTCATTCAAAGTCTCCTCAAATACATCCATCAGCATTCATTTTTAACTCTGTTCTAGGCACTGTGTCTTTAAGTGGTGATGATACAAAGAAAGGCAAAATACATGGTCCTTGACCTCAGGAAACTTCCATTCTAATTGGGGAGATAATATGAAAAAAAATGTACACGCAAAAGACAGTACAAATGGAAGGTAATCTAAGAAGAAAGATACTTGTTACTTAATTTAGATCTCTAGTGCTGTGTGGCTATAAAAACAAGATAAGGGACAAGTCTCAGCTCTCACTTTCAAACTGTGGGCTTGGGGTAAATCATGACTTTTGATTGGCTAGGTTATTGTAACTTTGGGCTCTCTCTTTGCTGCCACCAAGTAGAAAAAGGGAAGATAGGTTTGGAAGATAGTAAACATATGAGCATAAAGGTCTGTATTCCAAAGCTAAATATAGCCATCTCAGTTTACTTCTCTAAAATAGGGGTTTAGACTAGTTGTCCTCTGAAATCCCTTCCAGCTTTACTTCAGTGACCCCTAGTCAAATCTTTTAACCTCAGTTTTCTCATATTTTAAAAGGAGAATTGAACTAGATGATCTTTCTCAACTTGATTTTGTTACAGCCAGTGGGGACACTCAATGTATCTCATGGAAGCTCCTGCTGACAATATTTTTTTTCCCTTGGAATGAGAAGATAAATCAAATCCAATGTTCAAAGCTAAGAGTTATAATTTTACCTAAGAATAATGTTATATACTACTTTCATGTTAATTTAAAAAATAGAGCAATGTTGTACAGCAATACTTGGTGAAGCTAGGCAAATTTGTGGATTTGCTGATAATATTTAAGCTGATTTAGTGGGAAGCATGACAGACTATCTCAGATTGTGAATGACAACTTATAGTGGTTATTTGTACAGACCTAGAAGGAAGGAGTGAAATTAGAAAAACTATCTGTGGTATCTTGAACTATCTGAGTTGGGGTATTCATCAGAGGAATGAGAGAATCCACTGCGCTTTTATGGCTATGTTGACACAGTCCAAATGAATGTATTGACCCAGTAGTAATGTGATTGGAGGAAAGTTTGGGATTCACTCTTCTCTCATAATTATTTTGTCTATTACTAGATATAGATAAGTACTTTGATTTTGGATGATCCTTTTTAAAGGTGTGGAGGTTGGTTTAAATTTGATATTTAAATAATATATCTAATACTTAACATTTGAGGTTCTTGGTTAAGGAGAGAACTTTAAACATGTTAACTATGCAAACGCTACTATATGACTTTAGTCTGCTTAGATGTTGCCTACTGCAATACAGTCACTGCTTGATTCTCCTACCATGTTTACTTTATAGCTAAGACTCTTTGAATCAAATTCTGTTTCCTAGATAATGCCAACATCTCTCATTGTATTGGACTGAGCTGCAGAGGCTGGGACCAGATCTGTACATTTTTTTCCTCTCACTCGGTATATAATAGGGTTGTGAATGAAAGCCTTATAAGAGTAGTTATAATGAATTCTTGGTTTTGATTCCTTTTTAATGTTTTTATCTTATCCATACAAAAGCATTCTTAATATGCCCCTCTGGCCCAGAAACTCTAATATAATGAATGATATTTGAGGCAGCAAGCATGTAGGACGCTCAGGCCTAAATGTATTTTGGCATACATCCTCTGATAGTTTTTGGTAATGAGGTTGAATATTCTGCACTTCTGTTTTCTCCAAATGATAAACTTCATGTTTGAACTGGAGCCACCAGATTTTAGTACTATAATTGTTTTCTTTATCTTCACCCTTTTCTCCCATGTTTTTATGTATGTGTGAAAAAATCTCAATAATAAATGTAGAAAAACCATTCTTATGTAGATCAAAGATGGGAAATATTCAAAAGGGTAAATCTGTTATGCTCTTCCATATAGTTTTGGCTGGCTACCATCCCAGACACTTGTAAACTTCGTGTGTCACTTCATCCGTTGGGATAAGTGGGAGAGATAAGGAGGAGATGACAGAAGATCCTTGTCAAGAGGGTAATGATTTAAAGGAATACTGAGTAAATCACTTCTTTTCTTATTGAAATTCATTTCCTGAGTTACCCTCTTTCGAGTCATAACCTGTGAGCTGGTCTTTTTTCATTTGGGGAGGAGGGAGAGCAGGTTTTTTGGTAAGTTGAGTAACAATAACAAAATAGAAATTGGATCAAGACCCAGGGATACCCAGAAAGCTTTTTTACTTACAGTGATCACTGTTATGTAAAAGGAACAGATGGTGGGAACTCTTAACACACTGACTCACTACCCCAAAGTTGACTGCACAGATCAGAGGTAATCACATAAGCAATTGAGCTGTTGAAAGAATCTTCTGTGCCTTGCACAATGATGTCATGAACATTTTGTTTCACTGTAAACTACATTTAAATCAATAGCAGCTTGGTGCCTGATATGCCATACTCGACCTTCTCCCCCCCAATCTTATGCTTTTGTGCATTGACTGCTCACTGGTTTCACTCATATAAAAGGGAGATCAGTGCAGCACAAATGGGAGAAAGAAGCTACTGTCACATAGTTTCTTACTTCATGTTATCAATCTCAGGTATCTAGGATACAAAATAATGCTTTGAAGTTCATCCATTGGAAAACCAATATTAGTGTGCATGTAATATCTGCAAATGCTTTTAAAATTTGATTAATCTTTTTTTTCCCCAAAACTGTATGATTGTTGAAACCTTTTTTACGTTCATTTTATGACTGACGTTTTTACATTATGTAGTTATGGGCTTTGGGATCCTTTTAATTCCCGCTTATATAATTTAGCAGGTAAAATCTCAGGCTCCCTGTCTAATAAGAAAACTAACTTTACTGTGGGAATAAACAGTGTTTGTAATCTTATGTGCTGGCTACACTTTTTAAGGGCTTTTTAGTCCCCTTTGCTAAAAAGGTGCTAATTTTTTTTATATAGCAAATGTGTTAGTGTTCCAGTTTTGTACATGTGGATAATATTAGTAAATTTCTGTGTTTCCTCTGCATTTAAAAGCCAAGCATCATCTTTTATTAAACTTATACATACAGTAGTTACACAGATTTGAGTTGTTTTCTCTGGTGCAAAATATTTATATTTTTAATACCAAAAAATAAGGTAATTTGTATACGTATTAGCTTTTTGTTGCCATTTGGAAGCCAAAGATTATTTTGAGAAATGTGAACTATTTAGAAAAATCTTAATTCTGGTTATAAAGAAAAATAAATACTTTTATTTAAATTCTATGTTTAAAAAAAATACTTCAGTAGATCTATTATCTCATCAATGTAGGTATTCCTTTGGATGTAGATTCAGCAACCAATTAAGTAATCAGTTAAAGAATTTGCTTGCCCACTACCATATTCTAGACACTGTAAGTAGTTGGAGACCCAAAAATGAAAACAGTCTCATCTTTGAAGCTTACCTCCTGTATTGCAACACAACCATAACATCTTATCCTGTGTGATTCTTATTCATATCTTCCTGTAAATTTTTCATGAAGGGGTAAAGCCTAAAAGAAAAGTGCCTTGAATTTTATGCTAGTTAAATTATCATTAAAATCCTAAATTATTTTAAATAGTTTACTCTTAAAATACACATTTTCCATAATAGATTAAAAGAATCAGACTAAGATAATGGTGGGATTTATTATAAACATATCCTAAGGAACTGTTTTTCTGTTAACCTTTAGTAAAGTTATAATTCAACTGTTGTTAATGTACCTACCTCATCTACTCAATAATCATTTTTATCCTTTAGCCATTGTGCTTTCTGGAATTTAAAATAATTTCTCTTCTATCAAATATTAATAAATTTTTCTAAATGTCCCTATTTAGACTTCAGAAATTCTGAATTTTCTCCTTATTTTATGAGTCTCTTATCATTTCATCTTTGGAATATTTCCTCTATTTGTTGACTCAGCTCCTTTTCTTGGTGTTAAAAAGCAAAGGAAGTCATTTAGTCTGAGTTCTTGGTGTTTTAAATAAAATGAAATTAGAAGATGGCATGTTTAATATGGCATAGTGGCGAGATTCCTGGATTTGGTATCATGACCTTGGTTTGAATCCTACTCCTTCTGTATACTATCTATGTTAATTTGGTTAATCCTTTTTGTTTTCTTGGGCCTTACTTTTCTCATCTGTAAAAAGGATGGCCAGATCCCTAATATTTTTGCTAGTGCTGAGTATGATCTGGTATTTAAATTAAAAAAATTTTTTTTCATGAAATAAAATAACTTTCTATCAGCCATTAGCACAGTGTCTTACATGTAAGTATTTAATAAATCCTTGTTGATTGAATAGTGTGGTGTGGTAGGACTTATATAGTGCTTTCTTAGTTATGAAAGATCTTAAGTAGTTTTTCTTTTTTCTTTAATATTTTTCTTTTCCTCAGTTAAATGTCAGACAATTTTTTACATTTGACTTGAAAACTTTAAAAGCAGATTCTCTGCTTTTCTCCCCATCCTCCCTAACTGAGAAGGTACATGTGAAGGTAGGAAAAACTCGTGTTGAGAAAGAAACAAATATCTTTTCCTTAAATCCCCCTCAAGAATAATAAATTAAAAGATAAAAAAATATGCTTCAGGCTGCATTTAGACACAATCAGTTCTTTCTCTGGCCATGGATAGAATCTTTCATTATAAGTCCTTCAGAGTAGTCTTGGATCATTGTATTGCTGAGAACAGCAAAGTCATTCACAGCTGATCATCCTAGAATGTTGGTATTACTTTGTACATAGTACATTTCACTTTGAGTTCATGGAAGATTTTCCAGGTTTTTCTGAGAGCATCTTGCTCATCATTTCTCATATAACAGTAATACTCCATTGTAATCACATAACACAATTTATTCAGGTATTCCCCAATTGTTGGACATCCCCTCAATTTCCAGTTCTTTGCCCTGAGAAAAGAGCTGCAATAAATATTTTTTTAACCTACAGATCCTTTTTCCTTTTTTTTTTTTTTTTTAAATCTCTTGGAATTCATGCTAATTAAGTGTTTTTTTTTTTAAATTTGATATTAAAGTCTACTTGGATAAGATAGTAGAGCACAAATGACAGATTTTACAAATTTTTGACTATCAGTCAGCCTAACAAAGAAGAGAGACTCATCGACTAGAAGGTTGGCTCACCAGCTGATAACTTTTTATTTTTGTCTTTTTTCTTGTCCATAGAAATTCATGACTTACATTCAGGAAGGGCTTCAATCTGTGTTGACAACTGTAGTATCTGTACTGGTAAAGCACAAGATTTTGAAATACTGATATGAAAGTTCCAAATATTTCATGTTTAAATAGCAATATTTCAAGAAACTTGGTAATATTTTGCTAGTGGATAAAAACATTTAAACTAGAATTATAGTTAACAAATTCTAGTTAGTTTAGTGTAACTGCCAGGAGGGTTCTCCTGGCAGTTACAGTTTAGGACTATGGTTTCTTAGTGAATATATAAGATGTATATTTTTTGCCTGAATAGTGGTATTTTAGTGAGACTTCTGTTACAGTCTTGAATATAAAATAATCAAGTGGTTCTAACACCAGCTATTCTCTCCCTGGATATAATAACTTACCTTTATTTATGTGGCACATTTCAGTTTGCCATGCGCTTTCTTCCTTGAGGATAGGGATACTGATATTAGCCCTCATTTTTCTTTTTTTCCTTAAAATTTTTTTAATAATAGCTTTTTGATTTTAGAATGCATGCAAAGATAGTTTTCTTTTTTTTTTTCCTTTTTTTTCCCTTGAGATTGGGATTAAGTGACTTGCCCAGGGTCATACAGCTAGGAAGTGTTAAGTGTCTGAGACCAGATTTGAACTCTGGTCCTCCTGAATTCAAGGCTGGTGCTCTATCCACTGTGCCACCTAGCTGCCCCGGCAAAGATAGTTTTCAACATTCACCCTTGCAAAACCCTGTGTTCCAGGATTTTCTCACTCCCTTCCTCCCAACTCTCTCCCCCAGACAGCAAGTAATCCAATGTAGGTTAAACATGTGCAATTTTAAATATATTTCCCAATTAAGATGAGGGCTCCACCCCAGAGAGGGCCCAACTGCCAGTGCTAGGCTTGTCCCCTTCTATCTGGCCAAATTGTACCAGCCCAGATTGGCATGGGATCATGCCCTTTCCTAGGGGGACACACCAGCCTGCCTTTTTTTTTTTTTTTTTTTTTCTCTTTTGACCCAGATTTTATTTTGGCCTGAATCACCTCCTTGTTGAAAAGAGCCACATCCATCAGAATTGATCATCATATAATCTTGTTACCATGTACAATCAGCATCAGTTCATGTAAGTCTCTCCAGACTCTCTCAAATCCTCCTCCTCATCGTTTCTTATAGAGCAATAATATTCCATAACATCCATATACCACAATTTATTTAGCCATTCTCCAATTGATGGGCATCCACTCAGTTTCCAGTTTCTGCCCACTACAAAGAGGGCTGCCACAAACATTTTTGCACATACATATCCATTTCCCTTCTTTAAGATCTCTTTGGGGTACAGACTCAGTAGTAACATTGCTGGATCAAAGGTTATGTATAGTTTGATAGTCCTTTGAGGGTAGTTTCAAATTGCTTCAGAATGGGTGGATCTATTCACAACTCCACCAACAATGTATCAGTGTCCCAGTATTCCCACATCCCCTCCAACATTCATCATTATCTTTTCCTGTCATCTTAAGACAATCTGAGAGGTGTGTAGTGGTACCTCATTTTTCAAATGAGAAAACATTGAAGCTCACAATGGTAGGGCACAAGATCAGGACAAATCATGCACTATTTCTACCACAATTGGGGCTGGACTGTCATGTTTCTACAACCTGAGAGACCTGCATATTGGGGTTCATAATTCAGAATGACCCTGATTATGAGCCTTCTTGTAGTAGGTCCAGGGCAACTTTGTATCCAGGAAGAGAGTGGGAAGGTAGCCCATTGTTTCCAAAGTCTCTTTGTTAAAACTCTTCTACTTTAGAGATGTTTCTTGAGGGTACAGAGTGGCCTGTTTTGCTTTGGTTTAGTTTGGTTTTGCCATTTTGTTTTTAAGTAACTTATGGCCTTGTTTGAATTAGTCTTATTAAATGTGAAATTGAATTGACTAGGACTGATAAGCTGGAAAAGACCTTGAAAGTGTATTAAATCCATGCCCTTAAGTGAGAAAACAGTTTAGGGAAGTAAAGCCCAAGTGTATACAGTTAAGTGTGGTATTCCATTCTTTTGTACACATAACTCTTCTTTTGGACAGGATTTCACATATAATTTCTTGTAAAAGGTGAGATTTTAGATTGGACTAAAAGGAAAGTAGGAGACAGAAATAAGAAGGTAGAGAATTCCAGGCACAAGGGAAAGTCCAAGAAAGTGTCCATAATTTGAAAATGGGTTGTCTTGTTCAAGGAACAGCCAAAAAAAAAAAGCCAGTATTGTTGAATGGATGGTAGAAATCACTGGGGTAAGGTGTAAGCAGACAGATTTGAACTGATTGGGTAACAAATCAATTAGCAAATATTAAGTGTGCAACAAGGTGACACAGTGTATGGAGTGCTGGGCCTAGAGTCAGGAAGATCATATTCTTGAGTTCAAATCTGATATTTCTTGTTGCTGGAATTTGTTGATAAGATATAGAAATGCTGATTATTTATGTGGGTTTATTTTATATCCTGCAACTGTGCTAAAGTTCTTGATTTTTCTAGTAATTTTTAGTTGATTCTCTTAAGTATACTATTATATCATCTGCAAAGAATAATAATTTTTTTCTTCATTACATACTCCAATTCCTTCAATCTCTTTTTCTTCTCATAGTCACAAAGCTAACATTTCTAATACAATATTGAAGAATAATGATGATAATAGACAACCTTATTTCACTTTTGATTTTATTGGAAGCACTTCTAATTTATTCCTATTATATATGCTTGGTGATGATTTTAGATAGATGCTACCTATCATTTTAAGGAAAATTCCATTTATTCCTATGCTCTTGTGTTTTTAATAGGAATGGGTGTTGTACTTTGTCAAATATTCTTTCTATATCTTGAGATAATCTTGTGGTTTCTGTTAGTCTGGTAATTAATATAGTCAATTATACTAATAGTTTTCCTGATATTGAATCAGTCCTGCATTCCTGATGTAAATCCTACTTTGTCATACTGTATTATCCTGGTGATAAGTTGTTGTAATCTCTTTGCTAATATTTTAATTAAGATGTTTTTGCATTGGTATTCATTAAGAAAATTGGTCTATAATTTTCTTGCTCTGTTTTGGCCCTTCTGTGTCATAAAAGACATTTGGTAGGACTCCTTTTCTCCCTCTTTTTCCAAATAGTTTGCATAGAATAGGAATTAATTGTTCTTTAAATGTTTGGTAGAATTCACTTATAAATCCACCTGGCCCTGTAGATTTTTTCTCAGTGAGTTCATTAATAGCTTGTTCAATTTCTTTTTTCTAAAATTGAACTATTTAAGTAAATTTATTTCCTCATCTGTTAATCTGGGCAATGTATATTTTTAAAAATCTATTCCTTCATTTCACTTAGATTGTCATTGGCATACAAATGGGCAAAATAGCTCCTAATTATTGCTTTAATTTCCTTTTCATTGGTGGTAAGTTCCTTTTCATTTTTGATACTGGTAATTTGGTTTTCTTCTTTCCTTTTTCTAATCAAATTAACCAAAGGTTTATCTATTTTGTTGTTTTTTTTTCAAACCAACAGAGCAAATCTTAGTTTTATTCATTAGTTTAAGTTTTCTTCTTTTCAGTTTTATTAATCTATCTTTTTATTTTCAGAATTTCAAATTTGATTTTGGGGATTTTAAAATTGTTCTTATTCTAGCTTTTTTAGTTGCATGCCCAATTGATTGATCTTCTCTTTTTCTATTTTTCTCTATTTTTCTATAAGCATCTAGAGATAGAAAATTTCCCCCAAGAACTATTTTGGCTGCATCCCTTAAATCATAGTATATTATATCATTGTTATTCTCTTGGATTAAATTATTGATTGTTGCTATGATTTGTTGATTGACTCATTCATTCTATAGGATCAGATTATTTAGTTTCCAATTAATTTTGGTCTATTTTTCTATGATCCTTTATTAAATGTCATTTTTATTGCATAATTATCTGAAAAGGATGCATTTACCATTTCTGCCTTTCTGCATTTGATTGTGGGGTTTTTATGTTCTAACATATGGTCAGTTTTTGTGTAGGTTCCATGTGCTGCTGAGAAAAAAGTATATTCTTTTCTGTCCCCATTCAATTTTCTCCAAAAGTCTATTATATTTAACTTTTCTAACATTCTATTTAGCTCTTTAACATCTTTTTTGTTTATTTTGTGGTTAAATTTATCCAGTTCTGATAGAGGGAGTTTGAGATTCCCCCATAGTATAGTTTTGCTGACTATTTCTTCTTGAAGCTCTTTTAACTTTTCCTCTAGAAATTTGAATGCTATATCACTTGGTGCATATATGTTTGGTATTGATATTACTTCATTATCTATGGAACCCTTTAGCAAGTGTTTCCCTTCCTTATCTTTTTAAATTAGATCTATTTTTGCTTTTGCTTGATCTAAGTTCAGGATCACTACCTCTTCTTTTTTTTTTTTTTTACTTCAGCTGAAGCATAATAGATTCTGCTCCAGCCTTTTACCTTTACTCTGTAGGTATCGCTCTGCTTCAATGTGTTTCTTGTAAACAACATATTGTAGGATTCTGGTTTTTAATTCACTCTGCTATCTACTTCCATTTTATGGGATATTTCATTTTCTTCATATTCACTTTTAAAATTAAAAATTCTGTATTTCCCGCCATTTTATTTTCCCCAAGTTATACTTTTCTCTTTCTTTTCCCCCTTTCCCTTCTCACCACTGTTTTACTTCTGACCACCATCGGCCTTAATGTGTCCCTTTTTTTAGCGCCTCCCCCCTTTCTTATCCCTTTCTTTTCTTTCTGTCTTCCCTTTTATTAATCTCCCTCTTTCTTTCCCCCTTTTCCTTCCTATTTCCCTATAGAGTAAGACAAGTTACTATACCAAACTAAGTATTTATGAACTTTCCACTTTGTGCCAAATCTGATTAGATTTAAGGTTCAAACAATGCTCATCACCCTCACTTCTTTCCCTCAATTATAATAGGTCTTTTTTTCCCTCTTCATGGGATGTAATTTACCCATTTTACCTCTCCTTTCTTCTTCTTGCGGTACAATCCCTTTCCACCTCTAGTGTTTTTTTGTATATCATCATGTCAAAGTCAACTGGTACCTCTAAGTAATTAACTAACAAAGATACAGTTCTCAAGTGTTACACATATCATCTTCCCATATAGAGAAGTAAATATTTTAACCTTTAAAAAAGTCTTTTTTCCTCTCTTTTTACCTGCTTATGCTTCTCTTGAGTTCTGTATTTGAAGATCAAACTTTATATTCAGCTCTGGCCTTTTCATCAAAAATAATTGAAAATCCCCTATTTCATTGAATGTCAACTTTCTCCCATGAAAGATAATGATTAATTTTGCTGGGTAGTTAATTCTTGGCTGCAGTCCAAGTTCTTTTGCTCTTCAGAATATCATATTCCAGGCCCTTTGATCCTTGAAAGTGGAAGTTACTAGGTCCTGGGTAATTCTGATTGTGTCTCGTTCATATTTGAATTGTTTCTTTCTGACTGCTTGCAGCATTTTCTATGTGATCTGATAATTTTGGAATTTAGCTTCAATATTCCTTGGAATTTTCATTCTGGAATCTCTTTTCAGGGGGATGACCAACACTTAAAACCCTATACCAAAATAGGGTCAAAATGGGTTCATGATTTAGACATAAAAAGTGATACTATAAGCAGATCAGAAGAGCAAAGGATAGTCTACTTTTCAGATCTGTGGAGTAGGAAAGAATTTGTGGCCAAAGAAGAACTAGAGTACATTATGATAGTCAAAATGGATAATTTTGATTATATTAAGTTAAAAAGGTTTTGTACAAACAAAACCAATGCAGACAAGATTAATAGGGAAGCAGAAAACTGAGAAAAAACTTTTATATCCAAGGGGTCTGATAAAGGCCTCATTTCTTAAAATTATAGAGTTGACTCAAATTTATAAGAATACAAGCTATGCTGCAACTGCTATGAAAACACAATTTTCAGATAAAGAATTGAAGCTATTTCTAATATGAAAAAATGCTCTTAATCTCTATTGATCAGAGAAATGCAAATTAATTAAATCCACTCTACCCCTCTCAGATTGGCTAAGACGACAGGAAAAGGTGAATATGAATGTTGGAGGATTTGTGGGAAAACTGGGAAAGTAATACATTGTTGGTGAAATTGTGAACTGATGCAACTATTCTGAAAAGTAATATGGAACTGCACCCTGTATTGTGTGTGCCTTTTAGAGCCCCCAAGTTGAGGTGACAAAATGTACCATTGCTTTCTAGAGCCTCCACACTTGGTTGCCAAATATACCATCCAGACTAGCTTTCTGGAGAAATTCGGGACTAGCTCAAGTCTTTTGTCTTAGTGGAGGTGTGAAGAAGGCAGGAGATCCACCAGGGTGGTCAAAGATGGAGTCCATTTATTTCAAGTCCTCTCAGCCCTTAAATACCTTAGTATTATTATATAACTACAGCACACTGAATATGTGCCAACTGTATAACCATTATATCACTACATCATACTGTACAAGTGTTAACTATAAACACCCTGCTATTGATGTGTAAATACCTCTCTTTACTGTAAGGATCCCTTGCTTCAAGTAGAACACAGGTATTCACGCCCTCCTTGGCTTCCCAGGAAGGATGAGAGGCACCAGAGGGAAGTGGGGAGCCAAACCAGACATTGTCAGCAGGTTCCCTCTGGGCTGAAGGCTCTTTTAACCCATTATATTCAGTTAGTTCTCCCACTAACTTCCACCTTTTTGGCTCTGCTTCCTTAAAAAGCCAAGCATGTTTCATACCCTTCTGAACACCTGAGAATTCATTCATCTGCTTCTGAGTTACTAACAAACCTTACTTCTCTGTTAACCTAAGTTCTTTTTATACTTCCCTTGGGAGGGAGGCTCATTTCTTATGATCTGCCTCATTTTGGCTGAAAAACAAAAGTAACTAGTTTAACCCTCACTTAATCTTCCCCCTTGCCTATTTTTATATTTATCCTACTCCAGTCATGGGGACTTCTCCACGGAACTTATTATCATGCCAGATGAGCTGCTGAGCCTCGTGTCTTGGTTCTCATGTTGGGTGCCAAAATGTAGTGTACTTTCTAGAGCCCCCACTTTGGGGTACCAGAATGTACTATGCTTTCCACAGCCCCCACACTGGGGTGTCAAAATATAGCATCCAGACTAGCTCTCTGGAGGATCTCAGGACCAGCCCGAGTCCTTGCTCTTAGTGGAGGAATGAAGAAGGCAGGAGATCCACAAAGATGGTCAAAGATAGAGTCCATTTATTTCAAGTCCTCTCAGCCCTTAAATACTTTAGTAGGATTACATCACTATAGCACTCTGAGCAGTCCCAACTGTAGAACCATTATATCACCACATCACATTGTGCAAGTGCTAACTATAAACACCCTGCTATTGATATGTAAATGCTTCTCTTTACTGTAAGGATCCCTTGTTTCAAGTAGAACACAGGTGGTCATGCCCTCCCTGACTTCTCAGGAAAGGTGAGATCCCTTAGAGGAGATGGGGAGCCAAACCAGACATTGTCAGCAGGTTCTCTCTGGGCTGAAGGGTCTTATACCTCACCCAGAGCTCCCCCACTATCTGCCACCCTCTACAACGCCCAAAAGGGTACCAAACTGTGTATACCATTTGGTCCATCAGTGTCTCTACTGGGCCTATATCCCAAGAGATCTTAAAGGAGGGAAAGCGACCCACATGTGCAAAAATGTTTTCTAGCAGCCTTTTTGGTAATGGCAAGAAACTGAAAACTGAGTGGATACCCATCAGTTGGAGAATGGCTGAATAAATTATGGTATATGAATGTTATGGAATATTATTATTCTATAAGAAACAATCAGCAAGGTGATTTCAGAGAGGCCTGGAGATACTTACATGAAGTGAGTAGAACCAAGTAACAAGATTATGTGAACATCAGCTCTGATGGACGTGACTCAACAACACTAAGATGATTCAGGCCAATTCCAATAGTCTTGTGGTGGAGAGAGCCATCTGCTTCAGAAAAAAGACCATGCAGACTGAATATGGGTCACAACATAGTATTTTCATCTTTTTTGTTGTTTGCTCGCATTTTTTCCCTAATTTTTTTTTTCCTTTTTGATCTGGTTTTTCTTGTGCAGTATGATAATTGTGGAAGTATGTATGAAAGAAATTACACATATTTAACATATTAATTACTTGCCATTTAGAGGAGAGGGTGGGAGGAAGGGAGGGAATAAATTTGGAACATTTTTGGTTTTGCAAGGATGAATGTTGAAAACTATCTTAGCATATATTTTGAAAAATAAAAAGCTATTATCAAAAATAATGGAGTTGTTTTGTTCATTGGATTTTTTTTTCCAATTTTGACAATTCTGTTTTTTAAGGATTTGTTCTCATTTTCCATTTCATGAATTCTATTTTCCATGGAGTTGTTTTCTTTTGCTATTTCAACATTTTTTTTAAGTTGTTTTCTTCAATTTCTATTCCCTTTCCCTTTTCCAGAGCTCTCATTTCCTTTCCCCAGTTTTCTTCTAATTCTCTTTTAAGTTACTTATTGAATTCTCCTAAGAGAGCCTTTTGAGTTGGAGATCAGTTCATATTCCCCTTCAAATATTCATCTGGAGACATTTTGCTTCTAGTGTCTCAGGTTCTGTTCTTCTGTCTTCATAATAGCTCTCTGTAGCCAAAGCTCTTTTTGCTTTTTTGCTCATTTTTAAAGGTTGACTTCTATTCCTAGGGCACAGAGGAGATTGTTCCTAGCTTCCTCTATAAGAGGAAGTCCTATCCTACAGGGTGACAGGGGCTTCTCACTGCCTTGGGCAGGTAGTGCTGTAGGCTTTCCCCCTTGCTGGGTGGGCTTGGCCAAGCAAACAAATGCTAGGATTTAGAGGTTCACCATTTGCCTTTTGTCATTGTGTTAAGATCTCACAGCTAGTCTGCTGATCCATTGGCCTTCTGAACTCAGGCAGAGTAGTTAATACTGCTGTATTTTTACTATTTCCCCATGCAGGGCCTCTCCACTCTGGGCTTCCCTGTGCCGAGCCTGTGCTGAGCTGCATCTGTCCCCCTCCCCAATTGATACAGACCTTTGCTGAAGTCCTTCCAAATTATCTTATGCTGGAAATTTGTTACACTCCAAATATTTGTGCGTTCTATCACTGCAAAATCTGTTCAGAGGCTTGATCTAGTGTTGATTCTGAGGGAATCCAGGAAGTGCACAGGCAAAGAGGCCTGTCTACTCTCTGCCATCTTGGCTCCCATCTGGCTTTCTTTATAAGCAGAAATGGAGATTGGAAAGAAGACCCAGGAGAAAGACTGTAGAAAAAAAGTTGGAAATAAACATGGAATGGGAAACAGTCAACAAGTCACAAAAGACAAGAAGCAATTAAAAACTGACTAAAGTAGTTAAAGAAGCCAAGAGATAGCGAGAAGCTGGAAAGAAATATTAGAGACTGAGGCAGATATTGGAGGGGGGGGAGAGAAAGAAATACTCTTAAAACGGTGGGAACTTAATAAATGTTAGATTAATTAATTACTCATGTAGCAGGCAAACCAGAGAGCACAGTGAAAGGAATGAGTAGATTTAGAATGTGAAACTATGTATGTGATGGTATTGAGTAGAAGAGAATGGGAATAAAACTGATAAATAGAAACCCATATAATATGGTTTTATATGTATATAGATATTTATATACACATACATTTATATGTGTGTGTATACACACATACACATATATCTGTTTTTAATGCTGGCCTTTAGTGTGGGGTAGAGAGGGGAAAGAAAAAAGTACAGAGAAGAAAACAAAAGAAATCTCAAAATGAAATGCAGAAAAAAAACCCATGTAATAAAACTATTGTTCTCAAATATCTTTGAGAACAATGTAGTTTTGTTACATGTTTTTTTCAAAAAAGTAAATGTTGTGAAATGGAGATTCTTGATTTCATATTGAATCCTCTTTTGTATTCTGTGTGTATGGATTTTTCTTTTTTCTTTTTGCATTTGAGTTAGAAATAAATGAAGCATTGGGGAAAAAAGAAAAAATAGATGTAGGGCTTTAATATGAAAATAAGAAAGAAAAGCATCTGGTGAGATAGAAGACTATCTTGATTGAAGGGTAGAAGAAGAAAGTTTAAAAAAGGGAAGAATAGGAAAAGAAAGGGGGAAAAGGACTTGGAAATAGTGAACTAGCAAAAAGCTTTCCAATTAGAGGAATAAGGAGATGATCATGCTTTAAAGACTGGGATGATGGGAATGGGAATATACATGTGTCAGCAAGAGATGATCCATCCATAGGATGAGAGAGAGAAGAGACACAATGTTTATTGTTGTTTGTTTGTTTTTGGACTCTGCTGAGGAATACTGAAGCAGCTATTTGTCAGCTTGGTAAGGACAAAAAAGAGATCTGTTATCTTTCTGAGGCATGTTCCCAGCAAATGACAGAGATCTTCCCAAGACCTGTCAAAACCAGATGACTTCTGCCCACTTCTGGCAATGTATAATGCTATAAATGAAACTGCCACAAGGAACCTAGAATGTATTGCCAAAGATTGTAAAATCTTGAGTTAGAAACTGAAGACCGCAAGAATCCAGGTGGTGTTTTCATTGATTGAGGACAAAAGCCTCAGAAGAGAACAGAAAATTTGCAATGTGAATTGTTGGTTAAGTAGATGGCAGAAAGAGAAATACAAATATCAAAAAAATTGACAAAGTTGACAAAAATAGTTAAGGCACAAAAATGAACATTTTTTTGATAGAACTAGGAATCAATTTTAAAGATTTTGAAAAGGAAGTTAGAGCCAAGATGTTTAAAATGGTTAGGAAACCTGTATGGCTAAGCTCTCCATAAAATCTCTCCAAACAAATGTAGAAAATATACCTGATCAGATCCTGATTGGGAAATACAGTAAAGATCACAATATGTCCTTTCTCTAGCTTAGCTCAGCATAGCAAGACACAAATCTATACTGAGGTGTAACGTGCTGTTGTCTCCAGAAGCTGCTGATCGCTATCTGGGAGGAGATCTGCTGTGTCAACTCAAATCTCTCGGACAGATTCTTCTTCCTGTAGAGAACTGTTGTCTCCAGACAGTTGCCGTTAACTGTCGTCCAGAGATATGACTTCCCTTCCTGCAGAGAGCCACATCAAGCCTGGTCTAAAGCAGAGACTGACTTTTTTCCTCCCAAGCTGCCCTCTTTATCCTCCCAGAGAATGGGCTTCTGGGAAGAACCACTTCAACCAATGAGCTTGCTCCTCCCAAGCACGCAATCTCTTCCCCAGGAATTCACAAGTCAAACTCCCAGGAAAGGCCGGAACTAGAAAATTGTCAAGTAACGACTTAGCACTTAGTAAGAACCTAATATCTCATTATCTCATTAGCACTTAGTAAGAACCTAACACTGAGGAGCCACCAGACCCTTGATGGGCACTAGCAGGAACAGGTGGCAACTGGCCAGCTTCAAGTTATAATAAACTCAAGGAAAAGTGAGAGGGGAACCTCTGCACAAATGGCATTACTGAGTAGGGAGGCTTTGGGTTATCAACAAAGGAATAAGTCCAAAAGCCAGTAGTAGCGATAGCATTGATGTGACTCAGACCCCCAAGCACAAGGTTCCCTCTATACTTCATCAGTAGCATCTTCTAACATGAAGCCTTTAGAATTGTCATGAATCATTGATTACATTGCTGAGAAGAACTAAATCAATCATAATTGTTGTTGTTGTGTACAATGTTCTCCTGGTTCTTCCTACTTCACTTTGCATGAGTTCATGTCAGTCTTTCCAGATTTTCCTGAAATTTGACTCCTTGTCATTTCTTATAGTACAATAGAATTCCATTACATTAATATGCCACTTGTTCAGCCATTCCTTAATTGATGGGCATCCTCTCAATTTCCAATCTTTGCTACCACAACAAGAGCTGCTATCAATATTTTTGTATGTGTCAATCCTAAAACCCTTTTAATGATTTCTTGGAGATATAGTTGGCATTGTTGGTTCAAAGGTCATAGTGATCTTAAGAAAAGATATAAGTAGAAGAGAAAAGAAGGTTGAGGGAAATTATCATATAATTAGAGTGTACAAATTAACATCTACTTAAATAAGGAGGGGAAAAGTAAAGGAAAACAACTGACACTTGAACTTTTCTCTCATCTGAATTTATCAAAAGAAGGGATGGACAGAGAAATATATTTCATTCAGCAGGGAAATCAGATGGAAAGGGGAGAATGGAGAAAGAAATTTAAAAGAGGGTAGATTAAGGGAAGGCTTAATCCTAAACAAAACACACTTTAAAGATGCAGAAAATATTGTGGTTCTTTGAAGTGGCAAAGAATGGGAATCTAAAGGAATGTCTATCAATTGGGGAATAGATGGATAAGTTATGGCATATCAAATGAGGTAAAATACTATTATTCTGATCTCTTAACACCATAATGATCTAATCACAATTCCAGAGGACCAATAATAAAACATGTTACCTACCTCATGACAGAGTTTAGACTCAGAATGAAAAATGAGAAAAAAAAATTTCAACATGATCAATGTAAAAATTTGTTTTAATTGATGGTAATGTTTGCATTGTTTTTTTGTTCTTGTGTTCTCAATTTGGGAGGACTGGGGTGGAGTATGAAAAGATAGACTTTGGATTATTAAAACAATATTTTTTAATTAAAAAAGACAAAATTCTGAAAAGCAGTTTGTAATTATGTTAACAAAAGGTCACTAAGATTAACTTTTGATGCAAAGATACACACATATATGTCTCATGAAAGTTGAGAGTAGAAAAATCCCATATATATCCCAAAGAACTAAGGACAAAGTAAGTACAAGTTAATTGGGCAGTGGATGAATAAAATGTGGTATCCAAATGTAAAAGAATGTTATGCACCTTAAGGAGTGACAAAAATTAAGAATTAAGAGAAATAAGAAAATAAGTGTGTATGTTTATGTGGTGTTTTTCTGGTTCTGTTTATTCCATAATGCAGAGTGAAATAGCAGAAATATATACGTAGTGAATGTAAAAATACACATAGATAGAAAAACAAAAACAAAATGGAATGTTGTATAACTATACTGACCTGGAGAAGCACTGAGAAATTATATCTCCAAACTTCAAGGTATGGAGGACAATGGATATGGAATATTGCAGTCAGATGTGATTGGTATGTTGGTGCATTCAGCTGAACTGATTGTTTTTAAGAGGCTGATCATCCAACTGGAGATCATTAAGTGGAAATGTCATCCCTTTATATTTGTGGATAATGATGCCTAACACCTTTGAGTAAGTATTAATCTTATTTAGGAATCTTTGCAATATTCGGGGTCTTGATATGATCAGCATAATGTCATTGTCATTATAAACAGAAGTATCAGAGAAACTCACCATCTGCAGGAAATTATGCATATGCACTGGGCTGAATTTACATTTATTGCTATTTTCATTTTTTAAAAGCCTCATATTTGAGTTAAAATCAACTCAATAAGCACAAAGCAGAGAAGGTGTAGCTAGATTTCAGTTTTTCAGAAAAAAAATCTGGGAGTTTGAGTGAACTAAAGGCATCATAGAAATCAGCAGAGTGGTATAAGAGCCGAAATACTCTATGTGAATATCTACTTCATTAAAAGGAAAATAAGTCTAGATAGAGAAGATAGTACTGGTCTGTTGTGCTCTGGAATACTGCATTCAAGTGTGGATACTATGGTGTGTCCAGAGCAGATCATCAAGCTATGCCTTTTTTTGTATATCATGAAAGCTGAGAATGTTGTTCTTGTTTTTAAATGTATTATAAAAAATGGACTGGGGTAAATAGGTGGTAGAGTGGTTAGAATGTCTCGAGTGAAAAAAACTCATATTCCTGAGTTCAAATCTGGCCTCAGACACTTATTAGCTGTGTGACCCTGAGCACATCACTTAACACTGTTTTTTCTTAATTCTTCATGTGGAAAATGAACTGGAGTAGGAAATGGCCAAATATTCTAACATCTCTACAAAGTAAACCCCAAATGGGGACACCAAGAGTTGGATATCGCTGAATAACAAAAATCTTGAACTAAATTGGGTTTCAGGCCCTATGTACTATATAGACAAAACCTTTGCATTCTTAGAAAACAATTAGAATATATGTTTGGGTGTTGGATCCCTTTTTTAAAAAGTAGCTTTGTATGGTTTCTTGTTCAGTTAGGAGCTCATATTTTTAAAAAAAGATATTTATGATGACATTTAATTTATAGATATTATGGAATCTATTCCTCCTCCATGTAACGGGAGAAATTTCTCTACTTTTCTAATGTTGTTCTAATTAATTATATCCATGTTAGCCAATCCAATAAGCTTTAAGCATCTGATTAGTATAAGGACCAATCGGACAGCTAGGTGGCTCAGTGGATACAGTACCAGCCCTGAATTCAGGAGGACTCGAGTTCAAATCTGGTTTCAGACACTTAACACTTCCTAGCTGTGTGACCCTGGGCAAGTCACTTAACCCCAGCCTCAAAAAAAAAAAAAAAAAAAAAAAAGTATAAAGTACCAATCTAGGAATTAAAAAAAGGCAACAGTGGAAAACAGTACCTGATCTCAAGAATCTTACATTCTACTGAGATGTTATAAACATGCAAAATTTCTAGTAATGGAGACACTTACTAGACAATCTGTTTCATTTCAATATCTGACAGCTCTAATCTTAGAGGCAATGGTTCTTAATCTTTTTTGTGTGTCTTGGTTTTTTAAGGCAATCTGATGAATCTCAGATTCACCATTATTAATTTAAATTAATAATTGAAGGAAATGTTCACAGATATTATAAAAGCAGGCAACAGATAAGAATATTTTAAAATCATGAATCATGGAAAAATCTCAAAAATCAATTGGATGATTTTTGAACTTTTAGTTTCTCTGTGTGGGTTCTTTCTCTGACAATCCAGATTGTACATTCTGATCCCCATTTTACTTGACTTTCTTTGTGTTTTCCCATTAATCCTTGACTGAGGAGCTAATGTGTTAGAAGACTATTATCCTATTTATATCTCCAGAGTTAATGTAGATTATTAAAAATATAGGGAATAAAGTCATTTCCACAGAAGACAAATCTATATGAAATGGAGTTGAATTAAAAAATATATGCTAGGCATAACTTGTCATTTTTAAATTTTGGAAGGTTTACCAATAGAAAGAAATAGAATTTTACTGTACTCTTTAAAGTTGGAGGAGAAACTGTGATTAAGCTTAAATTTGATTGTATAGCTAAGCACTTAGTAATTGCTAGTAATGAGGCAGTGAACAAGGGACTAGAATATCAGAATGAAGAAACTGAAAACAATTTCAATCATATGCAAACTTGTTGAGCTTTACTTAAAGTAAATTAGATTATGAAAGCTACTTGACAATATCTGAGCACAAATCCAAAAAAAGGGAAAAAAGCATAGATAAATTTCTTAACAATGCAAAAACTTACATCTCTCTATTAAATACATAAACAGCACTCATTAATGCAATACATACTTTGTACTGACCTCTGCAGTCATTTTTTAAATCAAAAGGCTGCACAAATATTTTAATGTGAGTGATTTCAATGGTTTATATTAAACTCAGTTTTGATGTGAAACAAGTATATAAACTGACAGCTAAAGCACACATACACAATGACTCCCAATGTACCTTTAGAAAAGTTTTTTAAACACACAACACAACTGAATCTCTTGTAATGTCAGATATAAAATGATGAACGAGGTAAAATTCCCATTTCCCATTTCTTCTTCCCCCTTTTTCTTGCTCTCCAATTTTAGTCTCATTGTGATCCTGTGGGGACTCAAATCTTCTCACTATGGGCCCTTGAGTCTTTGGAAATTTTTAAAAAAATAATTAAGCTTCATCATTTGGAAGAAACTGACACTCAATTTATACAGAATAACCTCCTATCTTCATGGATTTATTCCATTCTAACTCTTATATCCAATTCTTTGTTCTTACTAGTTTTACACTTGTCTCATTTACCTTAAAAGATGGTTAAGAAAATGCAATAATATTCATGTAGAGCTCCACAACAATATATTTACCAGGCGTGAGCTTGTTATTTATTTCTTTGTACAATGATCATTTCCTGAAGTCATCCTATGACTTTATAGGATGTGCAGGTAGTGACATCTGTACGCCACTGAAGCACCAACACTGTTTTTAGTAACAAACTCATAACCCATTTGCCTGACTTTTACATGAACTTTTAGGTTGCTTAGAAATGTTTAGGCTCTAGGAATTGGCCCTTCTATAAAAATTTTCATTTTCTCTCCTCCAAGGCACCATTACCAGCCCCTAGGACTAAAATTAGGGAGCCTTTGTCTCTAAATTTTCCTAGGAAAAAAA
This sequence comes from Sminthopsis crassicaudata, assembly GCF_048593235.1. Lineage (NCBI taxonomy): Eukaryota > Metazoa > Chordata > Mammalia > Dasyuromorphia > Dasyuridae > Sminthopsis > Sminthopsis crassicaudata. Next base: position 328,496,133 of record NC_133617.1, on the reverse strand, counting down.
ATTCTATTTTCAAAACAATTTTCCATGGAGTGCAAGGGGTAAACAAGTGGATTTACTTTTAGCTGGTTTATTCTTTTGAGGAAAAAAAAAAGCCACTTGTTCATATAGGAGATCCTATTTCTAGTTTTCCTTGAAATACACATACTGCCAGTGGCTGAGGTCAAGCCTCATTTTAGCAAAGTGCACGTTTACCTCCATCACCTAAGCTAAAACCAGGTAAAATATTAAAACAAACTCGACTCTACCTAGTGTTGAAAGCATTTTAGAAAAATGCATATATGTAGTCTTTTGTAGAGCCTGGTTGATTGTAAATGAGGCAGAAAAATTATAAAAAGAAAAATTATTATTGAAGTTACTATAGTTCTCCCAGAGCCACTGGGACTTAAAAGAGAGGTTTATTTATTTGTTTTTTTAAACTGATCCAGAAGTTCTTCCTTTGGTGTAGTTCTTAGAGAAAGAATATAGCAGCAGAACAAGCCTAATCTTACCTGATCTTCCCTAAGAGAAGAAAAGTGAACCTCTGAAAAATAAGGTCATATTATTCCCTCTTTATTCTTTTCTTCTTCAAGATCAAATGATTAACTTAATTTTTATGCTCTTCCTACTTTATGAAGTAATATTGCAACCATAAAATGAACATCTCATATTTTGGATGCTTCTAAATAACTTTAAAACCTTTATTTTGTTGCAAGAAATAGGGAACAAGGAATGACCATATTTTTAAAGAAATATTTTCTCCAGATTTGCTATACATCCTGTTTCTTAAGTGGTTAGAGCATCTGATCTGTCACGTGATATCTTTGATGCTTCAAATTACAGAAATAGAGATTCAGAATAACCACACACAGAAAAATCTTGTTAATACATTTACAAGAAGCATGCCTTTAACAGGGAGGATCTAGGGCTAAATCCTTCTAATGTGAGAGCTGCATGTGTGTATTTGTGTAAAAGAGGGCAATGGTGAAACAATCACTGATTTCTGAAGGTAGCCATTATCTTCAATTTTTATACTAATTGAAAGTGCATTGCAGGTATTACCATACCTATGAGTCTCTATGTTTTTTAAAGCCATGATTACACTCCTCAAGAAAGGTGTACTACAGACAGACACACAGACATACACACATACAGACACATATACACATGCTAGCCTTTGAAACCATTTCTTCTGATTTATAGACATTTATAGTCCTGTTACAAGCTGCATCCCACTCCAAGCTCAGAGACCAGCTCACCCCTAGATGAAGATAGCTAGCTCTAATTCCATGGCTAGTTATAATCTTAATCAATAAAGTTTAACCTAAGTATTGGCTTAAACTTCATTAAAATGGAAAGTTTTTTTTTAATATAAGACAAATATTTCTAAAATGAATATCTTTAATTACAATTATATAAATATAGTTTGCCCTTTTGTTTTTTTAAATATATTCTCATCCTACTACTTTAGTTTAATAAGAAGAAAAAAAACTGATTCAAAGAGTTATTTAAATTTTTTTAAATCAACATATTTCCAGACAATCAATTGACATGCAAATTCCACTTTCCCCTCAAAAGAAAAACTAACTAAATTAGAAATTGAGAGGAATCTTCAGTTCAAAAAAAAGAAGAAATAAAAAGCAAAAAAGTTTGGAAAAGTATTCATAACAAGCGATTTCCTTCCCCAGTATTTTAGGAATTTATTAATGTCAGTCCTTCTGTACATAAATGTGAATTTATATTACCTCTCTGCTGTTTATAGGCAAACTACTGAGGAAGCCAGAGTGGGAGTCAGAGGGCAAAGGCAAGGCCACACAGCTCCCATTTTAAATGCAGAGGAGTCTACAGCCAAAACCCCAATGGGGCTCAGCGATTGAGTGAAAAGAACACTGATTTATCAGGTCTAGATCCTATCTTCACTTCTAACTTACTGTATAAGTTATAAGACCGGACAAACCAGTTACCTCTGCCAAAACTCAGCTTCCTCATCAAATGAAGATAAATGCCTAAGTTAGCACTTTACAAATCTCTTTTGAAGATCTGGTATGATAACATAAACAAACAATATACTTTCTATACAAATGAGAATTTAAAAAAAATTTTTGGTCCAGACCTGTGACTTCATCCATCTAGGGAACTCCTAGTGTGGAAATTCTCCCCTAATGCAGGATCAGCAGCTTATTTGTAACTTTGTCTTTGACTTGTGTGTGGGCTCTGTTAAGTAACCTGTCCATGGACACAGAGCCAACATATATGAGACAGGTTTTCTGGACTTCTAGCCCTGGAAAACTACTAATCTATAACATTTCAATGCATAGCATAATAGTAAGGTGTTGGATTAAGTTGAAAAAAAAATGAATGAATTTATTCCATTTTATTATGTCTGTACATTCTATTATCTTAGATTCAAGCCCAGAAAACAAAGAGGAGAGCTGGGTGAATGACCCATAGCAAAGCAAAACAGTTACTTTGCATCCCCAAGTTTATAAAATGATAAGAAGTCATGGGTTTCCTGCTAATAAATTTCTCAACAGTCCCTGAGATATTTGGCTGGCATATCCATATCTTATTAGAGGTCCATTTCCTTTCTATAGCAAGATTTGTGTGCCAGGAGACACAAGGTCCTCCTTTAAGCAGGATTATTTCCTTGTATCAGCTTAATTTTAAAAAAAAATATTGAAGACAACTAAATAAAAAATAACTTCCTCCTCCACTAGCCAGAAAAAAAAAAAAAAAAAAAAAAAGTGAAACAGGAAGATTCTCTAGCTCAGGATAATTATCTGCCAGAGATGTTAATGTTTAAATTTTCAAATGAAAATATTCTTCAGGCTTTTTTTTTTTTTTTTTTTTTTTTTTTTTAAACGTTGAAAAGAGCCGGCAATAAATAGGGAGAGAGAGCCAATCCTATCATCTCCATAGCTCTTGCTCTTATTTCACTAGGGAGATAATCTATTTAATCACTCAGTCATTTGACTTTCCCATTAAGTATACTTAGTGACAATATTCCCAAGGACTGGCATCAACTATCAACAATTTGGGAGGAAAATGTACAAACATGTTGTACCTAGAAATGAGACAAAACATTGGTGCCCTAAATAAGAATTGAAAAATTACACAGGCTACTTCTCCAACAGAGGCTTAAGTACATTTTTTAATGAGGGAGGGGATATGTGGCTTAATTTATACCAAGATAAATACCTGTATTTTATAGAGATTAAGATTTTCTGACATAAAATGGACATTTTTATAAAAGATTAAACAGTGTGCCCACTTGTTGTCTACTTTGCCTATTCCTAGTCCTACCAGATCCCCATTCCTCACTTTTCATATTCTTTTTTCTTTCTGTGAAGCCTTTGTTCACAATAGAAGACGACATCTGTCATAGACTTTCCACTTTGAACTGAAGTCTGTGTTAAATCCATTCCTTTGAAGGTAGTACAGGAAGTCTTCTTCAAGATGCATCCCCCTGGAAAAGGTATGTAGCATTCCAAGAAAGCACTGGAATCATTTCTCCCACTCTGGATTTAACAAGAATGGTTAAGTTTGAAAGGGGCTTGCTGAAGTTCAGTTTTAACAACACAACAATTCTGCATAACTCAAAATAAAGAAACTTTAATCACCTGATTTTTAGGGATTAATTTACTTTTTTAATTTAAAAAAGATCTAGCTTCAGTTCCACAAGCACCAAACACTCACAAATAAAATATATTGCTACTTAAACTTCTAGCCATGTACCTAAAACAAAAATATAAGATCTCTGTTCCCATTCGCTTTCCTCTCCCATCCTCCAGTCCTGAATTTTATTCCTGCTGTTGTCATAAAGCTGTACATCTTAATTCTCACTATGTGGGGTAAGAAAAAAATGACAAGTCAGGTCTCTAGGAAGTACATAGGCCTCTATACAATGTAGACATGCCCAAGGGATATTGTGTATCCAGAGTTAAATGTATTCCTATACAAGGTTGACTTTATTCATCTTAGTTAATTTATTATAAGGAATAATCTAAGTACAACATTGAAAACAAAATTAAAAACTCCAGCCAGAGGGCTTTGTATTCCTTGCCCATCTAATATTGTTACCATTTTGTTCCCAATGTTTTTCTGTTTAGGCTGACCAATTAGACCCCATTCACTCACACTGAAAAATATCCCTCCTGAAATTTACTCAATCTTAATGCATTTGTACAAGTAATGAACCAAGTACAACTACTGCAACTAAGACACAATGCTCACTGATACAATATGTTTTAACTAATCATATTTGCACACAGGCAACCAACATATTGTATTAAAGACATCTCGTTGAAAATGCAAAAATAGGAAATGTATTGTAGCTTAAAATAAATTACATAACCTATACAGTATATATATATTTAAAATAATATTTTATTTAGGTTTTGTCAGTTTTCAAGTGTTTTGACTAAGCCAAGAATTTAGTAAACTAAATACGTCCAAAATTCAAAAAGAAAAAAAATATTTGAAACTTAGAAAAATATACTTTACTAAATTGATTCCAAATGCCTAATTTCAGGGAAGATCACATAGTGATTTTTAGTAATTTTATAAAGTGTCTTCTTTTTATTGTATGGCATGAAAGGGCTATATCCTAGTGCATTCCATGAGTTATAGGTACCACAAAGTTATAAGAATGGCAGAATGATACAATAAACTATACCTAAAATGTTATTAATACCCCAATCCAGCACAAGATCGCTAGATTATGACTTAGATAAAGCTTTCAGTTGTCTTGAAGAAAAAAAAAAAAAAAAAAAAAGTTAGAATGCTCCATTCGGCTACCTGTAGTGCCACCTTCAGGATAGGAGAATGAAAAGCAGGTAACGGCATGCAAAAAACTTGAAATTTGGTGCTATGAGATGACTAAAAAAACACTGATGTATATACCAGAATATTAAAGAGACAAAACAAAACTGGAATCCTCCTATGTAAAATGAAATACAGTTTTGCTACCCCGATGATGTCTCAGACCAGGGAAAAAAAACTTTCCATATTTCAATGACGTCCATTCACAATCTTTTCCTTTGAATAGGCTTTGACTCTTCCTGAATTTAGCCTCTTGACCCTCTGAATTTTAATAGTAGGCAGTTTTTAACTCCATGGGCAAGAGGAATATATTAGGCCACAAGGGTTATATCTGTTTGTACAGCCAAGTTATTGTCAAGCAAGTAAAAGAAAACTCAACTTTTAGATACTGTTTTCAACCTTGTGATCCTAAAAAGGAAGAAAGGAAAAAAAACAAAAAAACAAAACTGAGTTGAGTTTGTGGCCGGAGGGCACGGGTGGCCTTGTAGCCAATGGCACAGAGACACAGCAGTCCTTTGGTAGACAAATGCAGATTGTCCAATGGAAGTGAAGGCTTCAACAATGGAGACAACTTGTACCATGATGCAGCCGTGTCTTTTAGTTTTTAATGGTGCAGAAAAATGAATTCCATTTAAAAAAAGAGAGAAAAAGAAAAGACCTCTCTTTAGGTCCCACATCAACGTGAGCATACCCAGTATGCTAGAGAATTTATCTGAAACCTTTTAAATCAAGGCCTCTTTCATTAAAAAAAAAAATAATAACACACAAACAAACACAAGCAAAAAAAAAAAAAAAAAACAGGATGAAAGAAGAAAAGATGCTGAAGTATTATTCCAACGGTCTCTGCAGCGTGGGGGTCAGTCATGTAGTCTCGTGTCTTTATTCATTCTCTTCTCTCATTTCTACAATGTCTGTAATTTCTTCTGTCGGAGGCATGTCAGTCATGGCGGAGTCTTCACCTTCGGTGGCGGACTCATTTTCAGTCTTCTTTTTCTAGGTCAAAGAAGAATTCATAAATACAAGGCAGAATCAAGAGGCCAATGCAAGTTAACCATGGAACAACGACAGTTCATAAGACAGAATGTTAACTACTTGTCTCTCTATACTGAAGGTATAAATATCAATTTGGCCAAAAATTAAGTTCAATACATAAAATATTTATTAAATACTGTATACTCTACACTGTGCTAGGTGGAATGAGAGCTATAAAGTAGACATGGGCTCCTCTTAAGAATATTACAATTTTGTTAGATTAAATATATAACCATCAAGTGATTAGAGGACAATCTGTGACGGGGCATTTTTAAGTGACAAAATCGATGTAAAGATAAGTGGTACAGGAAGTTCAGGAAGCAGGCAGCTGTTGGAAAGAATTCAGAAAGTGGTCATTGTGCTTCACTTTAGAAGATGGCAAATGGTTTATAAACCACATAAACACACACACCTTTTATGGTGACATTCTCTAAAGACAAAGTTCTCTAGGTCAAGATGAAAAGAAGAATCTCAAAAGAATTATTTCTTCAGGGTTTCCTCAACCTAATCCAATAAGTATTTATAAAAACATATTGAGGATGAAGCATTATTAAATGTGCTAGAGTTACAAAGACAAAATTAATTGCCATTTAGGGGAGGGGGTGGGGAGAAGGGGGCAGAAACTGGAACACAAGGTTTTGCAAGGGTCAATGGTGAATCTTTGCATATGTTTTGAAAATAAGCTTTAATAAAAAATAACAAAAATGTGTAAAGAAAAAAACACAAAATGAAAACTTAAGAGAATTTATATTCTGTGATTTCAATCTGTTGTGGCAAGAGCAGCAAGATTGTAGAAATCTGTTTAAAATGTCCCCTCTACAGAAAACAAGTAAACAGTTATAATGCATTATGTACACATTTCTGGTCCTGTTTATTTTGTTTTGGGCAGAGAATCATTTTTCTGTTATTAAGACCTAAGCATCAAATGATGTTATGACTTTAGAAATTATTTTCAAATATGGCTAAGTGGATTTGCTTTTGTGGTAAGAAAGTCAAATAGAGAGAGAGTTAGGTGGGGAATCAAGCAATCAATCAATAAGCATTTATTAAGCACACACTTTGTTTCGGAAATCGTGCTTGGCAACTTGAAGATGTAAATGCAAGCTCTCAAAGAGTTTGTATTTAACTTGTGGGATGCATGTTCATGGATATGTAAATACAAGGCTAACAAAAAAAAAATTGGGGGTAGGTGATATTAGGTAGTTAGGCAGCACACTGGAGTGAGCCCAGAGGCAGGAAGACCTAAGTTCAAATTTGTCCTTAGACACTTATTAGCTATCTCCCAGGAATGGTCTAAGGATCAAAGATCAAGTAAAGCACTTAGCATAGTATATGGTACTTAATAAAGGCCCATGTGCCTATCTACTAACAATAGTAGAATGGGTAAATGAAAACATTGTTCAGAGGCCATGAAGGCAGTTGTGCAGTGCTCAGAGCCTGGTCAATAATTGGAAACACCATTCATCCTGGCATCCCGGACCACGACCAACAGTCTTGACTTTTGTTCTACTACTGGACTTTGAAGACTCAGGAAGAGAAAGTGAGATTGATGACTTTGTACAATTCTACATCACTTAAGTCCAATTCAGAGACACTTCAAGACATCACCTGTGATATCACCAGCAACAACTAGGGGAATAGGAATAATAAAGTGCTCTCTAGAAAGAGTAAGTACTTGAGCTGAGCCTGGAAATTATTTGGGGGTTCCAAGACACAGAAGAGAGGAAGAAAATTCCAGGTATGAGGGAGGCAGAAATATGAAAGGACATTTCATGTAAGCCAATTTAGCTTGAAGATAGAGGGTGTGAGAAGGAGGATTTTTAAACAGCAATTAGTAATTTTCCCAAGGATTTTCTAGTGATACTGATTTCCTAAGGGTAATTGCAAAGTGGGCTTGAAAAGTCCCTCAGAACATAGTCTTAATTTAGCATGAGCTATGGTGTGTACCTGGTTCTCTTATTGCCTTTGTATTCTTAGCACCTATTTTAATAAATATTTGTTGGTTGATTGATTATCCATGGAGCAGCTCTCTGCTGAGATTAATCAACATCTTACCTGTTTTCTATAGACATAGCAAGCTGCTATTGCAACCATGGTAGATTCTCCCACGAAACCAGCTAGGAGTGACCCTACTCCTAGAGTAGCTCCATGAACCCTGAGAATAAGAGAAAAATGCATCGTTAAAAATATAACCCCAAAACATGATGCAAATAAAAGGTATAGTCAGCAGAAAATAAATGTTGTAACAAATATTTTAAATCATCTAAGGTTAAAAGTTGAGAATGTTAAAAGAGTCCTGATATTTAATGACAGAGTTCACATTCTAAACTCCCTTGTGATAGGATTTTCCATTTCCTACCCATGGGGTTTCTCACTACTTGGGAACAGAACTGTGCAGATTTTGTCACTTGGTAATTAGTGATTGTTATCCTCATTGATCAGAAATGACTATAAACCTCCTTTGATCAGTTTTGCTGGCTCAAAGGTAGAGTTCTAAATCCAGGTACACTGGAAACTTATACATGAAAATGCAGAGCTTAAGTCTGGATGTTACACTTATGAAGGAAATGAGGATGATGGCCCTGATGCATTCAGAACAGAAGTTGGAAAAGCTACTTACCCCATATAAGGCAGGACAACAAGACTAGTGATAAGGACAATGATCCGAAGCACGGAGCTGGGGGCCAATACGAATGTCTTCTTCAGGGTCATTAGCCAACCCGTCAAGTGTGCTCTCACTGTGACTGTTTGGAGACAGTGGGGGGTGACATCAGCAATTGCCTTCTGAGAACTCCTTTGCCCCCACTTCTGCTAAGAGTCCTCCACTTACAGACAAGTCCAGATTATAAAATATTTGGAGGACATTTTCTTTCCTAATGGATTATTTATGAAGGCTTTTAAGCTGAGAGAAAGGGGTAGTCAAGTCTTAAGGTCCACCCCATATTCTTTGCTTGATTTCCTGGCCTACTGCAGCTTAATTTCCTTTTTTAGGTTCACTGAAAGGATTAATAGGGACCTAAGTTCCTTGCAATAAAATAGTAATAATAAAATCTTAACAAAATACTTTGTTTAGTACTACCTTGTCCTTTTCATTGCATATCCTACTGATCCAGTCTTATGTTCCATTTGAATTCTTCTTACTGTCCTATAAAACCATCAGACTTGATTTCCTCAAATCAAAATCCATCTCATCTCATCTCCATTCTGTTCCAGTGCTCCTCTTCTTCCTTCCTATCAGCCTAGCAAGTCTTCCCTCCCTCCCCATGATCCATAAGGTCATGTTCTTCTTCTGCCCAAAGCTCCTTTGACCCATTTCCTTCCTTGTCAGTATTCTTTCCTCTGAAGATCTATAACATATTGTCTGCAGAGCTTTTTTTGGTCCTAAATAACATGCTTCTTTGTAGGGTATATTTCCTGTGTGCTGATCTTATCACCCTAATTAGACCCTAAGCTCCAGGTAGGGCCAGGGATCATGTGTTAAGCTTCTTTAGGATCTCTCACAGACTGTCTAAGTATGAATTAGGTACTCAAAAAATACATGCTGAGTGTTGCACAAGGAACTCTTGCTAACATGCTTCTTTGTACAGTGTATTTCCTGTGTGCTGATCTTATCACCCTAATTAGATCCTAAGCTCCAGGTAGAGGCAAGGGTCATGCATTATGCTTTTTTTAGATCTCTTATAGACTGTGGGTATGAGTTAGGTACTCAAAAAATATACAGAGTGTTGCATAAGGGACTCTAGCTTGTGAAAGACAGAGTTGATTTTTCTTAGAAAAGCTCAGAAAGTTTATTCTGCGTGGAACCTGCCTTACATTTTTTAATTTTGGGAGCTTAAAGGACACAGTATATTCATATCTTTTCAAAAGTAGCAGCTAGCTATGGTTAAACAATTGACAATAGGCCTGAGTCTCTGCTGAGTCAGCATCAAGCAAATACACACTGGAGAAAAAGTGCTCACTACTGGGCTGTATGAATCTGCATGCAATAACTTCACACTGGACAAACCAGTTTTAAAGCTCATTTTACTTTTTCCAGTACTGGAAAATTATTTCGTCTGGTTAATGTGACAAGTGTGATATGATATGACAAACCACATGTTCGCTTGATTTACCACAACATAAGGAAGGAAACAGAATTTTACAGCTACAAGGGACCTTAAAAATCACCTAGTTCAATTCCCTTCATTTTAGGGAAGAGAAAACCAAAGCCCAGAAAGATACAATTCCTGTTTTTAGACAAGAAATATGCTTTGAAATTGCAGACATACACATGCCTCATTACAGTTGAGATTAGTGACTACAATATTCTTAGTCTGAACACTGGGCCTTTTTTACAAATCTATTTGAGCAAACAAGGTCAAGACAAGTCTTATTTTCTGACAATACAGCTAGTCCTCACTTCTGGGTACTAAACAACAATATTCTGTTCTGTTCAATCACTGTCCAGTGAACTACAATCCATAAGGGTTTGGTTCTTCTATTAAGTTGTATTTAGCTTTTCATTTGAGTTTCAACTGATGTCCAAAAAAATGAAAGCAACAGCATGTGTAGAAGCTTATAGCTAAGTTCTAAAATGTCACTGAATCTAAAAGTGACCACAACTTGAGATTCTTTCTTAACACCTTTACTCTGAGCTTATATACTAAAGACAAGTAATGACTAAATGCATGCTGTATTTTTCCAATCACTCTTGAATATTTTTTCAATCCATAGCTTCTTTGCTGTCTTCTGGGGTCATCTCATTAGCAATGATTTGCTAATTGTTTTAAACTATCATTATTTTCCTTTCTAGTATTCCATGTCACAACCTCAAATTTCTTCCCTAGACTTGCTGTTTGATTTCCATTTTATTGCCTGTTTTCTCTTAAACTGCCACCTGTGTTTATCTCAAATGAGTACTCAAATGAATGCATGCAAAGCATCTCAAATGAATACATGCAAAGTACTTATTATTATTATTAGTAGTAGTTTTTTGCTATTTTACTTTTTTATTTTTTTTCTTTCCTCTATCAAATCTCCTAAATGTAATATTGATAAACTATTTACTCCCAAAGTAAGAAAGATAAAAGGAAAGGGAATCAGGAAGCTTTACCTGGAACTGGGAAGAAGGAAAAAATGCGCAAAGGAATAACACAGAGTTCTGCAAAGGCAAAGTCCACTCCAATGATGTCAATTAAAATCTTCTCTGAAACATTGGGAGTCCAAAACATCACAAAACAGAGCTATAAAGAAATGAAAGCTATTAAAAATCTTATTAAAGCAGGTTCCAAATCATTAATGAGAGATATAAATTAAAATAAATGAGATTATATTTCACAATCATATTAGCAGAAATGACAACAATGAAAATGGTAAACGTCAGAGGAAGCTGTAAGAAAAAAGACACTAATGCACTGTTGACAGAGCTCTGAATTGATCCAATTTTTCTGGGAAACAATTTGAAATCACACTAAAAAAATTCCCACTAAATTGCATATATTCTTTGACACAACATTTCAAGAGAAGGAATATATCACAAGGAGGTCATACACAGAAGGTAAAAATCCCATATAAGTATAACTGCATTGTTTTTTCCGTTTTGGTAGTAGCAAAAAAATTGAAAAAAGGGAAGTCAGCAAAGTGAATATATACTTATTAATGTGTTTAAAAATTTACAAATATTACTGGAATTGTTCCTCACAAGAACCTTGAAAAGTAGTTATCCAGAGAAATTTGAAAAGGCTTGTATGAATTAAAATTGAACAAAGGAAGAAGACTCAGAACAATGTATAAGATGATCTCAAAAATGTAAAGGAAAATACATTGATTGATAGATTCCAGAACATTAAACCTTTGCTTTACAAATGAGGAAAACAAGCATTAAGTGTCAGATGTGAAATCTGGGCCCAGCTTTCTGATGTCAAGTCGATTGCTCATTCCACTGTACCACCGTGCCTATCTGAAACAAAATGATTCTATTTGACATAGGTAACCTCTGAGGTCCCTTTCAGTTTGTTACAAACAGAATATAATGAAAGCTTCTTTTAGGGAAGGAATGTTCTGTTTGTCACTGTATCACCAGCATGCACAAGAACACCTAATGAATGATTGAATGAATCAATGAATAGCGGTGAACCTGGCAAAATGTGCAAATAAAATACTATCCATATAGCTGCCATCATCATTCTACTTTCCCATAATGAGCTGCAGGAGAGGACCAATTAAGTCTTCTAGAATTTATGAATCACTTAGAGTTCTTTATTAAAGCAAGTGCAGAACTTCTCATTGATTTGTATCCCTTTGGTGGTACCTCAGCCTGCAAGGAACTTGGAGAGCACAACAGACCGGGGAAAAACTTGATAGATGTGGTCAGTAAGGAGGCAGCAGGATCAACTGGAGAAAGTGCTGGTCACTTATTAGGAGGGTAATCCTGGCCAAGTAACTTAACACTTGTGAGTCTAAACTAGACACTCAGAAGATGGGGTTAATAATACTTGTGCCTTATACTGTAGGTGGTTATTCTACAAATTATAGATTGTAGTTCAAATCAAAGGTACTATTAATAAAACATAGGAGGATGGGAAGGACAACATGCTCTTGTTGAAAACCTCACTGTATTTTAAAAGGATTTCCCAGATCAACATTAAAATGCTTGTTAATAGAATGAATGAGGAAAGTTTGGAGTTTTTACTACCTTTTTATGTATTACTTTTTTCTTTATAGTTATACTAAATTGACATAAATTTAAAAATCATACTTTCATCCTAAAGCCTTTAAGGAAGCAAAAAAAAAGTTCTACATTTAAAGATATTCAATGGATGTCATAATAATATTTATGCCTGTATTACATTTTATACTTCTCAATTTATTTTATCTCTCTCTCACTGAAATCATGAAACCAAGTAGAAAAGCACAAAGTTAAGCATGTGATTAGTGAAATAGTTCTGGTGCATCAACAATGATTGCTTCTGTGGACTTCCAGAGGCTGGTTATAAAAGGCAGAGAAAACAAGGCAATTTGTTAGGGGTTAGGATAATTCTCTGTTTATTAATCTGGAAGCCAGGAGATATATAGTCTACTCCTAGATTAACCTGCAGATGGTCAGACTTTTCCAGATCATGATTTCTTCAGACTTCAAGCTTCTTACTGGGGAAATATGGTTATTAACATTAGCTGCCTCCAGGACTTAGCATAGTGCCTGACACATAAATGTTTGTTGATTGATTGTTGACTGATAGATTACATAGGGATGTTGTGGTATTTCATTAAAAAAAAAAAAAAAACCCTATGAAAACAAATATCTTTAAAGGAAATCTATATTTATGATATCTGATACTGCAAACTAGATATATCCTGTGTGCAAAATAGTATTGTAGAAAAATGCTTGTTTATACACATTAATAGTATAGTTATAAGTATAAAGCAAAATAAAATAAAGAGATTTCCCTCTCCCCAGTTTATCCAAACACTGTACTGATCTGGCCCTTGGGCAGTACTCACATCACTGCTAGTGTAAATCCTTGGCCTAATATGCTTTTCCTTCTTATTAACTATCCTGAGACAAAAGGGCCTAGTTCATTGTTACTCCACCCACTCCTATTCTAAAAATTTCTGGTTCCTCAATATCAGGGGACCTTCCTCTTTAACCACATTATACTAAAGGGGACCTTCTGGGGACCGCCCAACAGTGGTGGAAGAAATGAAACTATGGCTCCTGGTTAATTTGCATCTTCTCTCCTGACTTCCCTCTTGGCAATATGTCTACCTAACTTCCAGTGAAAAGGAAGACCACACAAGAACTTTTCCACTAACAATAAGGCAAAGTTAACTAAGAAAGTAGCTTACCACTTTTTCTTTTGACTTACTTTGGGATCTTGGGTAAATGATTCCTTTGCCTAATACTTTAAGTTTCCCATTTTTATTACAAAGTTTGCTGGTTCCTGCATGAACTTTTTTGTCTTTTCCCTGTATGCTACTTGTGTGCTTCTGAAGTATTCTGGCAATTAAAAAAAATGAACAAAATAGAAAATCCAAGCACTTTCAACTAGTTTGGAGAGGAAAAAAAAGGAAAAAGAGGAAAAATAAGGGAGCATAAACAAATATTGTTAAATAAGTGCAAATATTTTTTTCTGGTTATTTTGTCTTACCCAGACACCAGCAAAATATCAGATACTTAAAAAATTTAATCTTATTTGAAAGGATTTAGATGTGTTAAAAAGAATCACATCACTGAACTTGTTAAAAAACAAAACAAAACAAAACAAAAAACCTACTGTTTCATCTAAATTACACCCAAAATGGGTGACAGTTTTCTGTCTTTTTTTTTTTTTTTTTTTTTTAAGTACCTGGGAAAGTTGTCACATTGATATTCAAAAGTGACAAATGAGAGTAATTTAACACTCAGGCTGGATGTAAGTACTCAAACCACATCTTTGACATGAAAGGAAAAGCACTTCTACAACTCTAGCAAATTAGCACAAGGACTTTATCATCTGTATGTGTGTGACTGTGTCGCTGGTCATACCCTATGGTTAATGATGCTGTCTCCCAATGCTGAGGCAATTACAGCAGAGCATTTGTGCAGCCAGATTCCATTCTGGCAAGGACTAAGACCTCTCCAACACTGCTTTAGGTTAATCCAAAATATTTTTCATAGATTGATGATTCTTTAAAGTATTCCAGACAGGTGAGAATTGTCCCAGAGACTGGATTCATTAGACACTCAAATTCTATGGATTATAGGATTTGGAGAATCTTGACCTTAATTATCACGACACAGTGATACTACTACTAACAACATGGAACTAAAAATAATTTTTAGAAATTAAAAAGCAAAAAAAAAAAAAAAAAAAAGGCTTTATTTAACTTGACAAGGCTTTAGAAAAGGAATCTTAAAAATAACTACCAGTGAGATCTTGATTGTAACATGTTAGACGTGCCGCTCTAGACAGACAGTTGGAGAATATCAATGACAACTTCAGCACCTGGCTCAGGGAAACATGGTGTGATTCACGGTCAGGGTTATGGGGCAACTCAGTGTTCCATTCACACAAACCCATGCCTTTGTCCCATAGTAAGCACTAACACCCAGGCCATTACTAGCCAAGTTCTCAGAATGTAACCCGATTGGCCCAATCATGGATTTGTGCTCCAGAGATATGTACTCTTGAGTCCTCATCAACACAATTCCAAAGTACAGATAGAGTTGTTACAATTTTATTGTTAAAGAACCTGAAAAAAAGGATCTGCTTTAGGAAAGCCCTCGCAGGGAAAAAAACAAAACAAAACAATTTCATGTAAAAATACAAATCAAACTTAAAAAACAACAACAACAACAACAAAAAACCTCTAGCTCTTTAATTGGACTCCTGGATTTAGTGGTAATACACTGGCTTTTATCATTATAAGATTATAATTACAAATATCTTTTTTATGAATTTTGCAGTTACCAAAGAAACATAGTTCCCTATTTTTAAGAACTCCCAGAGAAGAACACATGGCTTTTTTTTTTTTTAAGTGAAAAATAAACTACTGAAGCCCATTTAAAACCATTACATCAAAAGGAGAGACTGTCAAGAGAGTCCTAATTTCCACGTGTTTAAATATATTCACAATTGGGACTAGGCATTGATTTCATTGATATAGGGAACTTCTAGGTGAGGAAATTGTCTCTGCCAAAAGAGATATGGTCCTTGACTATTCACTCACTGCCCCCTCATATTTAATCCAATTTTATCTTCCTAACCTCTCTCACATATGCCCCTTTTTCTCCTCCGACATCATCACTGGACCTGGTGTGGGATTTTTATCACCTCACACTTAAAATACTTCAATAGCCTGCTGGTTCATCTCCCTGTTTTAATGTCTCTCTATTCCTGTCCACCCTGTATTCAGCTATTAATAATGTCCATCCTCCATTTAATCAACTTCAGTGACTCCCTCTTACTTCCAGGATCACAGATAAAAAAACCTCTTTTTGGATTTTAAGGTCCTTCATAAACTGGCTCCTTCCTATTTTCCCCATTTTCTGACACTTAACTCACACTAACGTGCTCTAAAAACTAGCAATATGAGCCAATAGTACATCTCTTAACCAGATATTATCAGTGATTATCCCCCAAACTTGGAATTCTCTTTCTCCTTTCTGCCTTTTAGTTTCCCTGGCTTCCTGCTAAAGTTCTACCTTCTTCAAGAAGTATTCCCCATTCTAATTAAGCTCAATGCTTTGTTTCTGAGACAATGTCCAATTTATCTTTTTATATATCTTGGATGTATCTTGTTTGCCTGTTGTTTTCCTCATCAGATTGTGAGTTTCTTGAAAAGACTATTTCTTTGCCTTGCTTTGTATCTTTAGGACTTTACACAGTACTTGGAACATAGTAGGTGTTTAATAAACACCTGTTGATTTCCTTTGCAATTTATAGTATTACAGCAGGGATTCCTTTGGAAGACTGATGAAGCCCGTGGATCCCAGCTCAGAATATTGTTTTTAAATAACTGAAGCAAATAATAAATTTCACAAAGACTAATAAGAATTTTTTCCCATTGAAATTCATACAACTCCTGAAATCTGTCTATGGTTTTTTTTTTTGTTTTTTTTTTTGAGGTTTGTGGATCCCAGGGAAACAACGTTTGCCTTAGAAAAATTAAATAACTTTGCAAGGCCCACACATGTAGAATATGTCTTGAATCAAAGTTTTTGTGGCTTTGAGTTAAGCTAATACTACTTCATTTTAAAACATAACATCCAAGGAAACTGGGGTCTTTAGAAAGTCATTCTCATTAAACAGTGATCAGACAACCACTAGTTTCCCCAGCAAAAGGTCAGTTTTCATCTAAGCACAATGCCTGGTACATACTAGGTACTTAGTAAATAGTGGTTGATTGTATGATTAAACCCTATGAGAAATGCCACAGAAATTTCATTAGAATGACTCTGCAGTCTTCAAATGCTGCTAGGATTCAATGACATTAACATTTTCCTGCCTAAAATACAAATCTAATCAACCAACAACAAATATATTTAATTCCACAGGGGTGTGGCAATATTCAGTTTTCTGGAGCCCAAGTACTAAGGTTGCTGTTGTATTATCCATCAAAAGAGGGCATAAATGTAATCTTGTTCTCTTTTATTTAATAAGTTTTGATTTTTTTTTGTTAAAGGTTTTTAATTTTCAAAAAATATGCATGAATAATTTTTTAACATTAACCCTTGCAAAACCCCATGTTCCAATTTTTCCTTCCCTTCCCCCACCTCTCCCCTAGATAGCAAGTAATCCAATATATATTAAAGGTAAAAATATGTTAAATCCAACATATGCATACATATTTATACAATTATCCTGTTGCACTAGAAAAATCAAATCAAAAAGGAAAAAAATGAGAAAGAAAATCAAATGCAAGCAAACAACAACAAAAAGAGGGAAAATTCTATGTTGCAACCCACATTCAGTTGCCACAGTCCCTACTCTAGGTGTAGATGGCTTTTATCACCACAAGATCATTGGAACTGGCCTGAATCATCTCTGATGCTTTTTCTGAGGCACACCTATGTACTAACTTTAAAATGCATTTAATAAGAATTTGTAATTCTGAATTTATCTGTCTTCAGAAGATTGTTTAAAAAAAAAAAGAACAATGAGCAAACAAGCTTATTACTTTTATTATCCTCAACTGAGGATTGCTCTTCTTTCATATAGAAACTCTAAGATACTATATAAATCATGTCAAATTAATTATGAAACTGTAGTCTATATCCTATTTATTAATACTCATAAGATAATGAAAGAAACATTTTAAGCAATGTAAATGTAGTAAATTCCATGTATAACCTCAGCTGGACATATGTATACACAGAATTTTCACCTATTACAGGATATATATATGTATATATAGGATATGTATGTGTATCTATAAATATATGTGCATATCCCAGGGAAATAATCTTTTCCTTAGAAAAGTTAAATAACTTTGCAAGGCATGTGAACATCTAGAATATGTCAGAATTATGTCTTGAATCAAGGTTTTTGTGGCTTTGAGTTAAACATACATATTCATACACAAATACATAAGTTTTTTTTTGTAATTGTGGAACATGTGATAGTGCAGACTTGTTAAAATTTTGACACTGACACTTAACTAGGTAGATGACAATCGGCAAAAACCTTCACTTTACCTTAAAAAGCCTCAGTTTCTCCATGTATAAATGATGATAATAGTATGCACACTACCTACTTCAGAATTATTAAATAAGAACACAATCTGGAAATGTTCAATTAAAGGGGTTGTAGCAGCTATGATTTCTTTGATGAAATAAAATCCCAGGTAAGAAGACTGCCTCTATTAATGCAGGTCAGCTCCCTCTCTGTAACTTTAGGTCTTAGCTCTCCAGGGAACAGGGAGATTAAATCCCACTGTTTTGGAAAAAAATCATGCTGTTTCTTTGTAAACCTTAAAAGCCCTCTCTAAGTGTGAGTAGCTTGGCACAGTGAAGAGAGAGTTAGCCTAAGTCTGGATTCAATCCCCCCTCTGACACACACTGGCTCGCTGTGTGATCCTGGGCCCATCACTATGCCTCTCAAGGACCCACTTAATTTCCTAAAACAAGGTTTCAATTTCCTAAGATTAGGATGCAGTTTTGCTGTATCTGCAGGGGTGGGATGGGGAGTATATGGAGTTCTGAAACTTGACACTATAGAATCACAGGTCTAGATTCTTCTTCCACTTCCCTCTAGTTGCAGATTGGTTATGTTAAGGCATAAGATTTGACCCCTTATGACTAAATCTGTGCAGATAATGAATAATGTAACAACAAAATTTTATAGAACATTAAAGCAAAAAGGGATGTCAAATTCATGTTGCTGGTAAGCCACTAAAATATACTCCACCACATCCTGGAAGACCAAATATACCTTCATGCATATTTTAGAAAAGTTAAAAACCAAAAATATATAGATGAATAGAAAGAATTACAAATAAGAAGTAGGATTTGCCCACCTAACAATTCTCTGACATCCCTGGGTTCTCAGGGGAGTTACACTTTCAGTTTGGTAGTACCCAGCCTCCTGTGAGGCATCTTGCCAAAGTGTTACTGATTGGGCAACATCAGAGGATGCAGTTTTACCAGGAGAGCCAGATGTTTCAGCAGCCTAAAGTGAGTTATATCTTGAATTTTATGGCCCAACTGCTGCCAGACAGCTTACAAAATATGTGTCTTTAGCTAGACAGGGTGGGAACATGTAGAATGAGTTTGTTCTGGTCAAACCACAGCTGGGAAAATAATTCAAATGTATGTTTAGCTGTATTTTAAAAAGGAATTTTTAACACATTGTATATATACCTTTGACAACTTCATCATGGTTTTTTCAATGTGAATAATCAAGACTAGTAAAAGACTAGTGTTTGGGTAGAAATATATACTGTTAATCAGTCAATAAATATTAAGCACTTAGTAGGTGAGAAAGTCCTTACAATTAAGAAGCTTCTATTATAATGGAAGAGACAAAATGCAGTATTCTCTCTAAATACATACATACATACATACATACATACATACATACATACATACATACACACACACACACACACACACACACACACACACACACACGGAAGGAAATCCAAGGGAGTAAGACAGTAGCACTAGGATGACACAAGGTGGCAGACTTAGAGATAGGCAAATGATTTATGAATAAACAAGAGATAGACAGCAAAGTTAGGTGTAAAATGGATAATTTTGATTACATTAAATTAAAAGGGGGGCAGCTAGGTGGCGCAGTGGATAGAGCACCAGCCTTGAATTCAGGAGGATCAGAGTTCAAATCTGATCTCAGACACTTAACACTTCTTAGCTGTGTGATCCTGGGCAAGTCACTTAACCCCAGCCTCAGAGGGGAAAAAAAAAAAATTAAAAGGTTTGGTATAAACAAAATCAATGGAGCCAAGATCACAAGAAAAGCAGACTAGTCAAAAATTTTTATAGACTCAGATTAAGTTTTCATATCTCAAATATATAAAGAACTTTGTCAAATCAATAGAACTATGAGTCATTTCCTAATTAATAAATGATCAAAGAATATGAAGTTTTCCAATGAAGAAATAAAACAATTTGTAGTAATTTTTAAAAATGCTCTGAATCATTATTGATTAGAGAAATGCAAATTAAAACAACCTTGTGAGATATCATTTTGTACCTATCAGATTGGCTGAAATGATTGAAAGGAAAAGTGACAAATGTTGAAGTGGATGTGGAAAAACTGGGACACTAATTCATTGTTGATGGAATTATGAACAGAGAGCAATTTGGAATTAAGCCCAAAGAATTACTAAAGTGCCTATACCCTTTGATTCAGAAATCTTTCTACTAGATTTCTTTCCAAAGATGATTGGGGGAAAAGGAAAAGAATACATACACACACACACACACACACATATATATATGTGTGTGTGTGTGTGTGTGTGTGTGTGTGTATATATATATATATATATATATATATATATATATATATATATATATATATATATATATATATATACATATATATTTATTTATATATTTAATATAAATATAAAATACTTATATCAACTCTCTTTGTGATGGCAAAGAACTGGAGATTTGAGTTGAATCTTGAAGAAAGCCAAAAGGTGGAGATAAGGAGGGAAAACACCATAGGGAGCTAGCTGGCTCAGTGCTATACTTAATTCAAATCCTGCCTCAGATACATGCTGCTTTGTCTCTCAGTTTCTGCCTCTCTAAAATGAAGATTATAACAACATCTATTTCTCTGGGTCTCTGTGAAGATAAAATGAGATAAGATAAAACACTTTGCAAATCTTAAAGGTCTGTATAACTGCTAGGTTTTCCAGCCATGGGGGAGCATCCTTGTGAGGGACAGCAAGAAAATGTGTATTGCTTGATAATAAAGTATATGGAGGGTAGGAGAGTTAAATGTAGGAATGGAACAGCTTGTGAAGAGCTTTAAAGACCAAATAGAATTTTATTTTTGATCCTAGAGACAGTGGGGAGCCACAAAAATTTATTGAGCGGGGGGGGTGGGGTGTGATATGATCAGATCAATGCTTTACTAAGATCAATTGGGCAACTGAGTGGAGGATGGATTGGGGGGGGGGGAGCAGAAAAACTTAGTCTGGGTAGAACAATTAGTTTTGTATTAGGTTTGTATTACAATTGTGGCTATTTGAATGGAGGGCATGAAATAATAGGAGAGAGACTGTGGACCGGCATGGCAAGCCTGACAATTGGACTTGTGGGGTAAGTATGAGTGTACAAGGATGCCCCTAAGGTTGTGAGTCTGGGTAAGTGGGAGGATGTCACTATCCCCAGCAGTAACAGAGCAGCCTGGAAAGGAGGAAGGTTTGGGGAAAGAGAGTGAGTTGTTTTGGCCATGTCTACAGGAATTCAATTTGAGATGTTCTAAAAGCACGTGGTGATGTGAGATAGTAGCTCAGGACAAAGGTTAGGGCTGAACAAATACAGCTTAGAATCATCTAGATATAAAACCCGTGGGAGCTGATAAGATATATGATACACACATGTATGTACATATATATGTATACACATACACACATATCTATACACACACACAAACACACACAGACATATAAATAGAATAGTGCATGGTGAGAAGAGAAAAAAAGACGGCTCAAGGGAGAATGAACTGAATAAAGACCTAGGAAAGGAGATGACAAAAACACTTGTCAGATAAGTAGGAGGTCCGAGTGTCATGAGAGCCTGGGGTAGAGGCTGTACTGGTCTTGTGAAGCAATCCTACAAGATGGTCCTAAGTTAGGTTTTTATTTGGCACTTTTATTTGGATAGGTGTAACGTGCTGTTGTCTCCAGAAGCTGCCGATCGCTCTCTGGGAGGAGATCAACAGCCCGTTACAGATAGGAAAGGCATAAAATATGTATAATGGCAGAGAAATCCATCCTGCATATTCAGGAGAGTTAATGTTCACCCAATAGGTAAATTAAGGAAGTTCCCTGAGTATCTTGTCATAGCTAAGAATAGCGATAATATAGGTTCATGACAATAACTCGAGAGCTGTCTTCAATGAAATCAGTACAGATAAATGAATCTGGGTAAACTGCACATTTCTATGAAGCTTTATAAAAAGTAACACTAAGGTAAAAAAAAAAAAAAGAAAATGTTTCTAACAACAGGGGGAACCCTATACTTGGGCTGCAATCATGATTGGATAGAGCTGATATTTCTACATTTTGAGGCCAGTTAATTCTATAGTTTGAAAAAATAGTTTTGTTCAAGAAATGACAAGTATTTCTAGTGGATTAACTCAATACACTTAACCAGACTCCTATGTTACCAAGGTAAAAACCACAAAATTTGCTTTATTTGAGGGTTAAGGGTAGAATGTCAGTAAAAAAGAAGATACTTTTAGGCTGCTTAAATCCTATTGCCCTTTGCTTTGCAGGGAGGTGTCCAATTGACCTAAAGAATATAATATTCCTTTTGTATTTTTAGTATCACATTACTTTGGCTATTTGGAAAGGTCATACTGAATTTCTATGCATTCCTACTTATATGTCTACCAAAGATATATATATGTATGTATATATATGTATATATATATGTGCATGTATATTCATAAAAGATATAGATATGTTTCATTCATTCATCAGGGCCAACCACTGATGCTTAGAAACTTGGTGAATGGACATAAATAGTATGCAATTCTGCTTTGATAAAAGTATAAGGAAAATAATAGTAATTAATATTTATTTAGCCCTTATTATGTGTTACATGTGTTAATATTATATAGTCCTTATTATGTGTTAGGCACTATACTAAGAATTTTACAACTACTTCATTTGATCCTTACAACTCTGGAAGGTATTGTTATCCCCATTTTACAGGTGAAGAAACTGAGGCTAAGTGATTTGCTCAGGGTCAAACAGCTAGTAAATATCTGAGGCCAGATTTGATTTCAGATCTTCCTAATGCCGAACCTAGCCAGTACACCGTGTGGAAAAATGATCGTGTGTAAATAAAGATAAATAACAGCCTATGGTTCCTGTCCTTCTAGTGCTATGAATAATAATAACTCATAATTTGGGTGAGAGCCAATGTATTTGGGATTGAGGGTAGATATGAAAATGAAGACAGCAATTAAAATATTCAGAGACAAGAATTACTATTTGGGGAGGGGCATTTGGAGGGTTGGGGACTTCCTGAAAGAAAATAGAATTAGTTTATCACAGTTGTTTTCCCTTCAAGAAGATGGATTTAAGGCAGCAAAAACCCATTAAGAGTCTCTGTCAGTAAGAGATTTAAGAACCCTCGATGATCCAGAGCTACTAAAGATCTGGTTGAAAGGGAACTTGGTCCCTTTAACCAGTGATTAAAGGGGCATAACATTTTTTTGAAGAATGTGCTTTGCAGAGTTAAGCTCAAGTATAAAACTGGGAGGCAAAATCTTGCCTATATTTCTTTCTTTCTTTTTTTGCTGAGGCAATTGGGGTAAAGTGGCTTGACCAGGGTCATACAGCTAGGAAAGGTTAAGTATCTGAGGTCACATTTGAACTCAGGTTCTCCTGACTTCAGGGTTGGTGCTCTATCCACTGCACCCCCTAGATGCACCCCTGTATTTCTTTAGAATCAAAGTTTGTTCAAATCCCTTTAATCCTCTAAGAAAAGATTCTTTGTAATCCTTATAAGTAATTTCTATTATTTAGCCTACTCTGCTCCCTCACCCAAAGTGCTTTCTTTGCTTGAATCATCTATTGGTAGAAGTGACATTTTACTTCTGGAGGATTATTATTTTGTAAACTCCTTTTAATTTGAGCTTCCCCAAATTCTGATAGTTTAACAATATAGGAAGTCTCCAACTTATGAGCAGGATATGCTCCAAGAAATCATTTAGAAGTAGCACGTTTGACACTGGAAACTGTTATTAATGGTTCTATTGTATTTAGATTGCCAAACCAACCCAAGAAGCCAATTTAGTCCATAATATAGCTAAAGTATAGTATGACCTAGACTGTAAGTTTCCATTGTTCCTGTGGGAAAAATAAATTTGGGAGTTCCAGGGAGAAAATCGAAAAACTGAAAATCCTAACCTTGACCTACTTTAATAGTGATAAGAGTAGAGGCTTCTGCTGAAGGGTCACAAGAGTCAGAAATGGGAAGTTTCTTCCTGAAGTTGCACTCATGGAAGTTTTCTCATCCACCATCCCATCGTAATCATTAGTGAATATTTCCACACCCCAACTCAAACTCCATGCTTACAATAGTCTGCTTCTTCACTTTGGCCCTGTCATTTTAAATTCCCTCTAAGATTCAGCTCAATTGCCACCTCCTACTTGAAGTCTATCCTGAGTTTCCTTAGGTATTATCATAGATTTGGAGCTAGAAGATCCCAACCCTCTTAACTTACAGCTTAGGAAACTGAAGCCCATGGATATTACCGGTATTTAGTACCTTGGCCAAGATCAGAGAGGCAATAATTAACAGATAGGGCATTGAAACTCAAATCCTCTGACTACTAAGCTGGTAATTTTGAATATTTTGTATTTATGTGTCTGTGTAACTCCCTGAGAGAGGCCAGAGATTTTTGTTTCCATCTTTGCGTACCCAATGCTTAGCATAAGACGAACCCTTAATAAATGCTTGAGGAATAAAGGAATCCGTGTAACCTGTGTACATGAAAGTGAAGAAGAGAACTTTGTGAACAGCAGGGGGAACCCTATGCTCAGGTTGCAGGCATCCTTGGCCTGAGCTGACATCTCCAATGGGAGGCTGGCCCATGCAAGGCCTGATTCACATGTATTCCTAGCAGGGCCCTCCAGAAGTGACCCTTACACAGTCAGAAGCATCTACAGAGGGTCGGAGGCTACAGCTGCTGTTTAGGTAGTTACTTTAGTTCCTGAATGCTAAATAAAGTCTAATTTCTACCTGGTTAGGGCTGCCAGTTCTGTTTTCAGATGGGCAAGTTTGAGGGCCTAGTGCATTTGCTAAGGAATCTGGGGGTTCCTATGGGACCATTTTCTCCTGGGATATCATAATAAAAGTTTAAACAAGCTATTTTATAGACTCCATTTCTATTTTTTTCCCCTTAAACTGAAGTTTTTAGTGATTCAGTGACCAAATAAATGCTGGTGTTACTTAAGTTTCCCCAGCCCTTGGAAACATTCTGGGACACCAATATTGAAAATACAGAATCTATTCTTTTCCTTTTGTTCCTTTTTCCTCCATGCACAAGGGAATCATTTTCTTATACTGGCTAGTACGGAACAATGAGGCAGTAAGTAATCTTTACCTCATAAGGGCAAAAAACCAAATCCTCAAAAACATCCTTGTTCAGAGACAAACGGTCACCAGGGTACAATGGCCACTAGTATTTGGCTCTAGAGATGGATGAATAAAAGCTAGGGCCCAGTTATGACCTGAACTTTTGACTTCTGAAGTGACAAACCTCTCTTAGATTGGCGTTTCCACTGCTTCTTAGCTTAGATTGCACACACACTAAGACAAGCTTGGAGCAACAGGATGAAGTTATGAATTGAAAGTTCTCGGGTGGATCAGTGGATATTCAATATGTAGCTTTGCCATTTACTACTTGTGTGACATTGGCCGGAACGCTTCAGCCTTCAGTTCCCTCATTTACAAACTGGGAAGTAACTCAGCTAGAATAGGTGACCTCCAAAGTTCCTCCCTGCTCTAAGTCCATGATCCCATGAAACAGCACATGAGGGAGGATCTATGATGGAAGACAAATTGGAAACAGTTCAAGTGTCGGGCTTAAGATGCTGCATGTTGTATACATAGGAGAGACAAGACAAATACTGTCTTGACAGCAAGTGAGTTTAATGACTACTGTAAATTTGCCAACACTAACAATATTATTTGATCCAAGACAAACACATAATTGAATGTTTAAAAAAATCTCATATTAAATTGATCACCATTTTTTAAATATATAAAAATGAAGATTCATGCAATTTTAGTCAGTGTGTGAGACAAAGATCTTTCTTTCTCTTCTTATTGGTGGAAACTATAAAGACTTTTCAATTATAAACATGAAATTGCAGGATTCAGGTAAAGCCACTTCTTTAATGGGGGTGGGGACTGGGAGTATAGACAGAGGAACCTGAATGGGAAGCTAGGGGAAGTGGGACTGGTATCATGAGCTAGGAAAGATTAAGTCACTTGGGGTTGAGATGGCATCTGAGACTAAGAATGGACATAGAAACATGGTGAGAAGTCCAAAAGGGAGTATGGCTTTGAATTGGGAAAGATATTACTCTCTTTTTGTCTTTATGTGGACAAAATACAGGAATGACAACACGTGTTATTCCAAAATAATGGGTGAAGAAGCAAAGCTTCATCTAAGGGGTAGACCAACCTTAATAACCAGCTAGTGAGCATGCTGCAGGCAAACTGATCCAGACAGAGAAAAACAGGTCAAAAATGGTCCAAGACTGAATCCAGGAGCAGGAGCTATTGATGTTTCCAAATCTAAGGTCAGTAAAGGATAATCTGAAGCTGGGGGAGGGGGAGAGGAACTTAGTAAAACAGATTGGGAAGAATCTTTCTCAATAAAGCTTCTTCAGGCAGCAGAAGGAATAGGAATGGGGGCTAAGCGTCTCATGGCCTGTGCCAGCCAAGTCAACCTGGGGCTAGACTCTAATTAACCTAGTTTAAGGAACCCATGTGCTCTAAACTCATTTATTTCAATGCTTTCCAATTTTTTTGTTTTTGTTTCCTCTTGTTTCCTAGTAAAGTTCCACTTAAAACATTCCAATCTTGGCTTAAGTGAAAATAAAAATGAAACTGTTTGTTTGTCCAGTTCTAGGCCAGTATAACCAAGGAAACCAGTGCCTTTACCAGCCAGGTATGGTGGCCACTGTCTTGGATCCCTGGACAATGAAAGGGAGCAGGGTTAGAATCACAGAAAAGCAGTTTATAATGAAGTACCATGCAAAGCATTTCAAAAGGATCTACTTTTAACTATTGGTGGTGTCCTCCAAGAGCTTTCACACAAGTAGAGATGGCCCAGAGCCAAAGGTTATATTTGGAATAACTGCACTATAAATACCTTAGCATGCAAGCAGTCCTGCTGCCAGTTCAAAGGTAGTTGTGCATGTGTTTGATTTATTTTCAGAAGAGAGCATGTGGAAAGGTGGTGGCTGCAAAAGGTCACACTTCAGAGGAAGAGTGCTCTTGTTTGGCTGTAGGCTCCCCCAAACCTTAGTTCGTTAGAACAGCAATCAAAGAACTTGAAAATTCAAATTTCACATTAGAAAGATAGGTATACTTCCCAAAGCAGAGAAATGCTTTCCAAACCCTCTCATTCCCTGTTACCCTTTCTGACATTGCATTTTTAACTTTCCTTCCATTCTGTGAAGTTTTAACAGCTCCTTTCCATGAATGAAACTACGGGGGTGGCAAAATAGTACATGGAAAGTCCCTTAATAGGATCACAGATCTGGAAAATATCTCAGGGCATATCTTCTGTTTTCTTATGTATGTATCTATCTTCTCATGTCTGTCTGTCTACATGTATCTGATTCAGTATATGTGTATGTAACTATTGAAGTTCAGTACAGTGAGGTCTAAGGGAGGTAACTGTTTTGCCTAAGATCACACTGAACCCAGGTTCTGTAACTCCAGAGCCCTTTGAAAACTCTTTAGAATCTATCTTAATATCTGACTTTATGATAACTTTCAACCCATTTCTTTTTTCTTTCTTTCTTTCTTTCTTCTTCTTCTTTTTTTTTTTTTTTTTTTTTTTTTTTTTTTTTGTTACAGAAAGGCCTGAAATGCAAGCCCCACAGGGATATTTGTCACTACCATTTCTGTTACAGAGATCTTCCTAGATAACTATTTCCACTCTGGATAAATCCATAGGCAAATGATGGTAGATGCCATTAGGTGATAGTATAGTAGAGCATAGACATTTGGTCCTGAAACTAGGAAGGCCTAGATTCCAGTCCATCCTGCTATCTACGGAGAATAATTCCCTTCACCTCTCAGTGTTCAAAGCAACTGTCCTAAATTGTAGGAAAGGTGCTAACTTGCATTGGATTGGTAGTCAATTTTTTTTTTCTTTTGGGAGTTCCCTCTGACAATGAATTTTCAGTTCTGGTCACTATCCTCTATTCTTACCATCAAATAAATTATCTTTACCATGAAGGTGTGCATTCATCCTGTTGTTTTCAAAACCATCATGGAAGGAATTTCTGTAATTTTCCTTAGCAACCAATTGTAATAGTCTTTACTGACAAATTTTTCATTATATCTATCTGAATTTCCATATTCTGCAATTAAAATTCATTACTTATTTTATTCTCAAGTGGAGATGAGCAAAATCTGGTCACTCTATTTTGCAAAAAATTATTCATGATGAGATTGAGGCTTTTATCAGTATTTTCTTTGACCTAAATAAATGCAAATGTCCCAGTCTTTTTTCAGTCTCATTTTCTAAACTTCACTCTCCATTACTCTCTTATTATTTCTCTATAACTCTCCACAGCAAACTCAACTGTCTAATTTGGCAGGATACCTTCTTGCATGTTAGGTATTTGCAATGGTGTTCTTCCAAATATGAGCTAGACTCTAGGTTTATGTTTGAAAGTTTAACAAAGTTGCATTGTGGAATTAGGATGGGACACTGCTCACTACAAGAAATAGAAATATGGTAGAGAGAGTGTAATCTAGGAGAAAACATTTTGGAGTTAGAAGATTTAGCTTTGGATCCTTTCTCATCTGATTACTCTCTATAGGAATTATTTTCTAGAATCAGTTTCTTCATCTGTAAAACAAAGGGACTGAGCTAGACTGTTCACTTCCAAAATCTCTTCTAGTTCTAAATGAGTTACTTTATATTATATTATATTCCTCTTTATACATGTCTTTTTAATGTGCTTTTTATATTTATTCTGAAACCTCTAGATCTGTTACACACACACACACACACACACACACACACACACACACACACACACTCCCTTTAAATATATACTTATGGTCATTGTACTGCATTCTATTATATATGCTAACCTGCATGTATCTATTTTGAACTTTGTTCTCTAGACTTACCTTTTCAATTTGCAGAGCAATTTAGAATGTAAATCTTTTTTTCTTTTGGCCTATATGGTTGCTATAATTAACATTTTCTCTCTCATCATCTATTAAATGATAAAACTGAGAAAATCGTGCTCAAACACATGAAAAAGAGTACGATCTTGGGAGTGGTAGAGTAAGGGATATTAAAAGTGAAAGACTAAGTTTAGAAATTATTGGCTTATATGCCTTATCTCCCCTACAATATGATAAACTTCTTGAGGGCATGGACTTTGTCATTCATTTTTAAATTCCTTTTTAGGTATCTTCTAGCAGAGTGCCTTTCACATAGTAAGTAGAGGAAAATTTGTTAAATTAATGAGTAATGTTTTGAATAAAGCCATTTAATGAATTGTAATCCTCCCCTCCCCTGATACAGTTTAACCTGCATTTCCCAATATTCTTTAGTCAATCATATACTTGTGAATTCTTTCACCTTCAAACATAAAACATCTAACCATCCTATTTTATACTCCAACCCTATTCTCCTTTCTCATAACTATGGTTATTACCACCTCTTCCTTTCTGGGTCAAACTGACAAAGGTGAACAAAAACCACAAAATATAGTGAGAATGCTTGACTAAGGAGTCTGTATGACCATGGCAAACTGCTGAACCTAATTCTTACTTTCCTCATCTGTAAAAAGGGGAATTTTGTATTTGTATTTTTGTATTTCTTCCACAAGAGAATTAATTATGAATTAAAATACATCATGCACTTAGTAAACTTAAGGCACTGTCAGTTATCTTTATCTTCACTTTATGTACTTTATCTTCCCAACTTCTTAAACAATTCAATAAGCCTTTATTAAGGGCTTACTGTGTGCCTGGTACTTTGGAATGAGGGTCTGAGGTATTTCCCCAGATGACTGATGGATATGGAAGTGAGACTATTTAACATTTGCAAGGAAATGTACAAATGAACATTGAAAACTAATGTAGCATTCAAATGACTTACAAAACATAACCTAAAGAATGGTAATGTGTCGTAATATTTTTCTTTCCACCAAAAATGACAAATAAGTTTTTTCTTAGATCTAAAGGTACTCCTTTTTTTTTTTTTTTTTTTTTTTTAAAATTCCTAGACTGAGACCAGGGACTTCCTTCATTCACCTCATTCAGCAGAAGAGCATCTGTGTGCCAGATGCCACAGAGGATACAGGAACAAATAAAATATGGTCCTTGCCCTTCAAGGATTATCCAGTAAAGGAAGAAGCTTAAATGTTGCTTCCAACAATTGTTTATAGGTGAATGCTACCATGTCTCACTACCTTTTTATATATGAAAGGTTATATCATTATGCAATTTAAAAAAAAAATAGATGACAAATAATGAGGTTTGATGAGATAGACAATTATTCCATCTCATTAAAAGACAGATGGGAAAATTGTTAGGGTAATATTTTTAACAAAGTTCCCCAATCTCCAACAATTAACTTTTTTTCCCCCTGAGGCAATTGGGGTTAAGTGACAATTAACTCTTAAATCAAAAAAAACATTATTTGGTAGAACAATCGGACCTACAGTTTTATTTCTCTAGAATTTTTTTTTTTTTTTGGGGGGGGAAGAATGGAAGAGTGAAGGAAAGAGAAGGGTCTGAACTTGTGCTTTCATTGGACGTTCTGATGAGAAACTCCCTTTGCTGATCTGGATCATTTTCTGTGCCATCTGAATCTTAGAAAGATGTTTGGGGCTCCAAGAAGTTAAAGAGTAAGTCAGGGCTCCCCAGACAACATTCTCTGCATCAAAGACCAAACTCAAAGTCAGGTCTTCTTGGCTCTAAGTTAGACTCCCTTTTGCTAGGCCACAAATTTTAGCAATAAGTTTTTATTTGGCTACACAGTCATTGTTTCCCTCAACTCCTCTTCTTATATGATTTGGAAATATGCCCAGCATAACTGATTATAGAATTAATTATGTTTAATCACCTTGAAATTGGAGAGAATACTCAGGCTTTTCCCTCCACCCATCTCCACCCAGGCCACAGTGGGTAGACAGTGTTGCAATATCTTCACCTAAATCTGCAGCTTCTATTGGATTTGGTCAAGGTGATTCATGGGAAGATTTCTGAAGCACGATTATTGATGTGCTCACTGTTATCTCTTAGGGAAACTTCTTTTAATTGTAAAGCCAATTCATTTTTCCTGCCATATCCATTAAGGCTTGTCTCTTAACCAGGATTACTGCACAGGTTGAAACAGTGTTGAAAGTAGCCCCATACCTGATTAATGGTGATTATGTTCATGTGGCACCATTCCCCACCCCACACTTTCCCTGCATCCGTTCTTTATGATTTGCAGCTGTGAACAGACAAGCAATGAAAAGAACTGCTTGCTCACTCATTTCATGTCACCATTTAAAGACGGTTTACTTTAGCTGTGACTGAAGAAGGTGGCAATTAGAAGCACAGCTTGGAATGCAATCATGAACTTTTTACAAATAAAAAATATAGACAACCAAGCAAGAATTATCTAATAGTTCAAATGGCTTTTTCTGATCACTTTTTAAATACTCTTAACCTCATGGCAGATGGGAACATAAAATTTCCTTATCTGCTCAAGTAGATGCATGCCTTCAGGGAAGAAAAATTAAACTGTTAGTACCTAGGCAAGCATTTATTATCTTTTAGAATATGTCTCTGGAATAGGACTCTGTACTTTTCTAAGCTATTATGGAAAGGTAAACTGTTCCATATCTCAGCAGCAAAATAAATTACTTTGATCGCTGCTTCTCCTGCCTCCCTTCTTTATTCTCAATTATAGATAGAAAAACTAGCAGTTTGTGATTAAGTCCTTCATCATTTTCAAGTCCCAAATTTGGGGCTGTATTTCATATTTCTTCCATAGTCTATGCTATATTAAATACATGTCTCTATTTAGAGTGAAATATCTATCCACCCATGACTTTTGGAGGCATCTGCCCCTGCTTCTAAATGGGCATTTTCCTGGCCTGCCACATTCTGTCAGCAGCAAGACCATATTCTTTGAGGCTTAAATAAAACAGGCTCACACACTCACAGCAAGAAGTTCTTAGGAGAATCTGAACAGGTATAGAAACAAAGAAAATAAAGAGAAATCCTGAACAGTGAATCCTTTGTGTCCTATACAATGTTTTATGGATTATGAAACAAAGCTGATTAGTGCCGCTAAATCCCACTCTGCAAAGCTCAGCCCAATTACCCATTGAACTCTGTTATTTTCTTGGGTTTTGACACACCTATGTAACGTGTCCCATGGAAAAGGAAAATAAAAATCAGTAAGATCGACTTAACTTGTTGGATAATGTTGGTCTTTTCAATTATGTAAGCAGTTTCTAATGAATGTGATTTTTTTTTTTTTTGAAGTAACAAGGAAATGTTCCTGGAATACTAGACACAGATCCTTAGAAAACCACTACCTACCTATCCTGTTATGTGAAAGCAGAATGAGAAAGCTGATACCCTGCTAACTCGAAACCTGCTTTTACACTTGTCTAAGGGTCTTGGGAAGACCCACCTCTATATCAAACTGGAAACAGCTCTTTGGAAATTAAATTCTGTTCTTGTGGCTTACATTTTCAAATGGTCTGTGCTTAATTTCCAAAATGTAACGCAATAACTCGATTCCAAGAGACATCAATGAAAGGCTTTCACTGTATGTGAATATTCAATTAAATGAAAAACATACCACAATCCTGTTGTGGCATTTTTCAGAGGCACACTGTGACCCCATAAACTACCAAAACACACCAAGGAGTGCTTAATGAGTGTACAAATACCTGGCATAAACTCAGACACCGATCACAAAAATCCACTAGAACCCGCTGACGAATGTGAAGTCATGTAAATACAACAGTAAAACTAGAAAGTAAACACTATAACAGAGTAAAGCACGATGGAGAAGGAGACAGAGAGACACCCAGAGAGACAGAGATGGGTTAGCTAAAGCTTCCTTGATCAGTCACTGCTTCTAATGCTGACTAGTAGGTGCTTTCTTTCCAGAAACATTCCTAGATCACATTAGATATCAATGCATAGAAGACTTAGTGCAACAGTGAAATGTTCTTTAGAAATTCCATTAGGTCAATTTATTGCAACAAAAAATAAATATACACATATTTCCCCAGAACACCCACTGCTAATTTGTTGCTTTTGGGGAAGAGCAGTGTATGTTGTGAGTGCTTCCTTCCTCCCCACCCATTTATTTCAAGACTAGCATCCAGAAAGATCAAAGCTTGAGTGAAAGACTTAATAAAAACAGAACCAGATCTCCAAACAGTAAAACCCACTGGTCTCTGATGCCATAAGATATTATTATGCAGAACAAAGGAGTTTCATAGAATGGTTTCTTTTTGTTTTCCTGTTCCCTTTTTAAGTGACTGTGAACATGCCTCCATTTGTTAGAAAGAAACTCAATTTTAATATATGATGGAATTAGGAAGGGGAGGGCAGCCTAATGTCTGTGGCATTATGCCATTGTGGCTACCTTTCAATAATGCGAATCCTCAGTGGAAGCCTCTGACCTGGCAAGTCGCTACTGCCAGTCTATTTACTATTCTACTGTATATTCCCAGATGCCAATTTCCCAAAATAAACACATTTAAGTATAAGAGAGTTTTTACATGTATCTTCCTTTACCTTCTTCTCCCTCCCCCCAAAAGGAGAAAAGCATATTAATAGGAGGAAGGAAGATGAGAGAGTAAAATCTTAAAATGTAACATTTTGTGGGTAAATATTTAAAAAGTTAATTACTTAGTCTTTTACATGCTGACTCTAGTATAATTTTTATAAGAAATCAAAAGCCTTTTGCAAAATTTTCACTTTAGTAAGTCATATATTAGAGTCTATTATGTCTGCTCAAAAAATGCCCCAAACTGACATTTAGTTGTGACTATATAGTGGTAATAAAAGTTATTAATGTATATTCTATATATAGGCCATAGGAAATAAGTAAATATATTTTAACACTTATGTAGGACCTTACAAAATCTGAAAAACATATATTAGGCTTCTCTATGCATGCTTATACAGCATGAGCCCCTCACAGAAAAAAAAAAAGAGATGCCTAAATGATTATATAGCTAATAAAAATGCCTATCAATTCATTTAGCTAAAATTCTATCTCCCATTCATAAAACATTTTTATAAATGAGATTTTTTTTCAGTTTTTTGATCTTTTCATGCTTTTTTCTATTTTAGAAGTAACTAAATATAAAGGAAAAAAAAAGCAAAATAAGGTAGTCATCAATTTTGCCCTTATTTCTGCCAACCCTCAGCATCAATAATAACTTGAGAAGATAGTTTCAGGAAAGAAAGGGAAAACAGACCCATCAAAAACACTCAGTTGTTTTAAAAATGTAGCAATTCTCTGTGAACTATAACATTACTTTTCTAAGAACACATTTAGCAGATAGCAGCAGCAGCCTTCTAGATCACGTCAGGGTCAGTTTAAAGCTGACGGGTCAGAGAAGGGCACCAAGGGCAGAGAGACTAGAAGTGCTGGCATTGAACTACACTGAGAGAAAATTTGCATTACTGAAAAAAGCTTGGGGTTTGTGTGGGAGAGAGGGTAGAAAGTCCAAATGGCTAAAAAGGTCACAAGGAGAAGACAAGAAAGTAATTTAAGCCTCTTGCATTGTTTCCTATGACAAGGTGAAGGAATTTCTGGAAAGACTACTGTGAGAATATCTTTTGATTCCTGCTACTGCATACTATTACAACTTCTCAAAACAAACACATTTTAAGGATGAAAAAATGTTTTCACATGAGACTCTCTTACCCCTCCCAACTATCCCCTCTACTTCTCAAAATGAAAGAAATGCATTAATAGGGAGAGGAAAAAGAGAAATCCAAATTTTAATCTTAAATTTTTTGTATGAATATCTTTTAAAAATGGATTAGTTAACTTTTTATATACTTTTAAAGTACAATTTCAGTAAGAGATTAAAAAAAACAATTTATGGAATTTATATTTTAGAAAGTCCTGAATGCCTCAGAAGCATTTTGGGCATTATAATATATCTATTCTCAGGGGCATTTTCTTTTAAGATTTGGAGTATTCTCCCAGGGCAGTGAGCTCTCATTGAAAGCAAGAAGTAAGCAAATTAGGGCGAAGGACCAGGGGCTTCTTTCTCACCAAGTTTTTAATTACACTTAGTTTGTGAGGTATATTGAGGGCACATTGATAAAATAATATGTAGAAATAAGTCATTTTTGACTCTGGTGGTGCATCCGCTTCCATTCTAAAAGTCTTTCAAGTTTAGAAAACACAGCATTAAATGATTTCTTGGACTTAGTGTTCTCTATGTAGTCCCCCTCTCCACTGAGATCAGCATCCTTATCATGTAATAATAATAATAATAATAATAATAATAATAATAATAATAACAGCTTATATTTATATGAGAATAAGGACTGCAACTACAACTCCCCTGGTGAGGAAACCTCCTCTGCCAATGCAGCTTGGCATTTTTTCTGCAGCTGAGAGAACTGCCAAGATCAGTAAGAACTTGTTCAAGGTCATAGGCCAGTATACGTCAGAGATGAAGCTTGACTCAGATGTTCTTGGCTTTCAGGTCAATAATCAAAAATTTTTTACATTATGTTTTTATATTATTTTTTTAAACATCTAAGAGACACTTTTCTTAAAACCAGAAGTTAGGTAAATGGCACAAAACATACACATTTTATAGATGTCTCAAGAGTGGCAAAATTCATAGTCAAATTGCTGGTAATTTAAGAATTAGGATTTGAAACTAGGCCATTTTGACTACAAGTCTAGTGATTCTCTTCCCTATTCCCTCCATTCTTCCACCACCACCCCCCTAAAAAAAAAAAAAAGAAAAAAAAACCCCAAACAAACCAACAAAACTGTCTCTTTAGTCTTTGTGACTTGTGGCCAAAATATTTTGTTATCCACCGGCAACCTTCAGGTGAAGAACTTCTCCACCTTACCTAGTCTGGTCCTCACAAAAATAAACACCAGTCATCATGAGGTGCATAATTGAATCCTTTCCAACTCACTGAGGCCTTCTAGAGTTGGAGTTCCACATTGGTGTAATCTCCAAGAACCCAGGTTCACCTCCATACCATCAGGAAACATGGAAGAACTTAAATGGAAGTAAGAACAATCTGGGTGGAAATTATAACAAATGAAAGGATTTTGAGAAAATGTCATAAATTTTAAATCAGAACTAGTCTTCTGGCTTATGTATTCAAAGAGGAGAAAAGTGGTTGAATATAGTGTATTTACATTTTACATTTTGAATTCACCAGGCCCAGATGAATTACATTCTTGGATACTGAAAGAACTGGAAGATATAATTTCTAAGCTCCGGTCAGTGACCTTCAAAAGGTCTTGGGAAATGGGAGGAAATTTTAAATTTTAAAAAAGGTAATAATGGATAGTCTGAAAACAATGGGCCAATGAGCTTACCTTTAATTCTTAGCAAAATTTTATGATTGCACCTTAAGGAACTATGACATAGAGACATCTCACACTTTTTCAGTTACGAATAGCTTTCAGAGAACATTGTAGTTAGCAGAATTACAAAATAGAAGAGCTAGAAAGAATCTTAGAAATTATCTAGTCTCTCTTCTTTTACAGATAGAGAAAAAGGCTTAGAAAAGCTAGAGTTTCCCAGATTCATACAGTAAGGGGGTGGGGGGGATGGGATATTGATGGGCCACAGTACCCAGTCCAGTGTTTCCTAAGCCTGGTATTCTTTCCACTTAGAATAAAAGCTTTTTGGGTTAAATTGGATAATACCTAGAAAATAAAGCAGGATAGAACAGTGATCAAGAAACATCAGGAAAATAAAAAAGAACAAAAAGGTGATTGTGGAGAAGAGAAAATGGTTTTTTATAACAGGATGGGGAAGAGCAAAGCAAATATGATGCATGAACACCTTCACTGCTGCTGTCTCCTTTCACAATCAGGAAGAGGAGGTCATAAGACTCTAGTATGTCTGCTCCAACTATACTGTTTGCCCTATCTACTCCAAACTTTCAACCTACTTCTTTGCAGTTCAAAGGCTTAAGTTCTTATCAATAGGGGGAAAAAAAAAAACCAACCCACAAACCCACACCTGTTTCCAAGAATCAAAGTTACAAAGTTATAGTGAAGTCTTTTGAGGAAGGAAGCAACCAAAGAAATAGCATCCAAACCAAGTCATAGTGCAGAACTGTCCAATTTGTGCTAATTTAGGATAGCATAAACTATGAGCATGGAGAAAGGTTAAGGATTTAAGGGTTAACACTCACTGATCACATATCAAGGGATAGCTAAGTATCTTGAAGGAATACACTTGCTTCGCTATTATACTATTTATATAGAACACTAGCCACCTGGTATTATGGTTTCGTATATTTTGTCCTATGTATGCCACAATGACAACTTATATAAGAAATTTTGGGATGGAGGAAGTACACTAGAAGACCTCTTGAAGAAGTGTAGATTAAGCCAGAATCAATTTACTGTACGACCTTGGGCAAGATTTTTAGCTTCTTAAAAACCTCAATTTTCACACCTGTAAATTAAATTGCACTAGATAGCCTTAAAGATTCCTTTTCTCTTTATGATTCTGTAATCGACTTCAATTTCCTCATTTTGCACATAAAAAAATGAAGTCTCTTATGGAAACCTAAATCAGGATATTAGGTACCAAATAATACTTAAGGTTCCTTCTTGTGCTAAAATTATCTGTTTTTTGCTTCCATGGTGAAGGGCTTCTCTCCCCCATAGCAATGCATTTGATTGCCAATATTAGATTTTTTAAAAGTACCTAAATAGAAACTACTGGAATGTTTTATATTTATATTAAAATTATCTTAAAATTTATTTATATTTATTTTAAATTTATATTAAAAATCACTTTAAAACTCAAATGTGTTGCAGTGTATTTTCCCCTTAAAATATGATTTTTTTTTTGGAAAAGAGTTGGGATGGAGACAGAGGAAAGCACATAGTAGATAATGTGAGTGGAAAACTGATGAGTTCTATAAGACTCCCTTTGTGGGCTGTTAGTACACCTGGAAGAGCAAGCATTTAATAAATGCATGTTGCCTTGATCTAATGGGAGTTAAGTCACGAAAGTACACAGAGAGATTCAACTTTACCTCTCCTGTCATTTACCCGTCTTCCAAGATCATGGAACAGAAGAGTTTCTAGTTGTGTGTTGTTTTTTTTATTCTATAGTCTCTTCAAGATTTTTAATGTTTTGCCCAAACTTACTTTATCGAACTATTTTTAAACATTTTTGCATCATTGGGTTCTTTTTTTTTCTCTCTCAAATATTGCAGAGAGCAAAAAAACAAAACAGGAAAGCAGTAGGGGATGGGGCTGAGAACTGAAGGTCGCCTGGGGTAACAGGTGCTGACTCAGACAGACACAATATCAAGTTTCTTCCATGACACAGCACTCTAATATGTACAGACAACACTGCACACATGTGAGTCAGTGAAAGAGGAAGGGGGAAGGGCAGAATCTGAACCGGTAATGAAATAAATAATATTAAGAACTAAATAGCAAATTTAAGACATTCATATGCTTTGTCTATTTTGATATTTTAAAGTGCATTACAGAGACAAAAAATGTGTGTAACTAACCTTGTTTTTGTGGTCTGGGTTTGAAGGGCTTTCCTAACACATATTAAGTGACTCACAGGATGGCAAGGACAGAAGTTCGGTTGGGAACCTGCCTGCTTCACTAGATATGCTTGGCAATACCATGATTGTCAACTGACACCCCCATATTTCCTGGCTCTGTGGAATGGGCACTGCATGATAACTTGCCTCCTTCTCAACGGCTTCTGTCAGAACAATAAATCTCACACAAATAGGCTTCAATGAGCCATGGGACTAGATTAAGCTTCAGGGTAGTATTAAGAACACCTAATTTAGAGTTGAACTTCAGTTCAAATTCCAACGAGACTCAGTTTCCTCATCCGTAAAACAAGATGACCTTCAAGGTCTCTTCCACTTCTATATCTATGATCTTAATTATCTCTTAAGCTTAAATCTAGGCATCTCAAATCTCAGTCAGTATGTCCTAAACTCATTATCATCCTTCCCTCAAATGCATGTCTTTTTTGAATTCTTCTATTTCTGTCAAGGGCACCATTCTTTTTCATCAGCCAAGTTCACAACCTTGATGTTATTCTTGAATTTTCATGCTCTCTTTCCTCAGCTATCCAATCAGTGGCCAAGTCTTGTTAATTTTACTTCTCTCTACTCATGCTACTAACACTCTAGGTCTCTTAATCCTTTACCTTTAAATTTCTCTCTTCCTTCTTCTCTATTTTTCTCTTTTTTTTTTATCTCTGTTGCCTTTCTTCCCCCCCCCCCCCCTCTGAATTTGGGACTTCTTATCCTTATGTCAAGATAGGTGCAGCTGGATCCTAGGAAGGTAGTTCAGTACCATCCTATTTTTAGAAAGATTTTTTTTTCTTAATATTCTTTGGGTTATCATTAGGAATTGCACTTGCAATTTATAAAAGTGCTTGTGATCATATGTATGTTTATACTGAGAAAAAAAAGTCTCCTCCCCCACACAAATCCATGTGCTCAGTGGTCATCATTAAATTCTGCTCCCCATCCCAATCAAAATTGTCTTTTTATTCAGTGGTGTTCAGGCTGCCAAATGTTTCCTCATCCATTGCCAAAAGGATCCCGAGTTAAAGAGTGTACTTGTTTTGATACAGAGAAACATGGGGAGTGTTAGTAACAGAATTGGGAGAGGAAAATGGGTATTATTTTTAAAAGTTGTCACATGCATATGCAACTAGTGTCATCTGAAAGCGGTAACCATGGATCCAATTATACACTATGCTCTTTTAGGCAATGATTAAAAATTTGAAAAGAATCTGTCTCAGCATTTTAATATTTATTATAAATTAGATCTGATGTCTGCAGAGAATACATTAAAATGTAATCTCTCACTAAATCTATTTTAAATGAATGCTTTCTAGTGAATCAAAGTAATCTTTCACAGGAAATGAATAGGAAATCTGGATATGTGAAGACACAAAGAATCGTTAAATGCTATGTGTTAAACACATGCATAAATGAAAATGGATTCAAAACTAAATTTTGCTTCAATAGTATGTAAGCTACTTGAAAGCAAGGATTTTTGTCTTTTTTTTTTTTTTTTTAATCTCTACAGCCTGACAGTTCCTGGCATGGAATAAGCACTTAATAAAAGCTTATTTACTAATGTAAGAGAAAAATTGTTTTATTTGCTTCATAATTATAAATACCATATATATCTCAGACCAGTGTCCTCCTAATCATCAAGTCAATCTTCTTCCCTTCCTTGACTCTTCTGCAAAATTTGAAAGTCAACTGCCCAAACATCTTGATGTTTTTGTTCTTGGCTCCTGGTTCTAGTCTTCTCTCTCTGATCACGCTCCCTTGGCCTCCTTCATTTGGGCTTTGCATGGACACACTACTCTCTTCTCTCTGCATATTCTTTCTATAGATAATATTCATTCCCATGACTCTGCCACTTCTAAGCCTGACTTTCAAATTGGTATCTCTATTTCTGATCTTTTCCTTGAGTTTTGAGCCTTAAATTTCCACTCCTTTGGGGACATCTTTACCTGGATGCCTTAAAAATCTTCATACAAATTTTTATATTTATACTCTTTTATTAACTGCCAAGATAGGGGTGTATGTGTGTGCATATGCACATGCCATTTTCCCCTTCCGCCTTGAATTTTCCTGTCTCTGTTGATGTTACTACTCTTATCTTGGTCTGTGGTTGTTCTGTTGTTTCAGTCATAATCATCTATTCATGATCTCATTTGAGGTTTTCTTGTCAAAGACAAAACAAGTGTGTTTTGCCATTTCCTTCTCCAGCCCTGAACTATTGCAAAAGCTTCTAACTAGTATCCTTACCTTCAAACTTTCAAATCTATCTGTAAGATTGTCATTTCTGTGAAACCAGGAGCTTTGTCCGATGTAAACATCTTATTTCTCTCAGAGCTTAGGCTCAGGGTTCCACATTACCTAATTTTATCCTCTGCTCCTAATTCCCTACTTTTACATACCATCCCCAAAATTTGGTATCCTTTACCATTTCTATCGTTGGGAAAATTTCTTCCTTCAAGGTCCAGTTCAAAAAATGTCTCCATGAAATGAAATCTTCCCCAACTTCATTTTTGATGCTCTCCCCCAACCTACTGAACTATTTCTCCACCAAAGCTCGTGCCATTATGCACTTATCTCGTTCTAATATGCCATATACAGTTATGTGCGTATATATGTACACATATATGTGCATGCATCCATAAATGCACACACATCAACCCTCCCATCTTCCTCCCCAGGAAACTGTAAGCTCCCCAAGGTTAAGGGACTGTTGTTCATACTTTTAATTTCTGTATTCAGTACATCTTGTGTATAATAGACACTTGGTAAATGTTTAGATGTTTAAAAAAAAACATTTTTACTGATCTTTCTGAAAGACAATACATGTGTTTTTAATATCATTTTATTCATTTTGATATGATTCCTGAGTTTAGATAAGAGAACCTATTATCAAGAACCTAATATCTCATTATCTCATTAGCACTTAGTAAGAACCTAACAGACATCCTCATTCACAGATGAGAATATGAAGGTACTGAAAGGCTAAATGATTATCTACAGCCAGACAATGAATTGATCTTATGGTGTGTGAATGTAATCTGCTGGTTTTTAGTCCAGTATGCCATCCTTCTCTAGCTAGGGAACATAATCTATTTCTGTACTTGGAAAGGCAAGTGGAGTCAGGAAGACACAAAAGTTCTACTACATAAACTCAAATAGCCTCACAAAATTTGGAAAAGGAATGTGGAAAGTCATAAAATAAGCTTTGTAGGTGTAAGCCTGGGTGAGGAGCTATCAGAGGGGCAGGAGAGGGCAGTGGATATAAAGCTGGCTCCAAAGTCAGGAAAACTCACACTGTAGCTCTTTGCCCATTACCGGCTATATGACCCTGAATTAGCTTTAGACAATGCTCTAAAAAGCCAAGTTTCACAAAAGCTGTTGATCTGCATTGGTAGAGGAATTTTTTTTTCCCAGGAAGATACCTCTATATCAATGACATACAGGTATGAACAAATAAAAAACCTGTGAAGTGGTCCAATGTGTTAGAGTTCATATGATTTGAAGTTATCATAATGCAAAATATGGTCATTTATTCCAGCACATGGAAACATACGGTGTGAATCTGAACAATTATTCAGACTAATCAAATCATACGCACTAATCACACAATAGCTGCACCTGGTGTGGGAATGGTATGAAACAAGGTCAAGGTGAAGTCTCCTTTTCTTAAAAGAATAAGAAGTGACTGAAAAAGTCTACAAATGAACCTCCTTAATTATTCACAGTGTACTGTTCCCATAGTCTCTCTTTTCCTCAAAGACAAGAGGCTTGTTGGAGTATTGGCTCTGGAATCAGGAGGCCCTGAGGTCAAATCTGGTCTTGGACACTCAACACTTACTAGCTGTGCAGGTCACTTAACCCTAACTGCTGCTCCAAAAAAAAAGACAACACTATTAAGTTACTATTTCAAGAGAAAAAAAAATGAAAAGTTATTATCAATCATCTTACTACAAAATGTTAAATTGTGGGATATAGGATTACGGGTAGACAAAATAATTTCTGCTTTGTAAACCATGAACACACAGACATCTTACCGTCAAGGACAAGGCCATGCAGACAAAGGTGAATTTCTTTATGTGTGTTGCCGTCACTGTGTTGGTAGTGCTCACCAGTTTATTGCTGGGATTATTCTAGGATGAGAAAAAGAGAATCAGTGCTAAAAATATCAATGAGCAGGCATTTGATTTCTGGATATCTTATTTTATTCTCACAGTATCAACCACGTGTGTGGTACAGCTCTGACTATACTCCTCTGCATCCTGGGATGATATCTGCTGCTTGATTTCAAGGTGACATAATTTAGAATTTTAATACTTGGTGGACCGCCTCACTTCTCCTTTCACGTCCCTGCCAGGCAGCCACCTGGCAATATACTTTTTCCCTCCGCATAATTCCCTGTTTCATAGTTAACAGGTGCATATGCTGCATCTGCACAGTAAATTGCAAACTCCTTCTTTTTGTGTCATCAGATGTGAGGAAGAATGTGATAAGTAGAGTCTGGCTAGAAGAGTCAGATGTTTTGAATTATATTAGTTCCTATGAGAAAGGTACTAATATTCTACCATCTTGCACATGACTGAAAAAAGGGGGGGAAAGGAAGATAAAAGCATTTATTATTTTTTTTTTACTATGTGTAAAGCACTGTATAAAGAAAACACTGGAAATACCAAGAGAAAAAGTAAGGCAGTTCTGTTCTCAAAGAGTTTATGTTCTAACAGAGAATAGAGCAGGGTTCAGATGGAAGTCAAGTGGAAATCTTAGGTTCAAAGAGTAGAGCTGCTTCTTTAAAATCATTATTCCCATCTATAAAACTATCTGTTTCTGATGGAACACCAATGAGACAGCAGGAATGAGAACCAAGGCTTCATTCTATGTGGCTCCTGAGGAGGCAGTTGATGGGGCTTCCTGGATGAGAAGCAGGGCTGATGATGGGGGATGGGAAGGGTGAGAAATGAGAGAGATGGAAAGAATAAGTCCTGCCATTTCCAGGGTTCCTGGGCTCCGGGTTCTGGACTGTCCCCAGGTCAGACAGAAGAAGCGGTGGAAGTAGCTTGCTTTTTCTGGCATAAGGTAATCTGGCTAGGTTGGCTTGATTCCTATCAGTGTCCTAATCAGTTGGTATTGATAGATTGGATGGAGGACTGGATTGTGGGAACCACTGGTACTGGGCTCTTACACTAACTTCTCTATTGGTGGCAGTTGCTTGGCAGGTTGTTAAATGAATGATTAAGAAGACCTCTTGCCACAAAAGGAATTTTAATACATACATGTATGCATATATATGTAACTATATACACACATGTATATTTAAACACACATGCATATATCCAATACACAGAGATATACAAATATGTATATATTAATACATATGTGTGTGTGTAAATATATATATCTACCCCAGCTCATCCTGGATAAAATTAGTCACGTAAATGGTTAATATAAACAAACCCTTCGGAACGTCTGGCTCCACTAATTCTACCTAATGAAGTATACACAATCAGGGCTGTTAGTTGTTCCATTTTGGATATAGGCTGGGTATTAAAGGAAAATCAAAAACTAAGATAATTGCCTCTCCTCTTTCTTCCCATTACCCATCCCAATAGCTTGAATGTGAAAATGATCACAATTAGATTCTTAACCTGAGACATATCTGTTCCTCCAAAGAATAGAGCCCCTATAGTGTGTCAGAGAATAGTTTAAGGGGCAGGATATTTCCATCTCCATTTTAAATTAGGATCAATATGTAACTGGAATAAATCAGGTGGCTGACTACAGAAATGAGCTTATCTCATATCATGGAAGTTTTAAACTCATCTTAGCAAGTAGGAGCCAGTACTGTGGCAAAAGATGGCCTGGCTAAGGTTCCCATGTAAAATAGACCCCTCCAGAAGGCTTTAATTTAGGATAAATTAGAATCCTCCGCATTTTAGTTCCATAATAATAGGTGAAGAATGCTGGACCTTCATTCTACGAAATACTACATTTCTCAGACAAAAGAGAGTCTAATGATCTAGTCATTATGATCAGTCAGATGCACTAGTACTAATCAATGGATCCAAGAAAAACATTTTTTTTATTCATGATACTGTGTCACTCACTTTTAAGCCCAGTTCCATCTCTGACACATGTTGTCTATGTGACCCTG
Source organism: Sminthopsis crassicaudata (assembly GCF_048593235.1). Taxonomy (NCBI): domain Eukaryota; kingdom Metazoa; phylum Chordata; class Mammalia; order Dasyuromorphia; family Dasyuridae; genus Sminthopsis; species Sminthopsis crassicaudata. The sequence goes on along the minus strand of NC_133617.1, from coordinate 328,451,455 downwards.
AGCAGATCACAACTTCTCAAGACTGTGTGAAACTTTCTAAGGCTATAATTAAGCCAGTCAGTCAACAAGCATTTATTAAACGCTTATTATGTGCTAAGTGCTGGGGCAACCAAGAATTGCAAAAAATACCCAGTATTTGTCCTCCAGTAGATGATCTAATGAATAAGACAATATGGCAAGGTGCCAAACTACCCGCACTGAGTTTCTTCACCTGGTGCTTGTTATACTAAGAAAATCATAGCTCCAGCCCTATTCCATCCCTCAATTGTCAGCTCTATTTAAAAAGAAATTCTGCTTTGTATTGAAAAAACGATAAGCATAGGTAATCCCTGTAGAGTTAACACTAGCTAAAAAAGTCTTCTCAATGTGCATTTAGCTGAATTTGGTGAAATTATGAGAACTCTCATTCTCTGATATGAGAGTAAATCAAAGATTGGAGCTGCAAATGCATTAGAGATAATATCCGTTATGATGAATAAGCAGCAGTGTTCACATATATGGAACTGGTTACAGCTTACTGGAATATTTGGAAACAATGGGTGGGGTTTTAGAGGGATTCTAAATAACAAGAGTTTCTGGCTGGAGGTGTGCTTGTTAAAAGGATTTTTCAAAGCTTTCATCCTCTGGGCTTAAAAGTGAGTGACACAATATCATGAATAAAACAATATTTTTCTTGGATCCATTGATCAAAACCCTACAGTGTGTGTATTGTTCAGTTTTATTATTTCATAGTAGCCAAAAACCATTTAAAATGAAACATTCACAGTTAGGAGGCTTTGACATTTTAGTACTTTCTATCCCAGCAGGTTTAGTTGTCATCTAATATTCTCTGAAAGGTGGAAATGAAATCTTTATTCTGATGGATTTACTTAACAGTATGAGACTCTATGCACTCTTCTATCCAAGCCTCTAACTCCTCCACTTCTCCTTTTGGTTTTCCAAGTCTTTATTCTGCACATACATTTTCTGTTGTGAAATTACTTTTTGCCAGGGGATAGATCATCTAACTTTATTCACTTAGATAATTATTCTATAAACATGGAGCTTTTTACCAGATTATACATTTTAACTTAGCCTGTTTAGAATATCCAGAATTGCCTTTTAAGTTGTAACTTTCACTCCAATCACTTTCTCATTGTCCTCTCTGTGTATTACGATTGCTATGACTGGAAATGAGACTGGAGATGGCAGAGGGAACTCAGCATAAAAAGGTTCTCCCTACCCATGTAGATGGGCCCCTTTCCTCCCTAAATCTTGCCATCTAAGCCAGTTTCTGTGACTTGCCTAGGGTCCCAGAGCCAGTATGTATTACAGTAGGACTTGAGGCCATGTCTTTCCAATCCTAAAGTGCACTTTCTATCCTCTATTATTTCTTCCTTATTGTTACAAATAATCAAAATTCTACTTCTGTAGACATCCCTCTACAGAAGAATCTCTTCAGACCATTATCCCTTTTCAGAAGCTTCCTGAGGCCTTTCATATTATCTTTTTTTATAGGGTTAATATGAAAGACAACTCAGTTATCAATAATTTATGATAATTTGGATGGGCTGGTCTGAAGTTTGCTAATTTTAAGTCCTGTAGGCAACTCCAGGAGTCTTGGAATATTTTAAAATTTTATTTTATTTTAAACTTAAGAAATAAAGTAAGCATTTCCAAAACAGCAGAATAGGGGAAAAAAAGATGATTGTACATGAAACTACAGATCTATTATGTACAATTTGCTACTCCTTTTAAATATAAATGCATGAGGGGGCCAGGGCTGCTGGCTGCTTTTGTTCTGGTCCCATTTTAAATCTTATTTCACTTTCTATGTCCACAACCTGCAAAGGCTTGAAAGGATGGTTGGAGTTTATGGCTCTGGAATCAACTAACTCACCACTGATATCTCCTTTACAATCACGATGACATCTTGGGAACTAACTCCTGGCATAAATCATTGAGTTAGAAATAAGATAAACAGTTTCACAGCAAATGTCCTTTGTTTATTTGTACAGAGGCCTACTATCCAGGACCAGGGAGGTGACAGCCCTACTGCTGTCTTCCTCCCTAATCAGACTAGGTCTGGATGTCTGGATCCAATTGTGGGTGTCATAGTTTTGGAAGAACATCATTGCTAAGCTGGAGAACACTCAGAAGTAGGTAACCAGATGATAAAATTTGCCTGAAGACTATGACATATGAAGATGAATTGAAGATACTGAGGTCTGAGATACTGAATATTTGAATATTGAACATTCCAAAATGAAATAAGCTGTTTAAAAAAAAAAAAAACAGGAGTTCTTTACACAAAGGCTGAATGAAGACTTGCCAGAGATGTTAGAGGATGATTTTTTACTTTGACACAGGTGAGCCAGACTGGAGAGATCTTTTTTACCTGGAATAATTTGTGACACATAATCACATTTTACTTCACAGAAGCAGGATGAGGTTATGAATAATTATGTAAATCTCTGTTTCAAATTCTTACTATAAAACTGCACAAAAATCAAGGTTCCATTATTCCCCATTAATATTTGTAGTAGTTGGGAATCTGTTCATTTTAGGTGCCCATTTCATGATATTTCAGAATATATTATTTATGTCTACACAGATTTCTTCTAAAATCTAGCTAATTCAACAATGGGAAGAGTCCAAAAGTAGGATATGCCTCATTTCTATGGCATTTCTATGGCATTTCTATGGCAGCTGAACAAAGGGTAAATGAATATTACAACTAACCTTCTCATTGGGTCAAGATCCACAAAGTCTTGGACATGCAAATTAAGAGCAGATCTCCTCACATACATTCTCATAACCCAAGAACTAAATGTATGTTGAAGCTCTATTTCTAAATTTAATCTGTGATGAACCAAATCAGTTCCAATAGAGCAGTAATGAACTGAACCAGCTACACCCAGCGAAAGAACTCTGAGAGATGACTATGAACCACTACATAGAATTCCCAATCCCTCTATTTTGTCTGCCTGCATTTTGTATTTCCTTCACAGGCTAAATGTACACTATTTCAAAGTCTGATTGTTTTTTTGGTACAGCAAAACAACTGTTTGGACAAGTATACATATATTGATTTACTTTATACTTTAACATATTTAACATGTATTGGTCAACCTGCCATCTGGGGGAAGGAGTGGGAGGAAGGAGGGGAAAATTTGAAACAAAAGGTTTTGCAATTGTCGATGCTGGAAAATTACCTATGCATAGATTTTTGTAAAAATCAATCAATTAATTAATTAAAACAATAAATAAAAAGCACTAAAAAATAAAAAAATAAATTTAATCTGTGGCTTTTAATCTTCCCTGTGCAATGTAAGATCAAGGAAGCACTTGATTTAGATAATAATAGGGATAGCTGACTTTTATATAGTTCTTTGCATATATCATCTCATTTGATCTCTATGGTATCTCTGTAAATCTCTAGCTAGTTATGTAGGTAGGCTACAATCAAGCAGAATTTCAATATTAACTCCCCCCACCCTAGACTTTTGAGTATATGTTAGTGTCCAATATTGGTGTAGGGATTTTGATGGATTTTTGGGATTAAGTATAATGTGAGGTTCTAATAGGGTGATTCTAAGGTGATTTAATAGAGAGCCACATAAGATGACAGGAACAAGTAATGATGAATGTTGGAGGGGATGTGGGAAAACTGGGACACTGATGCATTGTTGGTGGAGTTGTGAAAGAATCCAGCCATTCTGGAGAGCAATCTGGAACTATGCTCAAAAAGTTATCAAACTGTGCATACCCTTTGATCCAGCATTGCTGCTATTGGGCTTATATCCCAAAGAAATACTGAGGAGGGGAAAGGGACCTGTATGTGCCAAAATGTTTGTGGCAGCTCTTTTTGTTGTAGCTAGAAACTGGAAGTTGAATGGATGTCCATCAATTGGAGAATGGTTGGATAAATTATGGTATATGAAGGTTATGGAATATTATTGCTCTGTAAGAAATGACCAGCAGGAGGAATACAAACAGGCTTGGAGAGACTTACATCAACTGATGCTGAGTGAAATGAGCAGAACCAGAAGATCACTGTACACTTCAATAATAATACTTTATGAGGTTTTATTCTGATGGAAGTGGATATCTTCAACATAAAGAAGATCCAACTCACTTCCAGTTGATCAATGATGGACAGAGGTAGCTACACCCAGAGAAGGAACACTGGGAAGTGAATATAAATTGTTAGCACTAATATCTGTCTGCCCAGGTTACTTATACCTTCGGAAGCTAATACTTAATGCGCAACAAGAAAATGGTATTTACACACATATATTGTATCTAGGTTACACTGTAACACATGTAAAATGTATGGGATTGCCTGTCATCTAGGGGAGAGAGTGGAAAATTTGGAAAAATGAATACAAGGGATAATGTTATAAAAAATTACTCATGCATATATACTGTCAAAAAATTTATAATTATAAAATTAATAAAAAAAATAGAGAGCCACAGGGATAACTGCACTGCATTAGGATGCTTTATGTTTCCTGAAGAAGAATCCTTCTCAGTTACCCAGAAACCAAGTCTGAGTTTCTTGATTAGAAAATTGTAAAATTATCAAAATACTGCAATAACTTTGATACTGAAGGTCAAATTGAAAGGATGAGGCTGGTGGGAGGGAGTAAAGGGGGGAGGGGAAGAGAGAAGTGAGGGATGATGGAGTAAGGGGAGGGAGAGACAGTGAAGGAGGGGCCTCGAGAGATACTCTACCCCACAGGCGCTCACCTTGTCAAAAGCAGGATAGACGGCTCGAATTTCAGTCAGCCAACCATATGGCATGTGACCCACAGGGTATGTAGCTGTCAGAATCGCCACCGCCTAGACAGGAAGAGTTAGCAGACTTAGTCTGGCATCAGCAAGGGTGCCGTCAGAAGCTGCCCTCTGAGATGGTACCAAATGAATGTTTCAGGTTTAGCAATTTTGAGACATCACACCTCACTGGGAGATTAACTCTTCACAAACAGAAAGAGCAGAATCTCTGTTCTCCAGAGAAGAAATGCCCAGGCTGCTTTTTAAACACACAAAATGCAAGGAAAGATTAGGTACAGTCTCTATGTTAGCTAACCTGGACTTTAGAACATCAGGTTCTAAGAGAGAAATAAAAAATAATTGCTTTTGCATTCATCTAATAAACTTATTTTAGAATATCTTGCCATCAAGGCCAATGCAAAATTTTTGCTTTCATGATAATTGTAATAGGAATCTTGTACTAAGGAAAATAATAATTTCTCAAGCAATTTAGTTTACTTGATCTTTTTATGTAAGATGATTATGTAAAAAACCAGGATGATAGCACCTCTAAAAATGGATCTCTGAAGCAGCAGCAGCTTTTGGAACTCATCTACTCATTTATCTGAATTAGGTCCAATAGGCAGTTTACAATATGACTTTTCCCACAATCTATTCCATTTATTTAAGAGTTGTGGCACTCTGTCCTGGTAAAATATAATCTAAGCCCTGACCTAAGCCCCAGGGCAGGAAAAAAAATAAAACCATCCTTAAATTTCTATTGCCAGCTAATTTTACCTTGATGTCACTCTAATGACTGGAACGGATGGATATATTGGTGGACATAGTGAATTAATATTTGACCATTACTTTGCAATCACAGACAAACCTGTTGGATGCAGAACACTTTTAAAGTGCATTAGAAATTTTAAAAAATTCTACCAGCTGAGGATTTAAGGTCCAGAGAGGTTAAGTGACTATTCAAGGTCATGTGGCAGGAAAACTAATATTTGAATGTAGAGATATAACATGTTTTCCATTGAAATACATTGCCTTATATTAATAACTTAAGGAACCACAACAAAATTCCCAAACTGACCCATGCTTGAGCTGATTATTACCTATTTACTGGTTAATATATGACAGCAAAAATAATTAAATGAATAGGACAACATTAATAATTTAATCATATATCATAATATCATAATAGTACTCTATTTATCTGGGGAATGTTTTCCAGAAAAATGAAATTTCTAGATAATTGCAACTCATTTGTATCTAGCTAATTCTTTTAAAAAACCAATTTTTTTACATGCTAATAATTTAATTATTAAATTAAATTTAAAAGTCCATTAATACTTTTTTGTCTTGAATGTTTAAAAAGAACACTGAATTTGGAATCAGATGTTATTGTTTATCTACCACAACTACTCAAAAAAGTTTTGAATGAATGAATGAGTTTATCATTCCACATAATTTTTAATTGATGACTCAAGACTATACCATGGGGCATGAATTTTTTTTTCTATGCTTTAATAAATTCATGCTTCACAATGGTGGTTGTAATATGTAGAGGTACATGATGTTATACTTTCAGGCTGTCAAATATTTTTTTTTTTGCTCCTTTTTTTGTAGATTTTCTCCATTTGTTAATGTGATAGGAAGCCAGGTGTTTAAATTGACAATAAAAATAGAAGCTAAAGGAGAGATTATGAAGGTTGCCTATATAAGCTTCAGTATATGGCTTTTTAATCTTTCAATTCTGGATTCTTGCATGTTGAAATGCCATTGTGTTTTATTTAAGTTATAGAAAAATTACTCCATGAGTTTTTGCTGTAGGATCTAATTTTTTGCCTAATCATAGTGTCCTTTTGAAGTGATAACTGAGTAGATAACTTTGGTATGAATGTACAAAGTATTACAGACTTTATGACCTTTGAAAACAACTAGCTCCCTTGCAATGATTAAAAACATAAGAAAATAAATAAAAAACCAAATCTTCCATTTTTATATCACATTCTTTCTCATCTCATCATGTGGCCTGGATTCCCTCTGGGCTAATTTAAAAATTGCTTTAATATTTAATTATGCTCCAGATTTTCTTTTCAAGAGATGATGGAATTCCAATTCCTGGGCAAAGGCTGGCTGTCACATTTTTCTTTATGGGCAACTTGAAATCTGCTTTCGGGAAAGCTGCTCTTACAGAAACCACCCAAGATGAGAACCATGGTTTTAAAATAAAATCCAGGAACCAATTGGGGCATAAAGGCTAATATACTCTTGATTTGTGAAGTTGTTTTCCTCCCATGCCAATAGTGAGATGCTTCCCAGTTCATGGAAACTGGCAGGATACATGGGACAGGATATATGCTGACAAGGCGTTTCAGTGCTCAGTCCTGCCCCTTCCTTTTCAAAAGCAACAAATCCAGAAATAGTAATTTCTAAAACATTCAGGCAGCCAACTTCTTTCCTTAAAGAACTGTAGTTAGAGAGGACAGAATTAATGCCTCAGAACTTAGTACTGGAGAAGAAATGAAGTAATGCTGTTTAGTCACTTGGAAGAAAATGGTTCTGTTCTCTGTTTTGAATTATATTTTTCCAGCATTGGGTTAGATGAATCAAGAAGGTAAACAGATTTGGGAGAGACCTTATATCACTAAAAGATCACTGTCCATGAAGGACAAGGTTTGAGGAATGGTGCAATGTGATGAAATGAGAAGGAACAGCTTCAATCCAAGCCTCCTTTGATGTTACCTTTAAGTGCAATTTTATGGCAAATGTTATGAATTTGGCAGCCAGAGTAAAAGAGTGATGAACTCACTGTATGGTGCAGTGGAAAAAATCATTGAATTAATTTCCCAAAGTAGCTGAGTGAACTTGGAAAAACTAGCTTTTTTTGGATTTCAGCTTTCTTACCTTTAAAGTAAAGGGAGGGATGGGACTACATTATTTTTAAGGTCCCTTCCATCTCTTAAAAGTCTTAAGTGATACTTTGATATCTTCCAGAAGGAAGTTTCCACTAGTTTCTAATTTAAAAGTGCGTTAACTACCATCTATACATTTGTAAATCCTTAAATTTACTATTAGATGGAAGTAAGTCCCAATTTCCAGAGTTGAACATACCTCAGTGGCTGCAGAACTGCCGCCAAGATCACGGGAGACAAAAAGGTTGACGATAGGTCGGCTGATTCTTTGAGTTGCCAGAATTAAAGCCAAAGGCCACCAGAAGCTCAGCATCTTCCTTACTGTAGCATCTCCCTGTATCAAGAGGTAAGAACATAAGTTTATTCAACTTTATTTATGGAAAAGAACTAAAAGTTCAACTAAAAGCTTTTCTTCCTATGGTTCTAAAGCATCAATCAAATCAATTCATTACTAACCCTTAAAATTTATAGAGGAAAGAAAAGTCTCCTTAGGTGAGCCAACAAACATAGAATATTATGGGAAATTAACTCATATAATTGGCAAGGCACACACATCAAACTAAGTGGATCCAAAACCCTGTTTTCCATGCAGGAAACATGTTTCTTAACAAGCCCAGCATCTCATTTCCAGCTTGTGATGAAGGATAAATTTGAAATTGGTCTCTATTTAATGGACTGTCCAGCTAGTAACAACGATAAAGGGTGTTTGGGATTTATTTTATATTTAGTGCATTTATTTAGTGTCAAGGAACTTAAACCTTAACCTGATTATAGAAAGTACAGGGAAATAAGACAGATTTCCAATTTCAAATACCTAATAGGAGTAATTAGTATTAGTCAGAATCAAAAAGAAGGCAGGTTGAATGCAAAACTTTGTAAAGTGTTCATAACTATGAGATAGCTAAAGAATCTCAAAATAAGGAGCTCCCACTGTTCTATGCTGCCCAGTTTTTATGTAGCTTCTTGCTTGCTTTCCCCAGAACATAAATGATATAGGGAGTACATTATATCAAACAATTTAAGAATAATTATCTTTTATCCTTCTAGGTGAGTGACAGTAATGGACTGATTACTGGAAAGTCATTCTAACTTGGTTATCCTGATAAGAATGACTGATATGATGCTTTCAACACCTTCTTTATTGATGTTCAAGTGGTATCATTAAATATTTAGCTATGGTCTGCCATGCTTTGTGGTATGGTATACCATAGACATAGTAGATGTAATGTTTTAATGAACTAAGTTTTTTTTATAGTATTAAAGCTATTCTATGAATTTAGCACGTTTAATCCAAACTATGAATTACCAGACTCAGAAAGTAGCATTCTATCTATGTTTCAACTGAGAAGACCCATTATTTGCTGATATATTTATAAGACTCTACAATGTGATTACAATCTACCCAACCTTCAAAAGTCAGTTCATATCTCACTTCATTCACTGAAATTTCCTTGACAACTCATCTTGATTATCTCCTTAATAGGGCATACAATTTAAAATTTCACCAAGTTTTGCCTAGATTTGTCCTTTAATTTATTCATCCACATTAATCTTGAACTACTAATCCAGGAATTTTAATTTTCTTTAGGGCAGGGACCATACTGTAACTCCTATAGTACTTGGTGTAGTGATTGACACATAGTAGGTAATAAACAAATTACAAATAGAAGGCCATGTATTCCTGCTGAGAAGTTCACTTCAATCTACTTATGAACACAAAAACATGACTTACCTGTAGGTACAACTTAAATGATGCCATATTTTACTTCTTCAAATACAAAATTAATCTTGAAAACAAGCATAAAGAGGATGCTAATTGCTAATGCTACTACTTATTCTGTCATGTGAATATCACTCAGCATTTGGCTTTTGGCTGTGACTTATGTGGGTCACAGTATTGAGAGCAGAGAATGTTTTTTTTTGCCTTTCTTTGTATCCCTAGAGCTTAGCACAATGCTTGGCCCCAAGTAGGAATTTATTAAATTCTCATTGACTGACTCACTGACTGGAGAGAACACTTTATCACCCTTAAATATTCTCATATTTGACGTGGTTCTGCATGTGAGCTTATTATGAGTGGGTATTTGCTCCAATGATGTAGATCATAGCCTATCCATAATTGTGTAACTTGTGTGATTCTTACCTACTTTCTTCCTTAAGTTTGCCACAGAGAATTCAATCGGTCAGTCAACAAGCATTTTTTAAACATCATATTCTTAACACTGCTCAATATATAGAATTATCCTTGCTTTTCTTGAAGATGCTCATAGAGTCTTCTATTGATTATCTGTTAATCTCATATTTATATAGTCTTTACTATTTATTCCTTATTTGTCACTGATAAAACAAAAACAAACCCCAAAGCATTATGTAAACATGAACTATGATAATAATACTAAATGTTCTTTTCATGGTGATCAAAACATAAGCTTGTTGTCTGAATTTTTCATTTCTACAGGGATGGAATTAAAACAACTATTAATTTGTTACAGCTTGAGATACTGAAGTTGTAAATTATCACAGCATATGATCATCAAAACATACCCCTAGTTCAGGTCCACTGCTGTCTGGGATGATGTCGTGAATGTTCCTGTAATAACCGAGGCAGAGGGTGGTACAGCGTACAAGTGCTCCCATGTACAAAGAAAGGATAGGAATGAGAAGCGGCTCTCTGCATTCCAAGTGACTATGAAGCAAAATGGCTACAAAAACAACCTGAGAAATCGAGGGGAAAATAAGTCAAAGGGAAAAAATTAAAATAAACAGTTTCTACTTGATTTTATAACATTTTTTCATTGAAAGAAAACTTTGATACAAATGGAACTGTTCTATAGTCTTATTTAAGACAGTTTTGTTTTAGAATGTTTTCCAAGATCCCTCTGTAATTTAGGATTAAGTGAGTAGGATATATAGTAGGAATATGTCAGTCTTTGTGCTACATTCAAAGTTAAAACCATCTCAAGGCAAGTCTGCAGACTGAGTTAAAATTCGAGGTATATGCCAAAGGATCACTTTTCTGTCTACAAGCAGCACGCAATCATCCTCATTAATGTGAAATCTGGAAAAACTGTGATTTGTCAACATAATAAATATTATAAATTATCTCTGCTTAAGACTTTTTCAGAAGCTTTAGCTGATCAAAAATACAGCATGTTCTTCCTAACCCCAGATCCCCCATCCCACCAGGACTAATAACCATTTGGAACAAATGCATAATATCACAGGAAGGTCAAATCTGGGAAACTTTCCAGAAATAAAGTTAAATAATTCCCATTAATGAGGCTATAAGCATAATAATAATAATAATAATAACAAGAAGACATTATTATTTACATAAGAGACAAATAGATGGAGCTTACTAAAAATATCATATGAAAACAAAGCCAAAATTAGTAATTAAATCTGCTGTATTAGAAAGGTGGAATACTGGTAGAGATGAGTAGCAAACCAGTAGAATTTGAACTTTTTTTAGTTCACAAATAATGATAGTCACAGATAATAATAGCTAACATTTAAATATATTTTAGGGTTTACAAAGTTCTTTGCAATGCCATGGACACAATTAGGATTCAATAAATGTACTGAGTGAATGCCACCAGGCCATGGCATTCCAAAAATGTGACAGTAGCAGGCATAATCAAGAAAGAGCACCTCACCTTGAAAAACGCTAATTTTTTTAAAAAGGGTCCATAAAATAGAAGTATAGAAAATTTGGTCATGCTAACCATAAGGCAAAAATACATATTAATCCCAGTTACCATAAACACATTGCAACGAAAAACTAAAAAAAGGAACTTTGTGAACAAGTATGGTTTGTGATATTAGGACATTTGCATACATGAAGAAATCAAAGAAAAAAATCAAGAAATCAAATGGAGATATAGAAAATGCATCTGATCTAAGTACTTTTCAAAGAAACAATGATAATAAATGCTACTTAATTTATTTGTATTCTGGACAGACTTTGGCACCAGTATCGCCATTCTGAGACCCAATGAATGGGATCAAACTGGACACAGATGCCCTAGAGGAAAGGGGGACAAAGGCACCACTAGAACATAGTGGTAATAGGAAAAAGGCTTCCAGGAGGACAGACACTGACTGTATACAACAACAGAGGAGAACTTAAACATACTGAGCAATGCTTCATTTTGCCAGTGGACATAATAAAACTTACTAATTTCTCTCATGTTTGTACATTCAAGTGGAAATTAATCATAAAACATGAATTGCAAACCACAAAGCACTTAAATAAAAACCTTTCTGAAGGACTTCCACTGGACATACAAAATGTATTGTCTTTTATCTTCAATATATGCTTCTCTAATAAAATCTGGTCATTTGATCATTTACTGGGTCACTCACAAAAAAGCTGAACCTGTGTTAAGTTCTAGAAGCTGACAGCACTGAGTTCATATTATTAAATTCCTGGAACATTTATAATGTTTTTATATATACATGTGTATAAAAGTAATAATATACAATAGAGAAAAAGAAAAACTAAAACAACTTTAAAAATAACTGACAAATGAATTCTGAAGCTCCAAACTATTTTTGCCTAGCAATGGCTTCTATGACACTACTTTTTTCTGGTTCTCCTTCCATTTCTCTGATTCTCCTTCTTGGTGTCCTTTCCTGACCCATCAATCATTAATCATCCTTCTCTCTCACTCTAAGTAAGCATGGGTGTTGCTTAAATTTCTGCCCTAAACTTTCTTCTCCTCTTTTTTTAGGTGACCTTTTTTCCCACCCACACAATTAATACCTTTGTTCAGGCTGTTATCACTCGTCATATGAATTACTATAATAACTGCTTAGTTGTTGAATCTGTTTTCAACCTTTTCCCTATTTCAATACACATATGGCTGCCAAGATAATTTCCTTAGATAGAAAACTGGTCATGTTAACTCCTTTGTTCAAAAATCTCTATCTACTAGCTATTGCTCTAGGATAAAGTGCTAAATAAAATATATTTAAAAAATAATTTAAAAACCTATTCAGGCTATAATTTAAAGACAACTACAATATCTCTTTGATTTGCCTTTCTAACCTATTTCATGTAATTCTCCCTTTCTAATCCAGCCTAACTAGACTGTTTATTAAACTTCATGTTTTATTTCTTGCTTCTATGTATTCTTATAAATTGTCTTTCATGCCTCTTCTTCTTTAAGAACCTTTAACATTCTACTATAATAGGAATTTGAAAACTGACTAGTACACAGATTTGTAGTTGAGAGGAACAAGTATTCCCTCTTGGACTAGACTAAAGAGACTATCAAGACGTTTAAACTGTAAGGTAAACTTGAATGACACACAACTTTTAAAAGGACAAATATAACCCATGAGAAACAGAAAGGGGAAAGAGCGAGGATTTCAAGAACCAGGTAACAGTGGTAAGGAGATAATATCCTCAGTCCCACATAAGAATTAATGAGCCGGAGGCTTCGAATTGAAAAAGAAGAGCCTAAAAGTAGAAAATTAAAAGAGGGTCAGCTATGGCCAAAAAAAAGGGGGAGTGATGGAAAAGGAGGATGAGTATCTACAGGCATCTTGGAGCAGAAGACAGAATGAAGCTACTGTTTCTTGTTCTTATATTGTAAGAACTGAGAGAAAGTTTTTTAAAAAGTACATTTTAAGCCCAATTTTCTCTCACCATGCTTGTACAATAAATGACATAGATCACAATTAGTTTTAATTAGAAAACACTTGAAGAACTTGTAGGTATTTGAATTCGCATTATTTGAAGCTGCAATTATCATAAAATATGGTTATTGGTTCCAGTCCAGTAGAAATATACAGAATTAATTCAAATAATGTGATTCACACAAAGAAGATTCAATATCACACTGAGACCAAGCTGGTTCCTTTTCTCTAAATATTTCCTATACCCTAATTTTCATCTCAAGAAGTACAGCAATGGTGGAAGAATGACTGTTCTAGTTGCTGGGGTTACAAATACAAAAGACTCAACATAGTTGCTGTTCCCAAAGTTTTCAGGGAACAAAATACCAGGGGCAGATATGATTCAAACATAAATAATTATCATACAATGTGATAAGCTTAAAATAATGATTTGGAAAAAAATTCTATAAGAAAATAAGAGAAGAACTAGGATAGTCCCTTACTAATTAAAGACAAAAAGCATAAATTTTAAGATTGGTTATGTTGGAAATGTGAAATCTTGCCATCTTACTGAACAAACCACTTCTAAAGAGTAAGTCATTGGTGATGAATCCAGCAGACAAACCCATATTATTATAACATGCATATGCTCACAATAATTTATATATAAGTTTTGCCTAATAAGAAAATTGCTTTTTTAATTTGTTTGCTTTTTGGCCCAAGCCAGTTTAGAACCCAAAGGACAGCCCTAGTTCTAGCTACATTTTAAAAACTGTTTAAGAACATTACAAGGTATACCATAAGAGATATACATTCTGTTTACAACAGATTATTTTCTTTGGGGAAAATAATGTGATCATTGTTGAACCAAAATGAGTCTAATATGGACACGGATAGATCATATCTGAAGTGTCTATAGCAAGGCAAAATAGTAAATAGATCAGAGTTTTGTTTATGCTTTTCTATTTTTAAAGATAGTAATGTGACAGCTTATAAACAATACTATTCCTTGATTTTAGATAGGAAAATAGTAACATAACTGAGGAAATTGAAATGCATTGTTAAAATACTAAGAACTATAATTAAAACAATATTTTTTCCTGAAAGATTAGATTTTTCGATAGAATCATAAGCGGGACTCTAATACATAATTTGAAAATTGGTCTATTCTGGTTCTCATACATGATCCTATACATGGTATAATTTTCAGACATAAATGAAATGATTAGAGACACATAAAAAAGCAATACTTTGAGACAAAAAAGTAGGCAATTATAAATTCTTCAAAGTTTTGGATGACTTAGGGACAAAAAAAGATGAGGGAGATCATAGAACAAAGCAAACTGCCATAATATGATTATTCTATACTCAATACAATGCATCCTACCATTATTTCCCAAATTAGATTCAATGACTTGATATAATATATAATTTATATTCTTTGTAAAATCCAATCTTTAAACCTGCTCAATGGTTTCACTGAAGTGACAGTAAAAATTTAAGAACAAAATCCCAACTAGGAGAGTCCCTTACTAATTAAAGACAAAAAGCATAAATTTTAAGATTAGTTATGTTGGAAATGTGAACTCTTGCTTTCTTACCCTGCCCTGTTTTTCTTTTTTTTTTTTTTTTTTTTTTTTTTTTTTAATTTTTTATTTTATTTTATAATTATAACATTTTTGACAGTACATATGCATGGGTAATTTTTTACAACATTATCCCTTGCACTTACTTCTATTCAGATTTTTTCCCTTCCTCCCCCAACCCCCTCCCCCAGATGGCAAGCAGTCTTATATATGTTAAATATATTACAGTATAATTTAGATACAATATATGTGTGTAGAACCGAATTTTTTTGTTGCACAGGAAGAATTGGATTCAGAAGGTAAAAATAACAGTTTACATTCATTTCCCAGTGTTCCTTTTCTGGATGTAGCTGGTTCTGTCCATCATTAATCAATTGGAATTGGATTAGCTCTTCTCTATGTTGAAGAAATCCACTTCCATCAGCATACATCCTCGTACAGTATCATTGTTGAAGTGTATAATGATCTTCTGGTTCTGCTCGTTTCACTCAGCATCAGTTGATGTAAGTCTCTCCAAGCCTCTCTGTATTTCTCCTGTTGGTCATTTCTTATAGAACAATAATATTCCATAACATTCATATACCATAGTTTACCCAACCATTCTCCAATTGATGGACATCCATTCATCTTCCAGCTTCTAGCCACTATGAAAAGGGCTGCCACAAATATTTTGGCACATACAGGTCCCTTTCCCTTCTTTAGTAGTTCCTTGGGGTATAAGCCCAGTAGTAGTATGGCTGGGTCAAAGGGTATGCACATTTTGATAACTTTTTGGGCATAATTCCAGATTGCTCTCCAGAATGGTTGGATTCTTTCACAACTCCACCAACAATGCATCAGTGTCCCAGTTTTCCCACAGCCCCTCCAACATTCATCGTTATTTGTTCCTGTCATCTTAGCCAATCTGACAGGTGTGTAATGATACCTCAGAGTTGTCTTAATTTGCATTTCTCTGATCAATAGTGATTTGGAACACTCTTTCATATGAGTGGAAATAGTTTTAATTTCATCATCTGAAAATTGTCTGTTCATATCCTTTGACCATTTATCAATTGGAGAATGGCTTGATTTCTTATAAATTAAAGTCAATTCTCTGTATATTTTGGAGATGAGGCCTTTATCAGAACCTTTAACTGTAAAAATTTTTTCCCAATTTGTTACTTCCCTTCTAATCTTGTTTGCATTAGTTTTGTTTGTGCAGAAACTTTTTAATTTGGTGTAATCAAAATGTTCTATTTTGTGATCAATAATGGTCTCTAGTTCTCCCTTGGACACAAACTCCTTCCTCCTCCACAAGTCTGAGAGGTAAACCATCCCATGTTCCTCCAATTTATTTATGATTTCGTTCTTTATGCCTAAATCTTGGACCCATTTAGATCTAATCTTAGTATGTGGTGTTAAATGTGGGTCCATGCCTAGTTTCTGCCATACTAATTTCCAGTTTTCCCAGCAGTTTTTGTCAAATAATGAATTCTTATCCCAAAATTTGGGATCTTTGGGTTTGTCAAAGATTAGATTGCTATTTTTATTCACTATCTTGTCCTGTGAACCTAACCTATGCCACTGATCAACTAGTCTATTTCTTAGCCAATACCAAATGGTTTTGGTGACTGTTGCTTTATAATATAGCTTTAAATCAGGTACACTTAGACCACCTTCCTCTGACTTTTTTTTCATTAGTTCCCTTGCAATTCTCGACCTTTTATTCTTCCATATGAATTTTGTTGTTATTTTTTCTAGGTCATTAAAATAGTTTCTTGGGAGTCTGATTGGTATAGCACTAAATAAATAGATTAGTTTGGGGAGTATTGTCATCTTTATTATATTCGCTCGGCCTATCCAAGAACATTGAATGTCTTTCCAATTATTTAAATCTGACTTTATTTTTGTGGCAAGTGTTTTGTAATTTTGCTCATATAATTCCTGACTCTCCTTTGGTAGATATATTCCCAAATATTTGATACTATCGACTGTTATTTTGAATGGAATTTCTCTTTGTATCTCTTGCTGTTGGATTGTGTTGGTAATGTATAAAAATCCTGAGGATTTATGTGGATTTATTTTGTATCCTGCGACTTTGCTAAAATTCTGAATTATTTCTAATAGCTTTTTAGCAGAGTCTTTGGGGTTCTCTAAGTATACCATCATGTCATCTGCAAAGAGTGATAGTTTGATTTCTTCATTTCCTACTCTAATTCCTTGGATCTCTTTCTCGGCTCTTATTGCCAAGGCTAGAGTTTCTAGTACTATATTGAATAGTAATGGTGATAGTGGGCAACCTTGTTTCACTCCTGATCTTACAGGGAAAGGTTCTAGTTTATCACCATTACATATGATGTTTACTGAAGGTTTTAAATATATGCTCCTTATTATTTTAAGGAATAGTCCATTTATTCCTATACTCTCAAGCGTTTTTAGTAGGAATGGATGTTGGATTTTATCAAATGCCTTTTCTGCATCTATTGAGATGATCATATGGTTTTTATTAATTTGATTATTAATATGGTCAATTATACTAATAGTTTTCCTAATATTAAACCAGCCCTGCATTCCTGGTATAAATCCCACTTGGTCATAGTGTATTATCCTGGGGATGATTTTCTGAAGTCTATTTGCTAATATCTTATTTAAGATTTTAGCATCAATATTCATTAAGGAAATTGGTCTATAGTTTTCTTTCTCAGTTTTCGATCTACCTGGTTTAGGTATCAGTACCATGTCTGTGTCATAGAAGGAATTTGGTAGGATTCCTTCAATCCCTATTTTTTCAAATAGTTTACATAGCATTGGAGTTAGTTGTTCTTTAAATGTTTGGTAGAATTCACCTGTAAATCCATCTGGTCCTGGGGACTTTTTCTTAGGAAGTTGGTTAATAGCTTGGTCTATTTCTTTTTCTGAGATGGGACTATTTAGACTACTTACTTCTTCCTCTGTTAATCTGGGCAAGCTATATTTTTGAAGGTATTCTTCCATTTCATTTAAGTTATCGAATTTATCGGCATAAAGTTGAGCAAAGTAGCTCCTAACTATTGTTCTAATTTCCTCTTCATTAGTGGTGAGTTCACCCTTTTCATTTTCAAGACTATCAATTTGCTTTTTCTCTTTCCTTTTTTTAATCAGGTTTACTAAGGGTTTGTCTATTTTGTTGGTTTTTTCATAAAACCAACTCTTAGTTTTATTAATTAATTCAATAGTTTTTTTACTTTCAATTTTATTAATCTCACCTTTTATTTTTTGAATTTCAAGTTTTGTGTTTGTCTGGGGGTTTTTAATTTGTTCCTTTTCTAGCAATTTTAGTTGTAAACCCAATTCGTTGGCCCTCTCTTTCTCTATTTTATGCAGGTAGGCCTGTAGAGATATAAAACTTCCCCTAATTACTGCTTTGGCTGTATCCCACACATTTTGGTATGATGTCTCATTATTGTCATTTTCTTGGGTGAAGTTATTAATTATGTCTATGATTTGCTGTTTTACCCAATCATTCTTTAGTATAAGATTATTTAGTTTCCAATTATTTTTTGGTCTATTTTCCCCTGGCTTTTTATTAAATGTTATTTTGATTGCATTATGGTCTGAAAAGGATGCATTTACTATTTCTGCCTTACTGCATTTGATTTTGAGGTTTTTATGCCCTAGTATATGATCAATTTTTGTATAGGTTCCATGAACTGCTGAGAAGAAAGTATATTCCTTTCTGTCTCCATTTAGCTTTCGCCAAAGATCTATCATATCAAACTTTTCTAGTATTCTATTTACCTCTTTGACTTCTTTCTTATTTATTTTGTGGTTTGATTTATCTAATTCTGATAGTGCAAGGTTGAGATCTCCCACTATTATAGTTTTGCTATCCATTTCCTCTTGCAGCTCTCTTAATTTCTCTTTTAAGAATTTAGATGCTGCACCACTTGGTGCATACATGTTTAATATTGATACTGCTTCACTATTGATGCTTCCCTTTAGCAGGATATAATGCCCTTCCTTATCTCTTTTAATTAGATCAATTTTTGTTTTTGCTTGATCTGAGATGAGGATGGCTACTCCTGCTTTTTTGGTTTTGCCTGAAGCATAATAGATTCTGCTCCACCCTTTTACTTTTAGTTTGAATGTCTCATCCTGTTTCAGGTGTGTTTCCTGTAAACAACATATAGTAGGATTCTGACTTTTAATCCAGTCTGCTAACTGCTTCCTCTTTATGAGGCAGTTTGCCCCATTCACATTTATGGTTAGAAGGACTAATTCTATATTGCTTGCCATCCTATTAACCCCTGCTTATGCTTTTCCCCTTTCCTTCCCTTTTACCCTCCTATCCAGTATTCAACTGGTAAACACCACTTGCTTTTCACAGCCCTCCCTTTTTAGGATCCCTCCCCCACCTTAAAGATCCTCCCCTTATTTTACCCCTTTTCCTCGAAATTACTGTATTCCCTTCCCCTTAGCTTACTCCTTCCCTTTCACTTTTCAATGAAGTGGAAGAAGTTTCACCATAAATCGAATATGTCTATTGATACACGCTATGTTCATCTCCCTCCTTTCTTTCTCTCAGATATAATAGGTTACCTTTGCCTCTTCATGAGATGTAGTACCACCACTTTATACTTTTTTATGATATAATCTCCTTTCCACCTCTAGTTTCTAAGACAAATTGTACATATGTTCTTTACATATTTTTTTGACAGAAGTATAGTTCTCAAGATTTCTTTTTACCTTTTTTAGAAGTCTCTTGAGTTCTGTATTTGAAGATCAAACCTCTTATGTAGGTCTGGTTTTTTCATCAAAAATAGATGGAATTCATTTATTTCGTTAAATGTCCATCTTCTTCCCTGGAAAATGATGCTCATTCTTGCTGGGTAAGTTATTCTTGGCTGCATACCAAGTTCCTTAGCCTTTCGGAATATCATGTTCCAGGCCCTGCGTTCTTTTAATGTGGATGCTGCTAGATCCTGTGTTATCCTTATTGTGGATCCTCCATATCTGAATTGTTTTTTTCTAGCAGCTTCCAATATCTTTTCCTTTGTCTGATGGTTCTTGAACTTGGCCACTATATTTCTTGGCGTTTTGATTTTAGGGTCCCTTTCAGTAGGTGATCGATGAATTTTCTCAATGTCTATTTTACCCTCTGTTTCCAAAACGTCTGGGCAGTTCTCTTTGATAATTTCCTCGAAAATGGTGTCCAAGCTCTTTTTTTCCTCCCATTTTTCAGGGAGTCCGATTATTCTCAAATTGTCTCTCCTGGATCTGTTTTCCAGGTCTGTTGTCTTTCTGGTAAGGTACTTGACAGTCTTTTCAATTGTTTCATTTCTCTGGTTTTGCTTGACTCCCTCTTGGTTTCTCCTTGAGTCATTCATTTCTACTTGTTCCAGTCTAATTTTCAATGATGTATTTTCTTCACTCACTTTTTTTATATCTCTTTGTAATTGTCCAATTGAGTTTTTATCTTCTATGGAATTTTTTTCCATTTTATCCATTTTATTTTTTAGAGAGCTGATTTCTTTTTCCAGCTCTCTAATCCTGTTTTCCTTGGAGTTGTTTATCTTTTCCAGCTCACTAATCCTGTTTTCCTTGGAGTTGTTTACCTTTTCCAGCTCACTAATCCTGTTTTCCTTGGAGTTGTTTACCTTTTCCAGCTCACTAATCTTGTTTCTCAATGATTTGATTTCTTTATCCATTCTGTCTTTGAATGCATGGGATGACTTCTCCAGGCTCTCTTGCCAAGCTTCCCTTTCCTTTTCCCATTTCTCTTCCAGATCTCTTGTGAGAGCCTTTTTGATTTCCTCTATGAGGTTCTTTTGTATTGAGGAGCAGCTTATATCCCTCCCAGGAGATACATCTGGGGACATTCTGTTCCTAGTCTCCTCAGCATTTGAAGTCTGCTCCCTCTCCACACAGAAGCTGTCAATGGTTAGAGCCCTTTTGAATTTTTTGTTCATTTTGTCAGAGTAGGAATCAAAGAAAACAAACTGACAAGAGAAACAATTGGTCTGTTTTGCGGGGGATAGGGCTGGATGGTATTAATGGGCTTCCTCTACAGACTGGGGGTAGGGCAGCAGAGAGCCACTAACAGAACAGCAATGACTGTACTGAGTCTGCGCTCTGAGGGTCTGAGAATGCACCGAGTCAGTCCAGGTGGGGGTTGGGGGTGGCCGGGCTCTGAGAGATGCTGGCTTTCTGGGGTTTTAATCTTCACCTCCGGTGTTTACACCCTCTCCACTGCTCCTGGCTTGCTGCCAAGACGGAGCATCCACACTGGGGCAAAAGCTCTTTCACAGAAACGGCAGAGATCGTACTCCTCCCCCTCCGGTCTGAGCTGTGTGAGCTGCCTGTCTTGCTCTGGCTGTCTGCCCTCAGTCTGCGCCCAGTCTGATTGACCCTCCCCCGAGCAAACACAGACCTTTTCTGGCGACTTTCAAGGATGTCTTCTCTTGGTGATAATTTGTGGATTTCTTTCTGGGTCAAGCATTAAGTCAGAGGCTTGTCATGAAGTAAGTTCTGAGAGAAAACGAGGAGCTCAAGCAGCTGTCTGCCTCCACGCCGCCATCTTGGCCGGAAGTCCCCCTGTTTTTCTCTCACCTGGGCACTTCAATATTAGCTAACTAAAATATTAGATTTCTAACATTGATTCAGGAGAGCTCTTGACTGAGAGCAAAAAGTGGGGACCCAAAGTTTTAAAATTCTGAAAGAACTTAAAAGATGTTAAAACACCTATTTAGATGTTGTGTGTTTAGTATTCAACCATGAATGAGTCTCACATTAATGTGAACTTCCTAAAAAGCCCTGTAAACAATAATAGGATACTAACCTGACCAGTTAAAAATCAGGCACATCATAAAAGCAAAATTGTCACTGTATAATAAAAGAGAAGAGTGTGTGTGTGTGTGTGTGTGTGTGTGTGTGTGTGTGTGTGTGTGTAAGCACATACATGAGCATGTAACATATATAGAAGTAGTGGTACAGAGTGGGATTAATGGTCAACAAAAAATTGTATTCCATCAAGTTGAATAAACACAAACGACAAGGCTTAAAATAATCTAATGGATAGAAATGCTATGTTAAAATCAATTTTAAGAGGGATTTCATTGTCAGAGCATATATCTATCTTTTTCAAATCCTCAGCAATAACAAAATTAAATTCACAAAGTGTAAAGGCAAATGCCATCTGATATCACTTGAACCATTTCCATTAGTGTCCTTGCCACATTGTGTAGGATCTTAAATTTAAGAAGGAAAATATTGGTATTTTTCAATACCTTACATTTTCTCTTGATTTGGAACGTGAACTATATTTAGCATATGCAGATTTAACTTTTGGCTTTCAAAATAAATCTCTAAGTACTCTCTGAGTTTTAATATCAATTTATGAAGAATGTAAATTATTTGCTTCAAATAAAGCTGTCAAGATTAATCAAGACAGTTTATTTGAGGCTTGTAATGCAAGATTTAAAAAACAGGGAAGACTAAGGGGAAAAATTTCTAGCTAATAAGTAAGAGTAGAGAACAATGAAAACAATACATCATCTATTATTTAAGTACATGGAAAAGGTGTCATGATCAGTAGCTTGAAAGTGGTGTCTTAAAGAACTTACACAGTTCATGTAGAATGCTAACTCTGAACTTTTAAGGAAGAAATAAATATTCAACAAAAGGTGATCTTGTTGAAGGGATGAAACACTAGAGTACATATTGAGGAAAGCTAGAAGTATCAAAAAAAACCTTATTAAGTCTTAAGAGCTAGGAGATGCCAATTAATCCACTTTTTCCATTAAATGAATATCACAGACTGTCAACTCATTACAACTTTTGGGAGGAAAATAATTAAGGCAAGCTAATGATCTCTCTGATTTTCTGTCATGAATGTATCTGTTATGATATTGTGCTGACAACCTGGATCTGGAGCTTTTATGATTATGGGAGAGAAGATGAGGAAAAGCAGAAAAAGAAAATAAAGGAAAAATAGTACTACCTTAAACTGAAGGTTATTATTAAATACATACACATATATTTGTAGATATTTGTATGTATGTATGTATATACATACATGTGTGTGTATATATATGTATGCTGTTTCCCCCAATTATATGTAAAAACATTTTTTGACATTCATTTTTTAAAATTTTGAGTTCTTAATTCTATCCTTCCTTCCATTGAGAAGACAGGTAATTTGAGGCAGGTTATACATGTGCCATCATATTAGTCATATTGTTGGGGGGGGGGAAACAAACCAAAGACAAAAATAACAACACAAGACAAAGAAAGTTTTTAAAAAGTATGCCTTAATCTGCATTCAAACTCCATCAGTTCTTTCTCTGAAGATGGATAGCATCTTTCATCATAAGTCCTTTGGAACTGTCTTATCTCTATTGAGAACAGTCATTCATAGTTCATCATTGTACAAAAATTGTCTTTAGACTGTGTATAATATTCTCCTGGTTCTGCTCACTTCATTTTGAATCAGTTCATCTAAATCAATCCAGGTTTTTCTGAAAACATCCTATTTATCATTTCTTATAGTACAATAGAATTCCATCACAATCATATACCACAAGTTACAAGTATTATCTTCCCATGTAAGAATGTAACCTTATTTAATCTTAAGGTAACCTTATTGGATCCCTTATGATTTCCATTTCCTGTTTGCCTTTTTATGCTTCTCTTGAACATTTTATTTAAAAGTAAAATTTTCTATTCATATCTAGTTTTTCACCAGGAATAGTTTTCTATTTTCTTGAATATCCATTTTTATCCCTGAAAGATTATTATCAGTTTTGCTGGGTAGGTGATTCTTGGTTGTAATCCTAGATCCTTTGCCTACCAAAATAGCATATTCCAAACACTGATTTAGTGTAGAAGCTGATAATCTTATGTTACTCTGATTGTAGCGCCGTGATAGTTGAAAAGTTTCTTTCTGGCTGCTTGCAATATTTTGTCCCTGACTTTAACCTGAAATTTGGCTATAATAATCCTGGGAGTCTTCATTTCATTTCATTTTGGGATCTCTTTTAGGAGGTGATCTATAAATTTAATTAGTTACTATTTTATCCTCTGATTCTAAACTATCAGGATGATTTTCCTTGATAATTTCTTGAAATATGACATCCAGACTATTTTTTGATCATGGCTTTCAAACAGTCCAATAATTCTTAAATTATCTCTTCTTGATTTACTTCTAAGGTCACACTGCATAGTTCATATTTTCTTCTATTTTTTTCTTCTTTTGATTTTTATTGATTCTTGATGTCTCATGGAGTTATTAGCTTCCCCTTATTCAATTTTTAAGGAATTATTTTCTTCAGTGAGCTTTTGGCCAATTTTGCTTTGAAGAAATTCTTATCGGTGAATTTTTATACATCTTTTTCCATGGAGCCAATTCTGCTTTTTATGAAGTTCTTCTCTTCTGTGGATTTTTGCGTCTCTTTTACCATTTGGCCTGTTCTGTTTTTAAGGAGTTATTTTCTTCAGTAATTTTTGTGCCTGCCTTCTTTACCAAGCTATTGGTATTTTTTTCGTAAATTTCTGGTATCACTCTCATTTTCTCCAATTTTTACTTGACCTCTTTTAGTTGATTTTTAAAAATCATTTTTGAGGAATTCTTTTGTTCTTGAAACTAATGCGTATTTTTCTTTGAGACTTTGGATATAGCAGTTTTGACTTTGTTGTCTTCAAAATTTTGTTTTGAGCTTTCCTGTCACCATAGTAACTTTATATGGTCAGGATATTTATGTTTGTTTTTTAAGGCTATCACTCAACTTTTAGCTTGATGTTAAAGTTAGGTTCTGCTCTCAGGATGGAAGGGGCACTGTGCCAAACTTCAAGTTTTTTGTGTATATGTTTTCAGAGCTAGTTATGGGAGTCTGCAAGTTTTTAGTTTTTCCAAGGTAGTATGATCAATTTTCAAGATCACATAAGGGCAAATAAAAGTTATTTCCTAATTTCATTCACTAAAATTACCACTTTCTTTCATAAACATGTATTAAAAGTTGGAGAAATAAGTTTTTTTTTTCTTTCTTTCTTTTTTTTTTCTTTTACTATTCTGTAACAAGTCCATTCTTTTAAAAGATTAGGCCTATTTCTCATTCTGTAAAAGATCTATAGTTAAGATTTGGTAGAACTCAAACCAAATACTTGGTTTTCAACTTTTACTCATGGAAGATGCTTGCAGGTGAAACTAAATAAATCAAATTGATTTGTGGGATCAACCACATTATTTTATAGTAAGACCTCATATTACAGTCACATCTTTAAAAATAAAGTTCTTAAATCTCAGCTGCTTCAAATCTCAGATGATTTAGCCCATGATTAAGAATACTTTCATCATACACCTACATAAGGAAATATGGAATATATGCAGAACTGTGGCTATTCTGGAACATCAGAAATGGCCTTCATTAGGAATGTTCCTTTAATCATATCAAATAAGGTCAATATAAAGAGGGGAAGAGAGTAATGACTTTCTTACCTGAGCTATGACATCTGAAATTGAGGCACATCCCACCAGAAAACTGTATTTATGTTTCAAGAGAATGCCAGCGTGGGTCCAGGCCTGTCACAAAAGAAAAGAAATGAAAGTGAACATATCTAACTGAAAATACATCTTCATGTTTATTTAATTATGGGTTTTTTAAAAAATCATTTTCTATTTCTTCAGACTATGTGAAGGATCTGTGATTTCATCAGGATAGAGAACTCTGGTATGGGAATTTCTTTTTATCAATTTAACTTCTCTCTGGTTTGGAAGACGTCAGGAAGTTATCTTGGAAACAGAGAGGTTAAGTCACACATAGTCATATAGTTAGTGTTAAATGCAAAATTTTCCAGATTTTCCTAAGGCTAAGTTTAGCACTCTCTCTATTTAGCTATATTCCTCCTAATTCCTGGAAACATGAATCTATAACAAGTTATGTTTATATTTAATTTATGGTTTACAAATATTCTTACTTATTAAATTAACATTTTAATACAATAGGCAAAAAAGTAAAGAAATTATTTAGGTGTCCGTGGGTTAGAGAATTTATCAAACCTTATACAATGGCCAGATCTTCAGTATACAGAAGTACTAAAAGCTGAAAAGCTGAGACAGCTGCTGAAAGACATTTATATCTAGGACACACGTAGTTGTTCAACATGTGAATGTGTATGGATAGAAAGGACTGGGGAGAATACAAATGAAGTAGAAAAGGCAGATTCTTCTTTCCTTGAAGAGCTTATAAACCCAATGAAATTAATATCATATTTCTACCTCAATTACTTATGTATTCCAAGTGAAAGCATATTTTAAGAAGAATTAACTAGGTGACTGACATCTTCAGTTTCTTCTTCTTAACAGATGGGCAATGAATCAGCATTGAAACTGCTAGGGCAATGCAGAATTTCTGGCTTTTTATGCTTTGTTGAGTATGTTGGGCGATGGTCTTTCCTGGCTAAATGACTCATTGGGACCCAGCAACCAATGCCACTTATTTAATCCAATAATGCAATTACATACTCTGAAATATTAAGCATTTTTATGGGGAAATGCTTACAAACAAAGGCGTTATGATAGCTATTCCTAGGCAAGAGTGACTTATAACCAGCCTGATTTTCTTATATAAGAGAATATTAAGAGGAAGAATTTAAATTTTATATGAAACTATGCTATAATCAAGACTCTTTAATTTAGTTCATTATAATTACAATTCTTGTACATTCTTATTTACTGATTAGTGAGGAGTCTTCTAGTCTCTTGGCTACAAGTTTGGGCACAGCCTGGCTACATCTGACTGCCAGCATCTTCAAGGGAAAGTAGGACTGAGGTACTATATAAAACCAAAACTTTATGTGTGAAAGTTGGTGAAGGGCTTCAGTTCTCTGTAGTGCTGGACTCTATTTAGACTTAGTAGCTGGGGGTTTTGAATCTACACTTAAGAGATAGAAGATCTTCACAGCTAAGCAAGTTGAAAATTATTACATATTTGACACCCATTTCCTGGGTTTGTGTATAATTGTTTATTCTAGTAATTTTGTTTTTCTTTACCCCTATCTTGGAACATATAGGTTGTAGAGTTACAAATGTTAAAAGAAATGCTCACAGTATCCACATCTATGAATAGCATCCTGTGGCCTGTCTGGTGGATTAAAAGCTATCAGTATGATTAATAAGTTTTGTGGTTTTTCAAATATTGTCTCTTCCACAAATATATCAGAGCCATGGAGGAACAAGTTCACTGCACTTTTTATAGATTTTTTTTTAAAAGATGCTATTAATAGCAGCTTTACTCAGCTGTGTTATATTCTCCTGAGTATGTATATATAAAGATGGGAAAAAAAACATACGATTATGGTTTTGTTGTTATGTACTTTTCCTTAGAAACACTCTTATGGCTGAGAAAAACAGGCAGAGAGAATCGGAAAGTTGGATAATTAAGATTTTCAAATGTACTTTTGTGGACAAATCATCCCAATAGGTTTGAATACATTGGATAGCTGTACTGCATTTCATTTATGAGTAAGAAGCCTTCATTTCAAATGTGGATTTGATGATATTCATTAGAATTTTATTACTCTTTCCCCCCAGTGTTACCAATAAAAGATATTAACTCTTTGAAGGCCACAAAAGGATACACTTAATGAATGGTAGTGGTGGTATTTCAGTGCTCCGAAGTGTTTTTGCACTAAATAAATTTAGATGCTCTGGAGAACTCAGCTCTGTGAATTCAGTTCAATGTCTGATGAAAATATATCTACTATTGAAATGGATGCATTTCACATAAAAATATACATTCAGATGCAGTAATTCTTATAGCAGAGGTTTTATTTTCCATTGAAAGGCCTTAAAGGCTATATACAACTGAAATAAATGTGCTCAAGAAGCAGAAATATTTAGAAATATATTAGAAATATAATGATGTAGACCAATCAGAGATACTCTGCTTGACCTCTAATTAAATAATTTTCTGAAATGCAAAAAGGTCACTAACAATAGACCTTTACAAGTGATAAACACTTATAACCAATTCAGAGTATTAAGAATTTTAAGATGACAGGGTATCATGGGGGTTAGTACAAATTTTTTTAGACTCTTAGACTTTGTGATTTTTAAAAATTATCTCTAAGACTGATATGAATTAAGTTGCAACCTAAAAGAAGAATTTATTTTTTAGTACTGGAAATAATTTTCAGTGGTTTTTCTTATGATTCTGTGCTATCTGTAATATTTTGTATCTATCTATGTATAATCTATAAGTCTACATATAAAATTTTATGGGAACACTTGCCACTATGATGACATGGAAAGTTTGGGCTGTCAAGATGATGAGTACTGAACTAAATATAGTAAAGCTAATTACTGAAGCAATGGCATCTTCACCAGTTCACCTTAGCTGCAAGTGATTTCCTAAGCTAAAATAATGCTATATATGTTTAATCACATTAGAAGATTCATCTCTGATCCTTTGAATCTAAGAATATTTGAATAGCTCTTTCTGGCTGCTTGCACATTACACTCAGAACTAGAAAAAAATCTTTTTTTTTTTTTTAATTCTTTTACTAACATATGAGTTGCAAAGCATAAAATGAAGCGTTATGAAAGCTTGGTTAAAAGTGAAATGTTTTCTTCACTCACCATGGCATCCATAAAAGGGAAGGCAGCAAGATAAAGAAAAGCTCTTCGAGTTTTATTTCCCACTGATTCATCCACATGGTGCAGTTTATTAATAATGTAGTAGCCTAAGTCACTGTAAGCTGCAAGAATATAAGACAAAGTTATTATTAATGCCTCGAGCAGTTCACAATTTTGAAGTGCTTTAAGGTTGGTAAAATGTTTCACACATCTCACTCTCACCCTCATAAAAACCCATGAGATAGGTGCTAATATTACCCCTGGTTATAGAAAGGCTGTGAGTTGCTGAGGGGCACACAATTAGCAAGTTTAGTAAGTGGGATTCAAACTGAGGTCTTCCTGACTACAACAGGAGTGCTTTACTGACTACTCCTCTCACTAACTAGATTTGTAAATATAGGCAACTTTCAGAGAAATATAAATGACCTTTTCTGTAATATCACAATTTCTTTTTCATGGTGTAGATTAGACTGGCTTCATACATTTTCCTTCTTTCCCTCCTTCCCTCCCTCCTTCCTTCTTCATTCCTGCTCTCTCCCTCTTTCTCTCCGTCTCTCTACCTACCTATCTGTATCTTTATTTTTTGTGGCCAGTTTTAGGTAAGTTCTGCTCAAAAAAGTAAAGGGGCTCTTAGGATTCCTTTATTTCTAAGATGCAATGATTTTCTAACAGATTAGCACTTCCTAATATAATGGTGTGAACATTCTAACAATATTAGAAAAAAAAAAATGAAGGTGCCTTTGTTTAAACCTTCTGATTGATTCACATTTATACTGCTCCTGAAAATAGCATCTTCCTTGTCATTCAGTTGTATCTGACTCTATGTTATCCCATGGACTTGTCCATGAGGTTTTCTTGGCAAAGATACTGGATTGGTTTTCAATTTCCTTCTCTATTGTGTCCTCACTAAGAACTAAGGCAAACAGGGGTTAAGTGACTTGCCCAATAGGACTTATTTGAACTCAGATCTTTCCCAGGCCCAGTGATTATCCACTGAGCCCTTGAGGTGTCTTGTACATAGTCATTTAGGAGAGACCAAAGTAGCAAAAAAAAACAACAACAACAAAAAAAACATAATGTTGCATAACACCATTTTGTGATTTTCTTTGGGTTTCTTCCCATTACTTATTTCTAGTGTGAGAAATTAGCAAAGTGTAAATTGTTAACACTAATCTGTATACAGAGCTTATTTAACAAATTCTCAGCTAGGCTGCCTTAGCAATAACTTATCTACAATCCCTTTCTCAGTAAAACAATTCTTCATCAACTACTTCCTGAATCTGTATATCTTAGAAATTAAAGGATTTTAATTTTAATTTTTTTTCATTATAATTTTTTTGACAGCACATATGCATGGGTAATTTTTTTTATATTATCCCTTGTATTCATTTTTCCAAATTTTCCCTTCCCTCCCTCCACTCCCTCCCCCAGGTGACAGGCAATCCCATACATATTCAATGTGTTACAGTAAAACCCAGATACAATATATGTGTGTAAAACCAAGAAATTAAAAGATTTTTAATGAAAGTTGAATAAGGTTTTAGAAAACAAATTTAAATTAGTTCCATGATATGGTCCACAATTAGCCTATTTGCAGATAAACTTGACTGAATGTAAGTGAACTTTTCAAAGAGATCAGTGTAGAGAGTGATGACTTCAAAGCCTGGAGGATTTGACTTCTAATCCTGTTTGTATCCAGTTGTTATATGCATAATCATGTACTAGTAACACAACAATTGCTAGCATTTATATGATTGGTGAAGCACTTTATAAATATTACCCCATTTTATCCTCATGATATTTTTATTTCCATTTTATGTATGAGTAAACTGAGATAGACCAGAGAATAAATGATTTGCCAATGATCACAAAACTAGTAAATATCTGAGACTGAACTCATCTTCCTGACTGCTTAGTGCTCCAGATCTGTTTCCAATACCTATAAAATGGGAGTGAAGTTAGACTAGATTTCTAAGATACCTTTCTAACTTAAATTTATGATCTTATGATCCTAAATAAGAAAAGAACTTTAAGGTCATTCGAACCCATTAAGATTTTTGCTTTGACTTTAGGCAAGCAAGAAAATAATGTTAGTCTAACTTGCTAACTAATCTTGTTATCTGTCTAACTCAGAACAAAGTTTTCAGTCACTATCTAGTCAAAAAACAAAGCTCTTTTAGCTCTTCTATCATTTTCCTTTCTATTTCTGGGCAAGATAAATGATGATGATTTCACATATGTATTGCTAATGTATTTCTTTCAAAAAAATCACTGACACCATACTTGCAGCAGGGCTGACAGCTCCTCACACTGAATGGGCTAGTTTTTTTTTTACTTGTGAAATGGGACATGTGCATACACCATAATTCATCTGCGTGTTACACTATGCAAATGCTTAGCCTGCCAAGATATATTTTGAAACAGCACAATGAAAGAACATGGGACTTATAAAAACTGGAGCTAAAATTTAAGTATCGTTAAAGAAACAAAGTAAAATCAATGTTATCTAGCCCTTTAAAAGCTGAGTCCAAGAAGAGATAAAACCAAGTTTTTCTACTGTGTCGTATGATGCCATTTCTATGAAAGACATAATTCAAACCTTCAATTAATCAATTAATACCTTCAACAATTCAAAAATATGCAAGGAAGTTTGTAAAGAATTGAAGGTGAAAATTTAAAAAAAATTGTCTCTGTCCCAAGGACTTTGACATATGACTAGTAAATATTAGATTAGTGTAGATATAAGGTCAAGAGTCAAGAGAATATAAGGAAGCCCTCACTAAATGTTATATAACAATTCTAGAACAACTAAGTTTAAAAATGGCTTTTTAAAACAGAACAAGACCTTTGATTGATGAAAAAATAACATTCAGTTATTTAGTTTTAACACCTTAATGTATTTAGTATTTTAGTATTCATCTATGGTCATACAGCTAATGCCAGGGGTAAGAATAGGAATGTAATCTTGGATTAATGAGATATGATCAAAATTCTTAGGAAGATATAGAGAACAATGTTACTAATATAGATAAAGGTCTGAGATCAAATATTTGGGAGTTGCAATATAACTCTTATTTATTTATTTGCTCATTTATTTATTTATTTTTTTCCTGAGGCTGGGGTTAAGTGACTTGCCTAGGGTCACACAGCTAGAAGTGTTAAGTGTCTAAGGCCACATTTAAATTTAGATCCTCCTGACTTTAGGGGTGGTGCTCTAGCCACTGAACCAGACCTAGCAGCCCCTTGTAATATAATTATAATAAAAAACCACAAATGTCCAATTGAAGCAAGTATTGGCTGATGTTTATGGCCTTACAAAGTGTAAAAAGCAAAGAAAAAAACCCCACCATAAATCTCTATATAATATTAAGCAGGCCTTTGTCATAAGTAAAATTTAATTTTTATTGATAATACTTTCCAGATGCACAATTACTTCACCCAGAGCAATTTCATTCAGACACTCTTTAGATATAATAGAAGGTCATATCATATAATTACAGCAAAAAAAAAAAAAAAACTTAAAATCTTCCAGAAAAATATTTTATTTGCATTATTAAAAACAGGGCATTATCTTTATGCAATGTGCTGGTTAGCCAATTATGAAATAAGTGAAGTAATATTTTACACAGGTGCTAAATTTATTCTTTAATTCCCATCTTAGGAATCATCTAGAAGCTTTTAAATTCAGTTTCCTTACCCAGTTAGATTAAATTGTGCCAAATTGTGCAATTAGTCCTGTAAATAGTTTGGTATATGTTTTATAAGCAATGAGTAAAAACTGCAACAGTATAAAAGCAAATAGCTGGAAATGGATAGACGCATGAATTGGTTAGAATTTGAACACTGATATTTTTTTCATATAATGTTTCACAATATAGTTTCTCAAAGCAAGAAAGGGAGTTAAATCTTATAATACCGAAAAAATCGCATTTAAAAAAGTGATTCCATCAAATTAAATACCAGGTCAGGAAGTTTCTGTCATTGACATATATATATATATATATATATATATATATATATATAAATAAAACAAATTAAACAAGGCATAATGGCACCTATATTTAGACCACTAATCTAAATAAGGGCAGATTGCTTACAGTATTTAGTAGAACATATTTAATGTAAATTTATACAAATGAACATATATGGGGCAGCTAGGTGTCACAGTGGATAGAGCATATGATAGAGTTTTGAATCTAAAAATTCAACACCTCCTAACTGTGTGACCCTGGGCAAGTCACTTAATCCTAATTGCCTCAGCAAAAAACATATATAATATACACACACTGTATATAGATATATATACACAAATATGCTGTATAAGATATATACACACATACTGTACATACATACATACAGTTAGACTGTATATGGATATACATACATACTATGTATAATTATATATATATAATACAAATATACACATACATGTACATATATACGCATCCATATGGTATGTATGTATACATATGTACATTGTATATAGATATATACACATACACATACTGAATATAAATATATACATTATACATATATATACATATACACATACTATATGCACACACTGTATACAGATATATACATATACACATATAATATAGATATGTGCACATACATACATTGTAGATATATATATATAGTATATATATATATATATACAGTCCACACTGTACATAGATATATACATGCACACATATACTGTATATGTACATATATACATATGCATACACACATACACTCTACATATAGATATATGCATATACACATATACTGTATATAAATATATATACATTTATACATATATATCCATACACACATAGTATATAGATACACATACATATACTGTATGTATATACACATAGTGCATATATGTATATGTGTATATATGTATACACACACTGCATACATACACATACATATACAGTATATGCATATATACATATGTATACACATGTGTATAATACATACACTGTATATAGATATATGCATATACTTATACACTATATATAAATATGTAGACACATTATACATATATATATACATGCATACATACATAGTATATAGATATATACATGCACATACACTATATATAAATATATGTATACACATATATACTGTGTGAATATACACACAGTACGTGTGTGTGTGTGTGTGTGTGTGTGTGTGTGTGTGTGTGTGTGTGTGTGTGTACACCTACACCCACATCCACACGCCAGCTTCTTGAGGGCAGGACCTTTTTTTTTCATCTCTAGCATTTAGCATTTTTTGATAGGTTACTATAGATCACTGCCTCTCTCTAACTTAATAGAAACTCAGAAAATGGATGAAACTACAAAATTTCCCACCCTGTGGCGGCCAAACTATCAATAAACCTTTCTGAGTTCACCCAACCCATGGGCTACAGACTTACAAGTCCTTTCTGGTTTGCTATAGTCTTCAAGAAGCCAGAATCACCTTCATTTATAAATTAGATTAAAAAAAAACAACCAGCTTTAGTCAGCAAGACTCCTGGGCTTTTTCTTAAGTTTTAAAATCTCCAGTGATGTTAGTGGAATGCTAATAATGTTTAGAAAACCTTGTCTGGCTGTCTCTCTTACTAATTGGTTCTTTCATTTCCCCCAACATGATCTAAAAAGCATTTTAGGACTTGACAGCCTTGTCTTGTACAGGTAAACATTAGGTTCCTGAATAACCAATTCATCTTTTACTGATGTTTACTGTGTACAAAGCACTGAACTAGGGCCAGCAGACATCTAGAAATAGTCTCTGCTCACAAGGAGCTTACATTCTACATTTTTACTAGTCCTGAGAAATGAGACTCAACTGGTACTGCTTACTGGTACAAAACTTCTATCTTTCCCCTCAGCACACGTTTCCTACCCCAAAGCAAGTCTAAGCAGACAAGCCATATGATTTCCAACCAATATTCCTTCTAATCCTCTGTCAAGTTGTAAGCAAACAACCATGCTATGTGAACACTAGAAAGACTCAACTGACACGGTGTTATGTGCAATTGTTCTTGTATTGACAGTAAGATATAAATTGTAAGCCCTTGAATACAATCCAACCAAATAAACTCCAGAATTCAGAGGTGACAAGAGAACTTAGAGATCATCTAATCTCTACATTACAAAGAAAGATATCCAGAAAGGATACCACTGGCAAATGGATGTATTATAGCTATATAATAGCTATAATATAGCTATAATATAGCTATAATAAATGTTATTATTATTTTGATCTAGATCTGTAATTTCATCTGTATTGAGGACTCTGGATAAAGACATTTTATCTATCAATACAGATCAGCAGCTATTCTGTAACTCATAGTTAGAGAGCTATCAAGGACATCGATTGGTAAGATGATGTGTGTAGGGTCCACTCCAGGAGTATGTGGATTCAGCACATACTGGATGGATGTAATGGATTCAGCATAGTGTCTGACACATAGTAGGCACTTAAATAATAAAAATAGGTAAACACTTGTTGCCTTCCTTTTAATTATGGTTTAGTGTTTTTATGGATTTATCTTTGTCATGTACTTAATCAGCATATGGTAATGCTATGGCTATAATTTGGAAGATTTAAATGGAAAAAAAAATCTCACATCTTCTCAAGGCATCAATTTGGCAAAGTTCACTTAGCCCTCAGAGGATAAGTAGAAAGTAGAGAAATGTAGGGAATTGATGGGAAAGCAGAAATAAGGAAGAAAGGGAAGTGACTATTTGCTGAACTGAAAGAGTTAAATAGAAAGATTCTGTATATCCTTAAAAACAATGCTAGCAATTTGAATCATGAGGAGCATAAGTCGGGAAAAACCTTTCTTTCAGCATATCATTTCAGTTGAAAATATTAAACTCTATTGAAGTACTGAGCAGTATTCTGCATTCTTTCATTATAGAAAAAAATATGAAAAATGTGAAAGAAGCAAGGGAAACATTGCTCAATGCTATATATTATAAAATTTACATGGGAAATCTTTAAAAATTACACAAAAGGCTAGAACAAAATCCTATAAAGAAAGGTCTAAACCAAGAACAGTGGCATATTATAGTGTTGGGGAGGTGGTCAGCCTTGGAACAAGGACACACTCTCTAGTTGTTGTTGTTGGGTTTTTTTTGCTGAGGCAATTGGGGTTAAGTGACTTGCCCTGGTCACACTGCCAGGAAGTGTTAAGTGTCTGAGGCCACATTTGAACTCAGGTCTTCCGGACTTCAGAGATGGTGCTCTATCCACTGAGCCACCTAGCGGCCCTCATACTTTCTAGTTTTGTGAATATTGATAATTCCCTTCATTTTTTGATGTAGAGTGCCAGTATTGAAAAAGTACTAGCAAGAGTCAGAACCAGGTATTACCTGAGACCTGCTCTCTGCTAGAGAAAGCTATTCAAACAATTGGCTCACCATCTCCCTAACAATAAATTATAAAGATATACTTGAGATAAATTTAGGATAATTTTGATGGACAATACATAAGATAGGAACAAGGCATTTTAACTATACTGTTTACCTCTTAACAATGAATTAAGGATATACTTGAGGTAAATACATTAGTATGATAATTTCTTCCATTTAATACTGTTTTGACAAGTACTTTGGTATTGATAAATAAAACAACTATTTATTATTCTGTTGGTATTGATGAGCATCACAACTATGCTATTTTATAATTCTGTATTGATAAGTACCTTGTTATTAATAGTTAAGGTAGAAACTGAAATGTCAAAGTATGATTTGTGCATTAACCCTGGAAGGCATATGATGACACCTAAAGTTAGCTAGTAATAAAGTAACACTAGCCTAAAAGATACATATTTGCTGGCCCAGATTAATAAATGGAGATTGCAAAACTTATCTTCCACCTGGCCTTGGATACTTTATTCTTGGTATTCACTGGAGTTGGACTTCAACATTTTGATGCCCAAGAACAATGACTAAAGTTATATTGGAAACCAGCTGTTAATCTGTAGGGGACAGGGCTTCTAACTGGGAATCTTTCACATAGATAAAATCATATGTGTTGGGCCTCTTTTTTTAAGGAAAAAAAAAAAAAAAAAGGAATTAAAACAGATTAGCCTGAATAAGAGAATACTAAGTATATATCCTCTTGTGAGAACTTGATGGTATTTTTCAAGTATGCTAATGTGACTATCTTGGTGGATGCTCTTTATGTTTTGGTCAGTTGATTATTTAATGATGAATTTTTCAAACATTAGCCTTTTTCCTTGTATGGATCACTGAAAAAGCTGGTGCCGAGGGAATGCAAATTCCTTTGGCCCAAGCAAAGTGTAATTATAACAGTAAATATGAGTAACCTCATCAACTGATGTATTCTTTAATTAAATATAAGTAGATTTTAAGTTATCCACTCTTTTGCATTATTAGTGCTACAGCTCTCTTGCACTAGCATAGTTAATAGAAAGTTGGCTCTTTTTTGTCTTTTATTTTGTTTTTGTACTCCCCAGTGCCTAGCACAGCAATTAATAAATGTTTGTTGAATTGATTTCAGTGGGAAAACACAGTTTGCTGAGATTAGAAGAGAGCAAATTTTGGTTATAAGAAAACATGTCAGGTCTCATAAAAGGGAACATGAAAAAGAATAAATAAATCATTTTTAGGGATTTTAGTTATAAAGAATATTTATATCAAGAGAAATACTCAAATGTATAAAGCGATAACAGATTTCAGGGGAAGAAATGTCCAGAGAGTAAAGCATAGGATATAAAAAAGAAAAAAAATTTTGCATGTACATTAATTTTAAGTAATTGCCATGATCAGAAAAAGTTGAAAATCTCTTTTATGATAAAAACAAATACATGGAATATTCTCTAATATGCAGAATATTGAATGGGACTGCTTTCTCAGTTTATGAGACTAGGCCTAAGTTACACAATCCCTATTCCCAGAGTGGGAAGTTGAGGTCTTGGGCCTCAGGTTTCAGATCACATGATCTCTGAGCCAAGGTCTCTAAAGGTCAGACCCAAATCAGTGACAGGAAGTGATGTGACCCACAGGAAGTGATGTGACCTTCAGGAAACAAACAACATTAGTGACCATTAATCAATGATGGTTACTTCCTTTTAGTTTATCCAATGAAAAGGCTTAGGTTTTAACTGGGTATTCTACTTCCTGCTGGTCAGGTCGAGTACATGGCAGGAGCTGGGATGCCTCCTAGGTGTGTTGGACCTCTCCCTGGAGGGACTAAATAAATGCTTTCTCTTTGTACCTGAAGATGTCT
This sequence comes from Sminthopsis crassicaudata, assembly GCF_048593235.1. Lineage (NCBI taxonomy): Eukaryota > Metazoa > Chordata > Mammalia > Dasyuromorphia > Dasyuridae > Sminthopsis > Sminthopsis crassicaudata. Next base: position 328,413,764 of record NC_133617.1, on the reverse strand, counting down.
CTGATTAGTAATTTGGGAAAGGGGGTCTAGCACCCATCCCCCACTATCTTTCAATATATGATTAAATTCATTATCTTCTCATAAATAATATACTTGAAAATGGAACCCAATTTTAATATATAAAATATGATTCTTTTATAGAAATGACTTCTTGAAAGGCAAAAAGATTTCTTTAGCTTTAGTGGGATAGCACCACAAATTTCTTGGATATGATTTCCTGATAAACAGGCTCAGACTTCTGACCTCTGAATCCATTACACATACTTTTTTGAAAAAAAGATAGAAGGGAGTAATTGATGCATTTATTTCAGAAGTCAAACTTAAAAGAGCATTCAAAAACAAAAGAGGTTCTTTTAACTAGTATAGAAACCTCTTTGTTGTATTAAACATGGAATGGTTTGAAATTTAAACATTTTTTGGGAAAAAGCCCAAGATAACATTAGCTGAAGAAACTGATATGCAAATACTTACATATCACGAAATCACTAAGTTGCACATATATATGTGTAAACACTGATTCCAGTGAATGTTTAGGACACATATATGGAACCTTGGGCAGAGGTCCAAAGAAGCAGGCAACTTTTCTGCCAAGAGCTTTGTGAGTGCAAATAGTTAGCACTAGAAACTGGACTGGATATTTTCTAGGCAAGATGAAAGGCTGCATGCTGTCTTGCACGCTGTCCCTGACATGGAAGCTATGACACATTAAACAAAAATAAGAAGAAAGATCTTCCATAGGAAGTGACATTTTATGCTGTTAGATACACTACTCATAATACATTGTAAATGGATTAGGGGAAACCGCTGTCTCTTTTAGTTTACAATTCATATTCATAGTTCCTGCATAAATCAATGCCAATTTTGAAGTAAACAATGGATTGGTAAAGTGTTAGTCACAGGTTTTTGTGGTCAATGGGGTTTTATAGATGTGCCAATCAATTTCTATGTTGAATGAATGAATGAATGGAGCCGGATTAAAGCCAAGGATTTCAGTAATCATGTCTTTCTTTAGGGGTTTCATCACCTCCCAAGAAGCCAGCTAGAGTAAAACTCTTATATAAAGACCTTGACAGACCTAGGATTTGGTTAAATTGCAGGACAATCATGTATACACAATGATGAAAAGTTTTCCAGATTCACCTATTACAATTCATATTTGACAAAGAATCCTCTTCAGATCATAACAGATAACCCTCAAGTCTTAGTTTGAAGATTTCAAGTGAAGGGGAACCCATCTTCTTTTAAGATAGCCTGTTAATACTCTTGGAGAGCTCTAATTGTTTGTAATTATTTCTTTACATTGAGCTCCATCTGTTTCCCTAAAACCTGCTTATCAAACTGAGGTCAAATTCTCCTCTAAGGTCAAACTCACAAAAAATTTAGCTCTTCTCCCATGACAGCACTTCAATATTCCAGTATAACAAAATTGCTCCCCTCAAATTTCAACTGTTGTTCTCTTTGACTAATTAGACCAATCAATTCCTTCAACTCTTTCTCTTATAGCTTGAAGTCCCTAACCAAACTGGCAACCCTCCTGTGGGTGTTATTCAGCTCCTTAGTACCTTCCCTTAAATTGTTCAGAAATTAAATCAAAAACACAGAAGGACTATTTCTTACTATGGTCAGAACTCCATGCCTCTTTTAATACAACACAAAATTGTTTCACTGCACTATTCATACCGAATTTACAAACCACCAGCATGGTGTTATGATAATCTACTGAAAGTAAGTTTTAATAGAGCCACATAAATGTATCCATGATAATTCTCATGCAGTTATGATTACTGCCTTAAGCAAAAAAAATTGTACATGATTAAATTTGTTCCAAATTCAAATATGAGTGTTAACAGAGCACACTTATTTTTAACCAATTACCAGTATCTCAAACAAAAGAAATTGTGATTGTGTTAACATCACATAGAGTCAATCCTAGTTGAGGGTAAATATGAATAAAGTCAGAGGTAGTTGCTGTCTTACTAAGATCCAGTAAAAGCTGAATAGGAATCACAGATTCTCAGAGAAAAAAAGGGGTTTTTGTTTCTAGAACTATGGGGTAACTTTGAAGATAAATGCATTTTCTATTGGCAATTAAATTTACATAGGAGACATGTGATATACTTTATTTTATTTATATTTGTTGTTACTTATCATGTGAAATATTTATTGCTTGCATATTAAATTAAATTAAATTATGCATGTACTAGAAGTATCTTAAGATAAAGTTTAGGGAAAGAGGAGCCTTGGGCACTAAATGGATTGTGAAGTAAATCAGTGGCATCTTACCTATCAAAGTATGAAAAACAGCAGCTATGGCTCCTGCCACCACCATGCACAAAACAGCTTTGGTCCTGTCTCGTTTGCTGTTCACAAATACTAGACCCACATTTTTAAAGTCACTCATGGGGCCTGTGAAGAATTTCATCAGAGAATAGGCCAGTCCATAGCTGGCCAGCATTTCGACTGCATCTTCCTTTACAGCAGCAATACCTCGGTTCAAGGCCTGTAATGTAAAGAGGAAAAAAAAAATAAAGAAAACCAAAAATTAATAATAGGTTTAGATACATAATTTGTATTCAAAGGAAATTCAATTTTTTAAAATAAAATTTAAATATTAAAAATATATAATATATAATATAAATACATATAAATAAAATATAAAAGAATATATAAGTATTAAAAATTTAAAAATGTTCTTATACAAACAATTAGGATCACACACTACCACCCTGTGAATCTCAATTTTAATTTGCTCAATTACATTCTTTAAGATTTCAAAGATGTGTGATTTCATTGACATGCATTTCTGCTACTGGCTCAAAATTCAACTCTATTCTTTAATATAGTTTTTAGGAGTTGTTAGGCCCAAGAGTTCAGCACAGGTCAGCCAAAATTGTGAGAAGCCTCCAACACTGGTCTTCAGACAGGAGAATTAATGTCCATTGCTATGCCCATATGTGAAGCCCTTTTAAGAAAATTGGAGGTAAAAATGAACCCCCACAGTAGCAACCTGATTATCTTTGTCTGGAAAATACTGGACCAGCTTAGTGTCCAAGTTGCTGATTTGAACTTTTGGAGAGGAGTAACACTCCAGGAATTCCCTCCATTGTTGAAAATCATAGATTTGGTTCCATAACCATTAAAGAGAGGAAATTTTAGATCGAGAAACAAGCCTAAGTCTCCTAAGAGTCAACAGCTTGTTTACTTGTTGACTAACAACAGTCTAGTGCTTGTTCCAGTATTAAATTGACTAAGCTCTTGTTCTTGGCATGAAATTTCAAACTTGGAAAATTCAAATATGTTTGGAAAATTTTGTCCCATAGGGCCTTCAAATTATATCTTTGGACAAAATGATCATTTTAAAATATGTGACATTGTGATTTTAAAAGACAAATTGTCTGGCCCAAAATTCAGACATCAGTGAGCCAGGATTCTTTTTTTTTTTAATTTTAAAAAATTATTATTATTAAACCTTTTTATTTTCAAAACATATGCATGATGATTTTTCACCTTGTGTCCCAATTTTTTCCGCTCTTCCCTTCACCCCTTCCCCTAAATGACAAGTAATCCAATATATGTTAAAACATGTTAAAATATATGTTAAATCCAATATATCTATACATATTTATACAATTATCTTGCTGCACAAAAAAAATCAGATCAAAAAAGAAAAAAAATAAGAAAGAAAATAAACTGCAAGCAAACAACAACAAAAAGAATGAAAATACTATGTTGCGATCCACACTCAGTCTCCACAGTCCTTTCTGGGTGTAGATGGCTCTCTTCATCATAAGATCATTGGAACTGGCCTGAATCATCTCATTGTCCATTAGAATTGATCATCACATAATCCTGTTGTTGCTGTGTGCAATGATTAGTGGGCCAGGATTCTTGTTCTGAATGATGTGCAACTAACTGAAAAGGGCACTGACCTGAGCTCACAGTGATGCTCTCTCTAGGGAATCTTTCTTTTGAAATTATAATCTGTTTCCCAACTGTCATTCTTTATATAACTGTCTATTATATACCCAATATCTGTTATTTAATTTCAAAAGAGAAGAAACAAATTATTTTCCTTAGTCTCTTTTTCAAAATCAGATAACAAGTGAGATTTAATAAAAATCAACCTGCAGTTCTTTACTACATTTTATTGCTTTTTTGCATGTGTTGTACCAGTGCTAGTTATGTATCTCAGAAGCAGGATAGTGTGGTCAATAAAAAGACAGCCTTGGCATTAGGAAGTCTTAGGTTTAAATCCTGCTCGGATACATATATTGGCTATTAATCCCAGACAACTCACTGAACTTCTTATTTCTCTAGCCAACTCTCTAAGATTATAAATTGAAGAAAGTCATAAATAGAAGGAATGAACTTCTTCCTAAGTATGCCAGCAAATTATCCTGTAACAGAATGTCTCAGATATAACAGAAGGATTTAATTGTTTGTTGTCAAAGAAATATATAATAATTTATAACCTTATTAAAAGAGCTAATCTAGCTCACAGTGATAAACTATTTCTACATATTTATTTGTACGACTAACCTCTACTTTCATAGACCATTCATAAACATTGAGTTGAAACCTAAAATATGTGAAAGATTTTGCTTAAACACAAATTTAGTATACAATTTAGTACACAATTTGCAACAGGTAGAGCATTTTGGAACCAAAAAGCCCCCGGAGGATGTAAGTAAATATAATCTAACCTCATTCCATAGAGCAGTGACCTGCATATAGCAGGGGATCAACAAATATTTTATTTGAACCAAAAAGATTCTACTTTTCTTGGAAAGTATCTTTACTTATTGCATTTAATGAGGAGCAATCCATTGACAAGAAAAAAGTATTATACACAACTATCCCAAAGACTAGATGTATTTATAGAGGAATAATGCTTGCAAGATAACCTCAGAACAATCAAAAGTAAGAATTCTGGGAAGCTATTACAATTCAGTACCATCTCCTAGACAAAGCTATTCAGGATGCTAATGTGGTATATTCATTTTTACTTCTAGTTTTCTTTAATTTCTTTTAAGTAATAATAAAAACTATTAGGAGACTCATCTCCATTTCTTAAATAACACATAAGTTGTCATGAAACATTTTCTTAAATGACTAATTTCCCACTTCACCAAAGATTCTCTGTCTAGTCACTCTAAAATAAATCTTAAAACTCAGGAGCTCTGATGATAACACTTGTATACAGCAAGGGAAAGATTGGAGAGTGGGCTGGTTCTGGTTATGCATCAAAACATACCTATAAGACTTGAAAGCCCATCAATTTAATTTGCTGTTGTATGTCCAATTACATCTAGTTCAGAACAAAACCCACACGCCCACGAACATTTTGTTCCCAGCCTTTCATAATTCTGGCTGTAATCCCTTTATCCACTTTTGTGCATATCATCTATTGCTTATGGGCAAAATATGAAAAATGGCATCCTATTTATTTTCATACTGGCAAGAGTGTCAGCATGATGAGATAATTTTATAATTACTTATAATATTGCATGTGTTTATGATAACTTCAAAGCAACAAACTAGGATCTAATTCTCAGGTCAATTATTGTTCTTTTCTAGGTTTCAATTTCCCAATATGTAAGATGACATTAACTTTAAGGTCATTCCCTAATTTTTTATTCTTAAGGCCATATGATTAATTTTTTGATGTGTTCCTCCCCAGGGTGTTGATTTCCACAAAAGATAGATGAATTATTTAGAATACTTCCATAACACATATTATCATATTTAAATACTGTAGTGCTAGACTTTATACTGGAAATTTTGGAGGTCTATTCCTTGACAAAATGATATAAAACTGATCTTAACTAAGGGTATTTATAAATATAATTTTCCATTTTCAATTTCTATCGATGCTCCATAGTTTGGTCTCAAGGAGGCAAATAGAGAGAAAAGCAAGATATATATTAATAAGGTTTAATTAAGATGCAAAATCTGAAAAAATTTCAGCTGACTCAATGATTGCTTAGTATGGGACAGTACTATCTGATTACAAGCAGAAGAGAATCACTTAGTGTCTTGTACCATAGTTTGAGGAATTTTTCTGTATGTGAGTGCTATGGAGTGAAGGGAGAAAGAAGGAGAAGAGAGAAAGAGAAATGATTTTTGGCTAAATTAAATATATAGTCAACCTTGCTCCTGGGAAATATCCTAGTGGACTGTTTTATGATTAAATATTTAACTGAATTTAAAATACAAATATTGTTTAACTTAGGAAGAAAAGATGCTAACAGTTCTTTCTCACAAGTGAGATACTGAAAATGATTAGACCTAACTGTTTTATAATCACAACAAATTTACAGTTTATTGTACAACCACGGTTAAATAAAGTTAAATGTGGGAAAATGAATTCATGTCATCTTGTTATTGTTCATCATAGTTTACATGTCTGCTGCTTTGTGATTTATAAAACATTCCTTCACATCATTTCTATAATTTAAAATCATAGATTCAGAATTGCTGGGGACTTGTGAAGTCATTTAGTCCAACTACCTCATTTTACAGAATCTGAGGCCTAGGGAGGTCAGAACAAATTTTCTTACTTTCATTTTATAAGATGAGAAAATTCAGGCTCAGAGAGGTTAACCAACTTGTAAATAGGTCCAGAATAGAGGAATACAGAAAGCTGATACTTAAACTCAGCTCTTGTGATCAAAGACACATATGAAACATATTTGATTTTTTCTCTCCTGCCTCCATTCTGTCCAGTTTCCAACCCTTTAGGGTTATCCATGCATGGCAACTGACAGTGTTAAGCTGCCCAGCCTAAGCACCAGGAAACATGGGGGTGGAAGGGACAAAAAAGAGATTTTGATCAAGCACAAAGCTTCTAAGAAGAGCCAAGTCTGTTCATGTCTTTGACATAGTCCATTATTCTCCATTGGAGAGGGTCAGTCAGGGTCAGCATTATTTTCACAGATCAACCAATTCTGAAACAATCCTGTGATAACATATCAGGCCTGAGGAACGCCACATTTTATTCCATTACCCTCCAGAATAACTTATTGGCAAATCTTGGGTGTCTTCATCAGGAAGGAACTCCTAATACCCTTGGGTTCAGAGCTGTTCTCCCCCTACCCCTTATCAATGATACTAGTACACGTATTTTTCATTTTTTATTGAAAAGGAAACTAAAACTTTGGCTCTACCTAGGGTTGCACAGTTACCTAGGGGTGCACTGGCTTACTTCTGGTTCTACCATAATGACCCATGACTACCAGAACCTAGTCTGCCTCAAAGTTTATGTGACAAAGGCAATGTCTCACAACCAGTTAGTGGCAAATCCATGACTAGAACACCAGTCTCCTGAGCCTCCCTGTCCAATCTTCTTTCCTTCACCTGGTACCTTACCCTATAAGTAAGAAATAACATTCAAAGGATGATGGACAAATAAGAAAGCCAGGATAGGAAAAGAGTAAATTATATAAATTTATCTATGCTTTTTTCTTTATTAACAACAGTCAAGGAAATCCAGGGTAACTGCTAAAAATAAATATTAATAAAAAGTCACTTAATTTCCCATTTCCTTAAGCAATTAAACCCTGACCTGCAATATTTAGCAGCATAAGTGAGTAAATCAGACCAAGATTTGTTTTTTGACTTAGAAGTTTACTCAGGAAAGATGCTTTAAATAGCCAGATGTTTTAAAAGTAATAAAAATGTAGGCTAAATTGTAATATTTTTTTAAAGACAAACCCAATAATACATTTTTCTGTGTACAATGGAATGCTACTCTATTCTCTGAATATTACTGACAAATAGACAGTTACTTCCCCCTGTCTCTTAATCTTTCACTCCATTTATGGTTCATTTATTGTCAGGTTCAACTTGCAAATGCACTAGGCAAATGTATGGCCTTATTCTAATTTCCTAGGTGGTGCTGACATAGATGATGTGCTATAAGTAGAAAACAATTTATTGAAAGAAGTGAGGTTGCAGTTTCAAATTGACAGCCTGCCATTTTGTATTTGCATTTTTCTCCTCCAAGATAACTTTTGACAGAGCTGTCTGATTTTTGATGAATCATCTATATTACTAGGGGGTTTCAAGATAGGCCTGAAATTCAGTTTGTGAATTAGTTCACTGTTCGAACACAAAATGGCAGCTGGATTTTCAGATGAGTATATCTTTGTTATTTTTTTAAAAGATCAACAGGAAAGAAAAGTCAGCTAATTCTGATAGGAATTTAGTACTCTACAACAGACTATAATTGGTACAGAATAGTACTCTGCAAATTGAGAAACTGGAAAGTACTATATAGGATAATAAAATAAATATCTGACAGTATATGACTCAAGAATTTTATGATCTATTTTCACAGTAAAGGGCAGTTTCATATGTTGTTCAGAAATCACACAAAATAATGATATAATGGGAATATTACATAGCTAAGAATATGTACCTAAAATACACATAGAAATCAAATACTGGATCATCCACTGAGAATGGATTCAAATTGAAATTAAATATTTGATAATGATGAAAACAATTCAATCACTTAAATTTTTAGGGAAAATCAAAAGAAAAGTTGCCATTATCTTGAAAAAGGGAAGAGATGTTTTGGAATTACTATATAAAAGAAGAGGCCACAGATGTTTTCAAAATTAACAGTGTGAGGTTGGTAATTCTGCCCTAAGGTGTTATATTTTTTAAAAATAAAGAGTAATTTGAAGCTTACAGATGATTCTCTATTATTTCCAGGTTCTTTTGAAAGTAAGTACACTTTAAAGTAAATAGTAATTTGGAACAATGAATGACTTACTGGGTAGGAAAGGAATATATTTAGAAATAAGTCATATAAATTTTTTAAAAGTTTAGGTTTGCTTAAAAAAAAAAAGTAGGCTTAAAATGACTCAAAAGATTGTAAATATGTACATAATCAATTGCATCACTACTCCTGCTTCCAAAGAAGAAATAGAGAAATGGTAACCCTTCTCATAATTCAGTATAGTATTAGGTACACAGTGGGAGGTTTCTAAATGTTAAATGACTTAATAATATATGTGTGGTCAATCAGCTTCAAAGGAGGGCCCCTAAGACATACCTTGGATTAGTGATCTGATTTATAGTTAACATTCAATGACTCATGACTTTTTTTTAAATGGTTATAAAACTGTACAGAATGTTAGATGCCAAAAAGAGACTTTTATGAAATGGCTACAAACTTTTATACTACCTCATTCTTTGAAAATATAGTATCATGGGCCAGCTAGATGGTGCAGTGGATAGAGCACCAGCCCAGAGTTCAAATCTGGCTTTAGACACTTAACACTTCCTGGGCAAGTAGGAAGGAAGGAAGGAAGGAAGGAAGGAAGGAAGGAAGGAAGGAAGGAAGGAAGGAAGGAAGGAAGGAAGGAAGGAAGGAAGTGAGGAAAAAAATATAGTATCATTCAACTTTGATAGACTTAGCTCTTCTCAGCAAAAATGATCTAAGACAATATCTAAAAGATGGAAAATGCTCTCCATATCCAGAGAAGGACCTATGGAGTATGATGGCAGTTTGAAATACTGATAGTATTACCTGCCACAGTTGTCAAAAAACTTCAGTTATTATTGCCTTCTAAAGGTCATTACTGCAACTTCTACCACCTACCACCATGTAAATATCTTGGTTTGATCTGTGAACAGTAGCAGGTGATACCCAAGTGCCACATTGTGGTCAGGGAAACAAATGTATGAGAGGCAATTTGTAACTAAGGGGAGACACTGCAAAAGGGAAGGATTCTTATCTACTGTGTCCTAAGTGTGTGTGTGTGTGTGTGTGTGTGTGTGTGTGTGTGTGGGAGCATCAGGATTTTTTGCCTAAGAAATTATCTTTTCATAGTAAGTTAAGACTTACTAATTTAGATAATTTTCTAGCAAAGCAAGGGGAAGGCACAATTCTTGCAGATAATATTGACAGAATGGAACACATTCAAAGCAGAGATAAGTTACAAAAAGGAGGAGTTAGCTGGCTTCTAAGTCAGAAGTTGTTTTAATCAGGGAAGAAATGAAGAATGAAAACCAGGATAGGGTAAATGGGGAGTGTGATAACACTAAGTAAACTCAAGAAAAATTTTCTTATCTTACACATCATAACCTACACATTCATAGCCTACACGTTCCTCCTACGCATTGAATTACCTTAATTCCTGTCTCTTGGGTAATTTTTCTCATACTTTTAGCCCAGTAGTTCAGACGAGAAGAACAATTCTTAGCAAGTCAGTAAGATCCTAGTTCGAATATTATTTCAAGCATTTATTAGTTGTGTGAGCCTGGCAAGTCACTTATCCCCATTTTGCCTCAGTATCCCTATCTATAAAATGAAAGGGCTTGGATATCATAGTCTCTAGATATGTGATGCTATGAATTGTAAGGTTCAGTTTTTTCAGAGATAAATCCTGAAAGCTTACTTTGCATATTTATTTATGCAAAATGACAACAATAAAAAAACATGTATTTCCTTTTTTTTCTATTATGAAATTTACATATATTTTTCATTCATTCTTCCAAAATCCCTGTGAGGTAGGAAGGTATTATAATTATTTTTGCTGATGGAGAAACTAAGACATAGAGGAGGCAACAACATATAACATAATTATATGAAGTTATGTCTTCCATAGTTATTTTACCTATTCCAGATTATTTAGGGGCAGGCACGCCTACATAAAATTTCAATTCCCTGGGCACATGAAAAACCCAGTTAATAAATATTAGTGATGGACAATTAGGGTAATGAATGTTTTCAAAGTAAAACATATAAGCAGATATGTATTTATTTTCATTCATTTGGGATATCTACACGGACACTGGGATGTCTACTTAGATTCTAAAAAAATATTGTTATTCCCTTAAAAGGTTTAAAATCTTGTGACAGAAGTTGCCACTATGAGAAATGAAGAATAAACACTTTTATAGAAAGGATCATTGTTATAAGAGCTCTTCTTGAGAGTGTACAGCTCTTGAGAGTGTATGGGTAGATTGCTGGCTGACCATGACAGATGAGGTCTCTATGTCCAAATTGCTTAGTGCAAGCAAAGTACAAGTTGAGAAAGAAGGGTCCTTGAATGTGCAAAAAAAAAAAAAAAATCAAGGAGACAACCATACCACTCAGGAGGAAGTGAAAAGGGCCAGATCTTGATTGCAAAAATTGCTAGGTAATATAAAAAAAGGAGGGGGAAGGAAATAAAATATTTTTTTATGGAAAACTGAATTTATTTTTAAAGAAAAGAAACTTAGGGAAACTAGGTGATACAGTGGATAGAGCACTGAAACTTTAATTGAAATTGTTCCTTGATGTATCAAAAAATTAATATATTTTATTTTGAAAGTCTTTTGTCTGAAGATGAATGTTTTCTTCACTTGATTCCTACTGGATCCAGCAATTTAGAGGAATACATAAGTGGTAAGCAATGATTCTGTCTTGTGTGGAAGAAGTCTACATATAATCCATTCAACAGGAAGAAGACTTGATCTGTAATTTCAGTAATCCTAAAACATTACCATTGTTTTAATGCTCTCATTTTGAATATAAGTGAAGAGAGAATCTTTCTTCTCATCCCCTTAACCTCTGCCAATCTCAACCCCTTAAAATGTTTATCCTCTTCTCTAACAGACTAATCAAGTTGGAAAACTACAGTACTTAACTTCCAGGTGTCTCTCTGCCATGTATAATTGCTATATTTGTATTTTGATCATCTCAGAAGTCTGGTACTCTGTAACTTTCCACTGTTATTGTTCTGCTTCCCTGTATTTTAAAAAGTGGTTTTGGTTAATTCAGATCACTTGTGTCCCGGCAGCTTTCCAAGTTGTGTTTTATTTTCATAAGGTCCCACACAATTTCAAATAAGACGCCTTCATTTTGCTCAACTGGAGTAGCATCCAAGCACTTCACACCCACACACGCAAGGTTGTGGTTTCCAGGGAATAGCAGGAAAGTGAAGCACAGTCTCTTAGGCCTACAAAGTGACTGCTGTGTATCATGTTGTCCATATATAGAATTTCCTGAAAAACCTCAAGATGGCATATTGATGTGAATGTCCACCACTTCCCACCCCATAGGGATGAGTTTTTATAAAGAATTAAAATAGACCAAGAAGTTGGGTAAATGATTTAACTAACTTTACTTGCTAGTTAAAAAATCTCAGAAAAAAAAGATTAACTTTACATTGTCCCCTCCAAAATCAATAGATTTAATATACAAACAAGGCAATATTGTTTCACTGTTAAAGAATTACTCAAATTCAACATTCATATTAGCAGTTAGGTAATGCTAACTAACTAAACTATGGAGACTTTTTTTTTCAAATTACCTTTTTAATCTAAGTTTTAAAAATCATAGTAAGTTAACAAAAATTTTATCTTAACTCTTTCCCACTTTCCCTACCTACTGAAAAAGTAAAGTAAAAAAAGAAAGCCAAAAAAACCCTTTTATAGCAAATATGTATAGTCAAGTAAAGCAAACCAGAATTTTCTGTGTCTAAGTACACAAAACACAAGTTTGAATGATGGGTGTTCTATACTCTTTGGATTCTTTGAGTCTGCTAAGCAAGAAATATTCTGTAATGACAAAAATTTTTTCTTGAATTATACATGTTTCACATATCACATTTTGAATCTTCATCTTGGCAAATAGTATTTAAATCTCTAAAGTTACCATAAACTTCACTATTTCCTGTAACTCTCTTGCTCTAACAAAGATGTATGGTCAATGGCTCCATTCTAACATCTCAAGCCTTTTCCCTTCAGAATTTACTTTAAAATTTCTATTGTTTATTTTTGGATCAAATAAAATAAGATAAATTTTATCACAGTAAACATAAAGTTTAAATGGGTTAAGATGATCAAAGCTATAAGGGAATCATGATTAGATAATAGTTCATTTCAAAAAAACAAATTAGGGGGTCTGAAGGTCCTATGAATCAAGAATGTGACATTTTAGCAAAATATAGCTACTGTGATTTTAAGCTGCATTGGGACAGGGGATCTGGGATCAAGAAAGTAATGTTGCCAAAGCAATCTGACTGATAAAACCAGTGTGGAATGCTGGGGTCAGTTTGGGGCATCATATTTTAAGAAGAATGTTGATAAACTAGGTGAGATCTAAAAGAAGAGTAAGTAGAATGGACAGAGCCTTGACAATAAGCCACAGAATAATAGGTTGAAACAACTGGAGATATCTAGTTTGGAGAAAAGTAAATTTAGGGTCAGGGTACATGATAGCTGTCTAAATAATTGAGAGGTTGTTATGGAAAAGAGGGCAAACTACAGGTGGAAGTTAGGTTGGATATGAAGAAAAACTAGTGGAGCTGTCCAATGTAGAAGGATTGCTTCCAGAGGCAATGTAGCCCCTTTCACTAGAGATTTTTCAGTAAAAACTGGAAGACCACTTGCTTAGTTTATTGGAGAGAATTTTTGTTCAGGTCCAAGCCTTTGGGAACTTTTCCAATTCTGAAGTCCTTTGTCCCTAATTTAGGAATATGCATTAGAGCAACGGTTCTCAATATGTGGGCTGTGGGTTCCCAGTGAGACTTCAGAGTTGTTGAGCTTGGTTCATGAATCCATATGTGAAACCAAAAATACCATCTATAAAATAATATTTTTCATACATATGTATTGCTAATTTTCTAATGGCTATAAATGACATTATGATTAATAAAGTACAAATTAATTTACAAAATAACCAAATTCACAATAGTTTCTTCATTATGTTTTTTTTCAATTACAACTGCTATCATAGCCACATCTGACATTACAAACTGTTTCTCCTACTCATAAAAGGTTAAGAGCATCTCTAGCTTTTTTCTTCATTTTCTGTATGGTTTCTCTTACTTCCCTTCTGGTCAACTCTAAATTTTCTTTCTTAGTAGCTCTAGTTTTCACCCTGAGTGAGTTTAAACTACCTAGAAATTCTTTTTCTCTCCTCTTCCCCTCATTTTCAGTGGTAAGATTAAATTCACAATGCAGGGCCTACTATCACTGTACATCTTTGAATTCATCTCTTTGGAAAGAAAGGTACATGTATACCACATGGAAAGCTAAGAATGTATTAGGATGTGGGTTTCAAGAAGTGCATGGATCTCCATGAGATATATAACTAACCAAACAAGACCCAAAAGTTCTTGTTTACTTTCAATTGAAAATTTCAAGATGCATTTGCAAATTATTTTGATGGTAGAATAGACTGAATGAAAAGTGAAACAATGAACTAAAGATTATTTTCTGTTTACTAATTTCAAAACCACTAGAAGCAAAAAATCTTTTTTTTTCTAATCTCGCAGCAATGAACAAATAAGACTTCTGAGTTAGCCTGGAGAATTAATTAGGCAAGATTTCTGACTTGCCACATCTTTGGGCCATCCCAGGATTTAAAACTGTGTAGTGTATTCTACCTGGAAGTTCAATTGTACTGGAAAGAATAGAAAACAATAAAATGAAATCCTGTGGTTGGAACATGGCAAAGTTTTGTCACTAGTTTCATTGTCTTCATCATCACCACAAAAGATTTCAAGATTTACTTCTTTAATGGTACTCTAAAAACCTAAAACACAACTGTTTACAGACTCAGTAATTATTATCTGATAAAAACAACATCTCAACTCCATTTTGTTCAGTCTTACTCACTGTTCAATTATCATTAGCTGCTATTGGTGGATTTGAGATGTTGTTTCCACAGCTTAAACCCTCCACACACACCTTGAACAAGACCCCATCATCTTTAGGATGGGACATAAATTGCCTATTTTGGCATAAGGCCCTTGATGACCTTTATGTGTAACGTGCTCTCCTGGCAGTTACAATTACTAGTCTGTCCTAGACCCACCAGAGTACCTTTGACCACTGTGCTTAGCAGTGTGAACTCTACCCGGCTCGCCTCCTCTGAGGCCTTCAAAGGTCTCTGGCCATAATCTCTTGAATCTATAGCTTAATAACCGGTAGTGCACTCAAGAACAGCCCCGTGTAATCTTAAAAGCCTTTATTATACCTACTCACATAATGCCCTGACTGATGCCCTGACTTGTTGGTTCCCTAGTGAACACCTGGTCAGAAGACCCACGTGTTCACTACTGAACTCCTTACCTCTTTCGGCTATCCATTTTGGCTTGGCTGCCCCAGGCTAGGGAGCCAGGGTGAAGAGTGCCAGGTTAAAGAGAACGACTGCTGCCTGCAGTTGGCTTACATAGGGCCTGTGAGGTCACACACACAGCCAATCAGCGAGAGAGTCACCCATTACAAAGCTATCTCAAAATGGACAGGATCCTACCTACAAGGCAGTCCTAATATCCACAGAAATTACTTCCGGGCCACTCAATCTCCCGATGCACTGTGGCGCCCATTTAAAGGGCTCTTACATTTATGTTTTTTCACAACTGAACTATCAGGTGTTCCCTGAACTTAATACATCTCTTGCCTATGTACATTTGCATTTGTTGTCCATCACTGAGGATTCTCCCACTCTGTTTCCACCTCTCAAAATACCTTGTCTTACTTCAAGGCTTAGCTCAGTTGCTGCCTCCTCTGTTAAGCCTTCCCTGATCTCCATTACTTGTTAGCCCTCTCTCCTTTATCAATTTACTTTGCATTGTGGGTGATTGCTCATAAATGTATAGTGAAAAGTGACAAAGCTAAGATTTGAAGTAAAATTTTTCTGGTCAAGCGACATCCCATACTGTCCTACCATACTATACTTTCCACTTTAAAAGATGGTGTTGTGTTTTTTTTTTTGGGGGGGGACAGCAACTAGGTGGCACAGTGGACAGAGCATCAGCCCCGAAGTCAGGAGGACCTGAGTTCAAATCTGACCTCAGATACTTAACACTTCCTAGCTGTGTGACCCTGGCCAAGTCACTTAATCCCAACTGCCTCAACAAAAAACAACAACAAAAACAAATTAAAAAAAAAAAAGGTTTTTTTTCGCCCCAATGAAGTCATGATCTCAATAGTCTGACCACTATTTATTTTCAAGTCTAATAGTATTTGAATTATTTGTTACTCCTAAAATTTCTAATCCCAACTCTTCTCTGTTACTATCACACATACTTAGGCATAACAGCATATTCAATGGAGAGAAACACATTCCCAGAACTGAGAAGGATCTTAGAATCTCACTCCTCCAACCTGAACAGGAATTCAACTTCCCCCAGCGGTAGCTATTCAGCTTTTCCTTGTGGACTGCTGGTAATAGAGAACAAACATCCCCTTCTTAAGAGAGCCCATTCCACTTTTGGATAGATGTAATTGTTAGGAAGTTTTGCCTTATAGGCAATCTAAAACCTCTAATCACTGTTTCTACTTGTGCTCTCTGGAGCTGATTTGTTGAATGATCTTTTTCTTGAAAATAAGAAAAAAAATACACATACCCACAGGCATACTTATTTAAATTCAACAAAACCCACAGTATGATTTACTTAATTTCTAATGAATGTGGGTTACAGCTGTGCTCCTTAAAAATCACCTGAATAGAAGGATTATTATGCACTTCATAAATACCTCTCTGGCAGATGTGTAATCATGGGCTCCCTAATGAGGCTACTACTTTTGATTTAAATACTAGCAGTTCCCATTTACCTAGCACTTTATACATTTCAAAGTACTTCCCTCATAGCAACACTCTCAGAGTAGGAAAGGAGGTAGTGCTAATGTTGTTATTCTTAGTTTATAGATGAAGAAAGACAAGCACATAACCACATGGTTAATGTTAGCCTTAGGACTCAAATCCAGGCCTTCTACCAAAAAATCCGGAGTCCTTTCTAGTTTGATCAGCTGATAACCAGGCCATCAATTCAACTGCAACTTACTCATGTCAAGGTCTGAAAGCCTCCTTTTACATAATGTAAGTGTGGTAGCAATATGTTTCAACCATGAATAACACATAAACCACTCTCGCTCTAATACTGTGACCAACGTGCACTTGCCATTAAGATATTACTAACAGTAGGTATGGTTTGTGTTTCAAAACAAATACCAGGAAATAGTTTTGCAACCCTGGACCAATATCCATTTCATGAGAGTATTTCAAAGGGCAAAGAGAGACATTCAGAGATTAGAGGTAATATTTACCTCATTCCTGCCTCAACTGTCTGATGTCTATTCCTATGTTACTTTCAACTCTCAGATACAATGAAACTTATTATTTTGTGAAACTGATCTCTCTATCCTAAGTATAGTTAGTGTAGTGTTAGTAGAGTTGTCAATTTACCAGTTTACCAGGATATTGGGAGGAGGTGGTAAAATTAATTCTGGAAGTAAAATATTTACACTTCTAAAAGAAGATGAAGAGGAGGAAAAATTAGGATGGTATGTCTATAAAATGAATGATTCACTGTGGAAGGCACAATCTTCATTTACTATTTTGTTATGGCAAGGGAGCAAGCATGACACCAAGTCTGCACAGCAGACACTCCTAGCCTGACTCAATAAATGGTAGGATGACTGGGAAGGGGTGGCTTTTTTCCAACCAAATTGGTGATGCACACGAGCAAATCACTTTCAAGTTCATATCCTCTGACGCAGAAGAAGTCATTTCCACTTTTTAAAAAAATTCCTTTCTTCCTGTGGTATCACAGCCCAGATAAACAGGCAGCAGACAGAAACCCACTGAACAAGTAGGTGTGTGCAAAAACATCCCACACTGACTGTCTGCAAAATCCTCAGACAGCCTCAGTTAAAGGAAAAAAATATATCCATACTTTCCACCTCCACAAAGTTAAAAATCAAAAAAACAAAAAAATGTTAAAACCATCTACATGCAATTGGGAAAAAATAAAATATTACTGAGAAATTTAAAAAAAAAAATTGTTCTCTTCCCTCTTCATCTTTTAATACTACTACTATCATACATTTATGTTTTTTACTTTCCAATATGCTTTAATTAATAAAATATATTATATAAATCTCTGTGATTATATAGAAAAGTATGTAATAGATTTTAAGGAACTGATAAAAGGGAAAATTAGCTTTATTTTTAAAAAACAAACAAAAGCAACTGATAATACCCAAATCAGTTAGAAAAATAAAAGGTTGAATGAATCAAAGATCAGTATAAAAATCTACTTACACCCAAATCTGGCTTCAAAACTATAATTATAATTAGAATATAGAATATAGTTAGAATAACTATTTTCTAATGAAGTAATTTACATTTTAAAAATTCTCCATTTTTCTTTTATTTCTTTTTCTTTTTGGCAAGGCAATTGAGATTAAGTAACTTGCCTGGGGTCACACAAGTAGTACATGCACACTCTATTCATTGTGCCATATAGCTACCTTTAACTCCTTGTAGGTTGTCACCTAATGCCTGAAATATATTCCTTCTATATTTTTACTTCTGAGATTTCTTATCTTTCTTCAAGGCTCTCCTGAGGTACCAATTCTTCCATGGAATCTTCCTTGATCCCTTTTCCTACTCCAGTGATTAATGTTTTCTTGTACATGTCTAAAGTACTTTGTGTTCACCTTGGAGTCCTTAATTTTCTCTCAAGTTTTATTATTATATTTTGTAAGGGGAGATAAAATGGAGTTTTAGTTTTTACTTCCCTTTACACTAATGTATACTTACATGTACACATATGCATATACACTATAGCCTCATTCCAATCTCGGTAAAATTTAAGCTTTCTTGAGGATAAATCCTTATCTATCTGCATCTTCGGTACTGAACATACTGCCTTAATAAACTTTTTTTTTTTTTTTTAAACAGAGTCTGGTTTTTCACTTTCCTATGCTTTATATTACTCTACTAAAAATGATTGTACACTTAAAAATCCAGGCTTTTATCTTTTTATGTTAGTTTAAATCTTTCTGCCCTCCAGTTCTAATTATATAAGAGGGAATTAGGCTTTTAAATAGCAATACTTAGAATATTAAGGGAAGTTTAAATGCAAATGAAGAAGTCATAAGCAATGCTGGATTTCTAGGAAGTTATTCAACTGCCATAGAGGGCCGGGGTTCCAAAGCTACCATATAGCCTTATGCAGCCTCTGCATAGCTAATACTTGTGACAGACATGTTTGATAAAATCAATAAATTAAAATATGCCCCAGAGAGCTAGAAGACTGAGAGCACAATGAGAGGTTTTTTCCAAGTGCTTGCATACTGAGGATCCTTGACAAACCATTAGTTCATCACAAATTAATGTGAACTGCATCAGTTAAGGTGAACAACCTGAAATGGATCAGGCCTTTTCTCCATTAATGGCCTGCTATTCTTGACTGTAACTAAAACTGCTTTCAAAACTGGAAGCAATGTTGGTGCAAAGGTTTGCTTATGCATTTATAGCTATCAGTGTACAACATGAACCTGAAAAGATAGCAATTTCATTAGGTTACTGTTTATAGTGTTTTTGCACACATGGAAAAAAAAGCTCGAGCTACAGTCAGAATTTAGACCCATGTTCAAAACCCTTGTTCTGTCACTTATTGCTGTTTTTACCTTGTGTGACCCTAGCAAAGTAATAGCATCAATCAACTCCTATATATATGATATAGGAGTATATGACTTTTAAGTTTACTTCTTAATCTAAAGTTGATTAATCTGATTTATTGCTTTAAACAATTTTTTTGCAATGATATAATTATGGTTTATAACAAAAGAGAATCAGTTAACTTTTTCACATGTTGATCTCTAAAAATAAAAGCATAAACTAAAAAAAAAAAAAAAAAAAAAAAAAGACAGCCAGAGTGAAAAGAGCACTGCACTCCAAATCAGGAGCAAACAAATCTGCGTTCTAGCCCCACCTGTGGCACTGGATAAATAATCCTGGGCAAATTACCATTCAACTTCTCTGAAAGTTACTCTAGACCAGTAACTCCAAACTCAGAAACATATCTTACTGGATGCATAGTCTCTTCAAAAATCATAAAGTAACGTTACCTATCGTATGGTTATTTTTATTTATTTTGTGAAGTATTTCCCAATAACAATTTAATTTAGTACTGGAGTCACCCTTATAGGAAAACTCTTGGGACTATAGATTAAAAGTTTTACCCCTCTACTTTATGCCAGTAGTATCAATTAAATAGAAATGGGAGCCACTCAACCCTACATGAGGATGCCTTTGGGGCTCATATTGACTTAGAAAACTATACATGTTCTATTATATTTTTATTTATTTTGCTAAACATTTTCCAATGATATTTTAATACAGTTCCTCCACACTCAGGAACGTTGTAGGTCACAATGCTAAGGCTGTATGTTTGACACCTTTACTGTGGACTATTTCCAATTTGATATTAGGCCATGCAAGGAGATGATTCACTATAGCACTTAGCTATTCAATATAAGGCAGATCTTTCTTAGACCCCATACAAATGGATTTAGCTACAGAATTATGAAGTCACATTAGAATTTGCCCATCAAGTGTATCCATGAAACAAACCCTGGCCCTTATATTAGAGTAAACTTCCCATTTATTATTTATATTGGTAGTTCCTGGTCATTTTAAATGAGAGAAGAAACAAAGAATAACAAAGATCAGATAATCTAAGTTTTTTTATATTTAGCTTTGAATAATCAGAATACTATTTACTAAGCATCCAAAGCACTCATACAGTTAAGTCCTCTTTATGACAATTACCTTGTTCCTCAGCCTGAGAATTTATCTAGAAGGCAATATAAATTACTGAGAATAATCCTCTCAAAGGTAAGAAAGAGTTAACTGTGATGATATTCTTTTGAGAGCTGCCTATAGTACATGTCACATTACTCTGCAAATATCAAAACACTCAGTGTCAAGTGTGAGAAGTATCATATCCCCTAGTTTATACATAACATATTACCTAGGAAAGCAAGAAATATGGTTAAGCAATTCATTTGTTGTCATGAAAAGTGCATAGATTGGCATCAGGAGCTGAAGGACCTTGAATCCAACCTCAGTTCTATTTATTATTACCTGTGTGGTTCTGAGAAAGTCACAAATTTTTCTAGGTCTCATATTTCTTTCTCTTTGCATAATAAAGTAAAGACCTGGTTAAAAACAAAATGAGGGGATCTGATCAGATTATCTCTAGATTCATTCTTCTTGTTCTAAATCTTTTAATCTTACAATTTCTAAGAACTTTTCAGGCTTGAAATTCTAAATAGTAAATAAACAAAAATTCAAAATTCTTTACTGGTGAGCTAATACATGTTATGTTTTATATATATATATATATGCATGCTAAAATGTATACTATGTGTTACTGCATGATATTTGTATCTTAGAAATCTTGGTAAGGGAGGATCTTCTCAGAGAATCAAATCAACAAGGATTTAATTAGTAATTACTATGTACAAAAAAGGCATAGTGAGAAACATCAGGAAATGTATACTTCGGTCATTGTCTTCAAGGAGCTAATAGTTTGGTTGGAATGATAGGAGAGAAGAAGGAAAATTGTAAATTATATGTAATTTTAACAATTCCTTTAATGTAAATGTGAAGGGGACTTTTACGGTTAGAACAAAATATGGAATCACCTTTGATCCTATTGACAGTATTTTAAGTTGAAAAGCAATTAACTTAGCTGATATGCTAGAACCATTTTGACAAAAAGAATATATAGTACATTTTATATTGTTTCAAAAATTTGAAGAATCATGTTTTCTCCCTATGCATGTACATATACATACAAACACACAAATGTTTTTCCTGGGTTGTCTGAGACAGCAGTTTTTCAACAACAGGCACATTTCATTGTTGGATAGGCTTACTGGGCTATCATACCTATAACAGAGTTATACAAGGTAGGGTAATTATTTTATACCAGACAGCCCCAAGAGCTGTGTTCTGTCCCTCATCTAATTATCCACACCCACATAAACTCCTCAAATCTTTTGGAATGACATAGAGAGGGAAATTCAGTCTCCTTTCTGGTGAAGTGGGAGGCCAAATCAAACAAACCACTAGTAGAGGAAAGGAAGTGGCATCCAAATATGTCCCTGAATATTATGAGGGAATATTTTGGTCCAAAACATTTTCCATGTTGTGGGTTCCCATATTTTTTTCTTTTGGAAAAAAATAACAACAAAAAAGAGAAAAACAAGCTGGGTTGTAATTGAGATATACTCTTTATGACAAATCCTAAACAAGTTAAAAAGAGTTACTTAAAATCCCATGTACCTTTCACTATTACTTTTTCCTTTATCTCTACAGTCAGAAAGGATCTGCCTTCTTAGATCACAGGATTTTAATTTTTTTTTTCATATTCTTTGATATTACACTTTGTAATTGTATTTCTTCAGTATATTTTCCTCTACTAGATTCCAAACTCTCCAAGGACAATCCCAACACTTGGCCTAATATTTTGCAAAGACTAGGAGTATAATGAATTTGAATTGAATTGAGTTAGTTATTGATGTCCTTACGTTAGAAGGAAGCTAGTAATATAAAGATCTCTTTCCCAATTAGCAGCCTTGAGATGATTACATGAAGCCTAGAAATGCATTCAAGTTGAGCTTTTCTTTTTTAAGGGAGACTGTGGTTGAGACCTGTGATTTTATCAGCATAGGAAGCAGCTCCTATTTATCATAGGATGTCCTTTGAATTTAAAAACTAATTCTGATTGTATTCTCTCCCTTTTTCTAAGGGGGAAAAAGAAAATTATTTAAAGACAACCTCATAAATACACATACATTTACTATTTTAAATTAAATACAACTTTGCTACCACATCTATTATTACCTAAATGTATGAGGAAATTCCCTCAATGTATCTTTTCTGTAGTTTTTAGATCTTTTGAACGCTTGAGACCAATTCTTTATAAATATCTTAAAGCTGCTGTGTATTAATGAAGTGCTCGATTTTAATCTATAGTCAATCAGTTAAGACTTTTTCAGCATTCTTATTTTTAGAGAAATTGATGAGAATTAGGTAAGGAGTGTCTAAATGAAATTAGGTTTAATTGAGGTCTAGTGGCAGGTTTGGGGTACAGGAAGTCAAATGGAACTCCCCTGCAATCCGTATGGATTCGGTGCAAGGATACAGAATTAAGAGGTCCAGTAGTGACGCAGAGTTCCCTGTAAAGGAATTTACAGACCCCAAAACATAGATTAATAAAAGAGGTTTATTGTGGGGTTTGGAAGTAAGATTAGAAGGTAAAAAGACACCAGGGCCAGGGCTGACACCAGGTGGACAGGAACTCTTGACATGGCCGGTGTAAGGATGCCATGTTTGGGACTCCTGCAAAGAGTGGACTTTAAAGAGAGCTTCAGCCAGGGTTAGAATTTGAATAGAATTCAATGGGTTTTTAGATAAGAAGGAAGCTGTTTGTAGGGGCTGGGAAACCTGAGCAGATCATTATAATGGGGGCTGGGACAGCCCAAGTTAGCTCAGATCCCATGGGGGCTGGGCTATCTCCCATTGGAATTCATGGGGCTGGGAATTAGAAAGGAATCTTAACCCACATCATTAGGACCTTCCCTTCTAAATTACTTTGTATTTAACTCATTTGTATTTATTGTATTTATTCTACTCCTATTTATTTTTTATATTGTTGTTTAGTTCATTTTCTGTCCAACTCTTTTTTACTCCATTTGGAGTGTTCTTGGCAAAGATAATGGAGTGATTTTCTATATCCTTCTCCAGCTCATTTTATGGATTAGGAAACTGAAGCAAACAGTTAAGCGATTTTCCCTGGGTCATACAGTCATTGAGTGAACTCAAAAAAAAATCTGCCTCCTGGCTAAGCACTGTGTCCGCTGCACCATCAAGGGGCCCATATATTTAGATATTTAATGCTATCTCCCCTACTGGAATGCAAGCTTCTAAAAGAATTTCATTTTTTGTATCTGGAAGGGATTCCACTCATGCCTAATGCAATACCTGGCAGAATAAGCGCTTAATAAATCCTTGTTGATGGATTGAACAATCTTAGACACAAATATATACCTCTCTTTTTTTTCTCAAAAAAAGAGTTGGTTCCAGATGTGAAATGAGTATGTACACAGCCAGTTAAGGTCACTACTGTTTGCTTTTCTGAAATGTTTTTATTTGTTACAAAGGGAGTAAAGAGGTTATAGGAAAAAACAGCTATGATATAAAAACAAGTGATATGTGAAGTCTGCTCCGTGACTAGAATCCTGGTTGATCTGTTTGAACCTCTTTCATTTATTACAGCAGAGGAAAAAAGGATGAGGGCATTTCTTTCATTGTTCCCTCTCCTAGTGAAGAATCCATAGGATTGATTCCTAATGTCTGTGCACTGAGCAAAGGGAGGAGAAAAATGGTATTTAAAAATGTCAAGAGTCACAAACTGGAAACTTGAATGTTCAGAAGATAGTTGGAGATACAGATTGGAGCTCCAGTGAGAAAACAAAAGTTGGAGTTGGAGATCTGGGAAACTTCAGTACAGACGTGATAATAGAAACTGTGAGAATGATGAGATCTTTTGAAAAAAGCATTAGAAAGTACAAGGTTATAGTGGATGATATAATATTCAATTGCTTTGCATTTAATTTTTTTAAGGAAATTAAAATGAGTGCTATTCTCAATACATTTTAATGTTTCATTTTAGAAAGTAAAGCTTGATAAGCATGAGTGATAGTTTAAAAGGAAAAGGGTAGGAGGCTTGAAGGAAAGGGCTCAAAGATGATGACATGTTGATTTCAAGCCTAGATAATCAGTAGAAATGCAGTGCTATTCTTAATACATTTTAAAATGTTT